>NC_056441.1:4565063-4592563 GCF_018296145.1 Oncorhynchus tshawytscha | reverse complement strand
TAGCCCTTCGTACATCAGCTGATATCTCGAAGTGCTGTACAGAAACCCAGCCTAAAACCCCAAACAGCAAGCAATGCAGGTGTAGAAGCACGGTGGATGGGAAAAACTCCCTAGAAAGGCCAAAACCTAGGAAGAAACCTAGAGAGGAACCAGGCTATGTGGGGTGGCCAGTCCTCTTCTGGCTGTGCCGGGTGGAGATTATAACAGAACATGGCCAAGATTTTCAAATGTTCATAAATGACCAGCATGGTCAAATAATAGGTCTGGGACAGGTAGCACGTCTGGTGAACAGGTCAGGATTCCATAGCCGCAGGCAGAACAGTTGAAACTGGAGCAGCAGGTGGACTGGGGACAGCAAGGAGTCATCACTTGAATCGGTTATAGAGTCCTTTATGGTTGTGAGGTCTGGGGTCCAACCAACCAACAATTCACAACATGGTACAAACACATGGTACAAACACCAAATTGAGACTCTGCATGCAGAATTCTGCAAGAATGTCCTCTGTGTCAAACGTAAAACACCAAATAATGCATGCAGAGCTGAATTAGGCCGATACCCACAAATGATCAAAATCCAGAAAAGAGGCGTTAAATTCTACAACCACCTAAAAGGAAGGGATTCACAAACCTTCCATAACAAAGCCATCACCTACAGAGAGATGAACCTGGAGAAGAGTCCCCTAAGCAAGCTGGTCCTGGGGCTCTGTTTACAAACACAAACACACCCCACAGAGCCCCAGGACAACAGCACAATTAGACCCAACCAAATCATGACAAAACAAAAAGATAATTACTTGACACATTGGAAAGAATTAACAAAAAAACAGAGCAAACTAGAATGCTATTTGGCCCTACACAGAGAGTACACAGCGGCAGAATACCTGACCACTGTGACTGACCCAAACTTAAGGAAAGCTTTGACTATGTAGAGACTCAGTGAGCATAGCCTTGCTATTGAGAAAGGCCGCCGTAGGCAGACATGGCTCTCAAGAGAAGACAGGCTATGTGCTCACTGCCCACAAAATGAGGTGGAAACTGAGCTGCACTTCCTAACCTCCTGCCCAATGTATGACCATATTAGAGAGACATATTTCCCTCAGATTACACAGATCCACAAAGAATTCGAAAACAAATCCAATTTTGAAAAACTCCCATATCTACTGGGTGAAATTCCACAGTGTGCCATCACAGCAGCAAGATTTGTGACCTGTTGCCACGAGAAAAGGGCAACCAGTGAAGAACAAACACCATTGTAAATACAACCCATATTTATGCTTATTTATTTTATCTTGTGTCCTTTAACACATGTTTCCCATGCCAATAAAGCCCTTGAATTGAATTGAATTGAGAGAGAGAGAGAGCTAATGAGAGATCTGTGGACCATTGGAACCAAAGAGGAAATGTATTCAAACGGAGGTGTCTGCTGACAGAGAGAGGTAATGTATTTAATTGGGCACAGAACAATGATGCCTTAAGACAAACATAGCCGGAACTAACAGTCATAACATATATATATATACAGACTGATTAAACCTGTTATTTCCAGGCGATGTGCCATCTAAGAACCAGACCTGCTTAGATACGGAGATCAGAGTAAATCAGGGTGGTGTGGCCACAGATCAGACTAAATCAGGGTGGTGTGGCCACAGATCAGACTAAATCAGTGTGGCCACAGATCAGACTAAATCAGGGTGGTGTGGCCACAGATCAGACCATATCAGGGTGGTATGGCAACAGATCAGACTAAATCAGGGTGGTGTGGCCACAGATCAGACTAAATCAGGGTGGTGTGGCCACAGATCAGACCATATCAGGGTGGTGTGGCCACAGATCAGACTAAATCAGGGTGGTGTGGCCACAGATCAGACCATATCAGGGTGGTATGGCAACAGATCAGACAAAATCAGGGTGGTGTGGCCACAGATCAGACTAAATCAGGGTGGTGTGGCCACAGATCAGACCATATCAGGGTGGTATGGCCACAGATCAGACTAAATCAGGGTGGTGTGGCCACAGATCAGACTAAATCAGGGTGGTATGACCACAGATCAGACTAAATCAGGGTGGCCACAGATCAGACTATATCAGGGTGGTGTGGCCACAGATCAGACTAAATCAGGGTGTTATGGCCACAGATCAGACTACATCAGGGTGGTGTGGCCACAGATCAGACCATATCAGGGTGGTATGGCCACAGATCAGACCAAATCAGGGTGGTATGGCCACAGATCAGACTAAATCAGGGTGGTGTGGCCACAGATCAGACTAAATCAGGGTGGTGTGGCCACAGATCAGACTAAATCAGTGGGGTGTGGCCACAGATCAGACTAAATCAGGGTGGCCACAGATCAGACTAAATCAGTGTGGCCACAGATCAGACTAAATCAGGGTGGTGTGGCCACGGATCAGACTAAATCAGGGTGGTGTGGCCTCAGATCAGACTAAATCAGGGTGGTATGGCCACAGATCAGACTAAATCAGGGTGGTGTGGCCACAGATCAGACTAAATCAGGGTGGCCACAGATCAGACTAAATCAGTGTGGCCACAGATCCGACTAAATCAGGGTGGTGTGGCCACAGATCCGACTAAATCAGGGTGGTGTGGCCACAGATCCGACTAAATCAGGGTGGTGTGGCCACAGATCAGACCATATCAGGGTGGTGTGGCCACCGATCAGACTAAATCAGGGTGGTGTGGCCACAGATCAGACTAAATCAGGGTGGTGTGGCCACAGATCAGACTAAATCAGGGTGGTATGGCCACAGATCAGACTAAATCAGGGTGGTATGGCCACAGATCAGACTAAATCAGGGTGGTATGGCCACAGATCAGACTAAATCAGGGTGGTATGGCCACATTTCAGACTAAATCAGGGTGGTATGGCCACAGATCAGACTAAATCAGGGTGGTATGGCCACAGATCAGACTAAATCAGGGTGGTGTGGCCACAGATCAGACTAAATCAGGTTGGCCACAGATCAGACTAAATCAGGGTGGTGTGGCCACAGATCAGACTAAATCAGGGTGGTATGGCCACAGATCAGACCATATCAGGGTGGTGTGGCCACAGATCAGACTAAATCAGGGTGGTGTGGCCACAGATCAGACTAAATCAGGGTGGTGTGGCCACAGATCAGACTAAATCAGGGTGGTATGGCCACAGATCAGACTAAATCAGGGTGGTGTGGCCACAGATCAGACTAAATCAGGGTGGTGTGGCCACAGATCAGACTAAATCAGGGTGGTGTGGCCACGGATCAGACTAAATCAGGGTGGTGTGGCCACGGATCAGACTAAATCAGGGTGGTGTGGCCACAGATCAGACTAAATCAGGGTGGTGTGGCCACAGATCAGACTAAATCAGGGTGGTATGGCCACAGATCAGACTAAATCAGGGTGGTGTAGCCACAGATCAGACTAAATCAGGTTGGTGTGGCCAAAGATCAGACTAAATCAGGGTGGTGTGGCCACAGATCAGACTAAATCAGGGTGGTGTGGCCACAGATCAGACTAAATCAGGGTGGTGTGGCCACAGATCAGACTAAATCAGGTGGTGTGGCCACAGATCAGACTAAATCAGGGTGGTGTGGCCACAGATCAGACTAAATCAGGGTGGTGTGGCCACAGATCAGACTAAATCAGGGTGGTGTGGCCACAGATCAGACTAAATCAGGGTGGTATGGCCACAGATCAGACTAAATCAGGGTGGTGTGGCCACAGATCAGACTAAATCAGGGTGGTGTGGCCACAGATCAGACTAAATCAGGGTGGTGTGGCCACAGATCAGACTAAATCAGGGTGGTGTGGCCACAGATCAGACTAAATCAGGCTTGTTTTTTGTAACCATTTTCTCCCCGAATAACAGCTCATCGCTGCAACTCCCCAATGACCACAGGAGAGGCAAAGGTCAAGTCACGCATCCTCCGAAACACGACACACCTGACCACGCTACTTCCTATCCAACTTCTCGCTTAACCCTCCTTTCTGTCAGCCGCACCAATTTGTCGGAGGAAACACCTCCACTGACGACCGAGGTCAGCATGCTGGTGCTGCCACAAGGAGTAACTAGAGCGCAACGAGCCAATGAAAGACCACCAGCTAAACACTCCCCTGCCCCAGAAACCGCTGGTTTGTGCATCGTCCTATGGGGCTCCCAGTCACAGGATCGAACCTCAGGCAGTAGTGGCACCTCAGCCCCGAAATGGAGTGTTTTTGACTGCTGCGCCACTCAGAACCCTCATATCTCTTTCACTAACATAACTCTCTCTTCTCTCTCCCTTCCTCTCTTTTCCTCTCTCCCTCTCTCTCTCTGTTCTGATCGTGTAAGTAGGGCACATCAATTTTTCACACGCCGCTTCTCTCTCTCACTTTCTGGACGTCTCTCTCCGCTCCCCTGTCCTCTCTCCTCTGTCTCTTTCTGTCTCTCGCAGTCTGCTGACGTAATGCTGCCTTCATATCATTTTCTCTGCTAGAACACATCTTTCACCTCCCCTTCTACCTGTCTCTCTCTCTCTCTCCTTATCTTTCAACCTAGTTCTCTCTCTGTCTATCCCTCTCATTTTTCTGTATCTATGCCACATACTCCATCTGCCTCTCCTTTAGTCTCTCTCTCTCTCTCTTCCATATCCCTCTTTCTCTTCCTCTCTCTTTCCCTCTCTCTTCCTCCCTCTTTCTCTTCCTCTCTCTTCCCCTCTCTCTTCCTCCCTCTTTCTCTTCCTCTCTCTGCCCCTCTCTCTTCCTCCCTCTTTCTCTTCCTCTCTCTTCCCCTCTCTCTTCCTCCCTCTTTCTCTTCCTCTCTCTTCCCCTCTCTCTTCCTCCCTCTTTCTCTTCCTCTCTCTCCCTTCCATATCTCTCTTTTTCCTCTTTCTTCCTCTCCATCTGCCTTTCTCCATTTCTCTCTCAATGTCCTCCCTTTCACCCTTGACATTTCCTCTACCTACTACTCTCTCTTGCTATTCCTCCTCCTGTCCATCCCGCTCCCTTGCTCTCTTCCCTTACCATTTCTGTCTCTCTGTCCCTCCTGTGGTTACTATCTGCTCCAGTAACATGGCTGGGTGATACACACTGAGAGGATTAGAAAGTGATGTAGTCCACTGAGAGAACACTGTGACAGGGAGGGATAGAAGAACTGCTGTGAAATGGCTGGGTTAAAAGAATCCCTCTCACCCTCTGACATATGCAGAGGAAAAAAAACACACACAGACAGAATCACACACACACACACACACACACACACACACACACGTGCAGAGGCAGCGGTATAAAGACATGGAGATGGTAGAGAACTGATGTGTGTGAGAGGAGATGAGAGAGATAAGAGGAAACAGAGGAGAAAAAGAGAAGGGAAGAGAGAGGGAAGCAGAGAGAGGAGGAGAGAGGAGAGCCGAGGGGAGAGAGGAGAGCAGAGAGAGGACAGTCGTGGGGAGAGAGGAGAGCAGAGAGAGGAGGAGAGAGGAGAGCCGAGGGGAGAAAGGAGAGCAGAGAGGAGAGCAATTTAATTTTTAAAAACATTTTACCTTTATTTTACTAGGCAAGTCAGTTAAGAACAAATTCTTATTTTCAATGACGGCCTAGGAACAGTGGGTTAACTGCCTGCAATGAAGGAGAGGGGAGAGAGAAGAGAAGAGGAGAAGGTGGAAAGATAATGGTTTTTCAGATTTACTGGTATTGTAGTTAACCTGGTTGGTATCCCCATCCACTATTACCACCATACATATCAAGACCATACTATTAACACTATTACCACCATACATATCAATACTACACTATTACCACTATGACCACCATACATATCAATACTACACTATTACCACCATACATATCAATACTACACTATTACCACCATACATATCAATTCTACACTATTACCACCATACATATCAACACTACACTATTACAACTATAACTATAACATATCAATACTACACTATTACCACTATTACCACCATACATATCAATACCACACTATTACCACTATTACCACCATACATATCAATACTACACTATTACCACCATACATATCAATACTACACTATTACCACTATTACCACCATACATATCAATACTACACTATTACCACTATTACCACCATACATATCAATACTACACTATTACCACTATTACCACCATACATATCAATACTACACTATTACCACTATTACCACCATACATATCAATACTACACTATTACCACTATTACCACCATACATATCAACACTACACTATTACCACTATTACCACCATACATATCAATACTACACTATTACCACCATACATATCAATACTACACTATTACCACCATACATATCAATACTACACTAATACCACCATACATATCAATACTACACTATTACCACTATTACCACCATACATATCAACACTACACTATTACCACTATAACTATAACATATCAATACTACACTATTACCACTATAACATATCAATACTACACTATTACCACCATACATATCAATACTACACTATTACCACCATACATATCAATACTACACTATTACCACTATTACCACTATTACCACCATACATATCAACACTACACTATTACAACTATAACTATAACATATCAATACTACACTATTACCACTATAACATATCAATACTACACTATTACCACTATTATATATATCAATACTATTACACTATTACCACCATACATATCAATACCACACTATTACCACTATAACATATCAATACTACACTATTACCACCATACATATCAATACTACACTATTACCACCATACATATCAATACTACACTATTACCACTATAACATATCAATACAACACTATTACCACCATACATATCAATACTACACTATTACCACCGTACATATCAATACTACACTATTACCACTATTACCACCATACATATCAATACTACACTATTACCACTATTACCACCATACATATCAATACTACACTATTACCACTATTACCACCATACATATCAACACTACACTATTACCACTATTACCACCATACATATCAATACTACACTATTACCACCATACATATCAATACTACACTATTATCAGTATTACCACCATACATATTATTACTACACTATTACCACCATACATATCAATACTACACTATTGCCACTATTACCACCATACATATCAATACTACACTATTACCACTATTACCACCATACATATCAATACTACACTATTACCCGTATTACCACCATACATATCAACACTACACTAATACCACCATACATATCAATACTACACTAATACCACCATACATATCAATACTACACTATTACCACTATTACCACCATACATATCAACACTACACTATTACCACTATTACCACTATAACATATCAATACTACACTATTACCACTATAACATATCAATACTACACTATTACCACCATACATATCAATACTACACTATTACCACCATACATATCAATACTACACTATTACCACTATTACCACTATTACCACCATACATATCAACACTACACTATTACAACTATAACTATAACATATCAATACTACACTATTACCACTATAACATATCAATACTACACTATTACCACCATATATATCAATACTACACTATTACCACCGTACATATCAATACCACACTATTACCACTATAACATATCAATACTACACTATTACCACCATACATATCAATACTACACTATTACCACCGTACATATCAATACTACACTATTACCACTATTACCACCATACATATCAATACTACACTATTACCACTATTACCACCATACATATCAATACTACACTATTACCACTATTACCACCATACATATCAACACTACACTATTACCACTATTACCACCATACATATTATTACCACTATTACCACCATACATATCAATACTACACTATTACCAGTATTACCAGCATACATATCAATACTACACTATTACCACTATTACCACCATACATATCAATACTACACTATTACCACCATACATATCAATACTACACTATTACCAGTATTACCACCATACATATTATTACTACACTATTACCACCATACATATCAATACTACACTATTACCACCATACATATCAACACTACACTATTACCAGTATTACCACCATACATATTATTACTACACTATTACCACCATACATATCAATACTACACTATTACCACTATTACCACCATACATATCAATACTACACTATTACCACTATTACCACCATACATATCAATACTACACTATTACCACTATTACCACCATACATATCAATACTACACTATTACCACTATTACCACCATACATATCAATACTACACTATTACCACCATACATATCAATACTACACTATTACCACTATTACCACCATACATATCAATACTACACTATTACACTATTACCACCATACATATCAATACTACTATTACCACTATTACCACCATACATATCAATACCACACTATTACCACCATACATATCAATACTACACTATTACCACTATTACCACCATACATATCAACACTATACCACATACATATTACCACTATTACCACCATACATATCAATACTACACTATTACCACTATTACCACCATACATATCAATACTACACTATTACCACCATACATATCAATACTACACTATTACCACCATACATATCAATACTACACTATTACCACTATTACCACCATACATATCAATACTACACTATTACCACCATACATATCAATACTACACTATTACCACCATACATATCAATACTACACTATTACCACTATTACCACCATACATATCAATACTACACTATTACCACCATACATATCAATACTACACTATTACCACTATTACCACCATACATATCAATACTACACTATTACCACTATTACCACCATACATATCAATACTACACTATTACCACCATACATATCAATACTACACTATTACCACTATTACCACCATACATATCAATACTACACTATTACCACCATACATATCAATACCACACTATTACCACTATTACCACCATACATATCAATACAACACTATTACCAC
Organism: Oncorhynchus tshawytscha; assembly: GCF_018296145.1. Taxonomy (NCBI): domain Eukaryota; kingdom Metazoa; phylum Chordata; class Actinopteri; order Salmoniformes; family Salmonidae; genus Oncorhynchus; species Oncorhynchus tshawytscha. The sequence continues at coordinate 4,583,526 of NC_056441.1, read as the reverse complement.
CATACATATCAATACTACACTATTACCACTATAACTATAACATATCAATACTACACTATTACCACTATAACTATAACATATCAATACTACACTATTACCACCATACATATCAATACTACACTATTACCACCATACATATCAATACTACACTATTACCACTATTACCACCATACATATCAATACTACACTATTACCACTATTACCACCATACATATCAATACTACACTATTACCATACATATTACCACTATTATACATATCAATACTACACTATTACCACCATACATATCAATACTACACTATTACCACTATTACCACCATACATATCAATACTACACTATTACCACCATACATATCAATACTACACTATTACCACCATACATATCATATCAACTACACTATTACCACCATACATATCAATACTACACTATTACCACCATACATATCAATACCACACTATTACCACTATTACCACCATACATATCAATACTACACTATTACCACTATTACCACCATACATATCAATACTACACTATTACCAGTATTACCACCATACATATCAATACTACACTATTACCACTATTACCACCATACATATCAATACTACACTATTACCACTATTACCACCATACATATCAATACTACACTATTACCACTATTACCACCATACATATCAATACTACACTATTACCACTATTACCACCATACATATCAATACCACACTATTACCACTATTACCACCATACATATCAATACTACACTATTACCACTATTACCACCATACATATCAATACCACACTATTACCACTATTACCACCATACATATCAATACTACACTATTACCACTATTACCACCATACATATCAATACCACACTATTACCACTGTTACCACCATACATATCAAGACTACACTATTACCACCATACATATCAATACTACACTATTACCACTATTACCACCATACATATCAATACTGCACTATTACCACCATACATATCAATACTACACTATTACCACTATTACCACCATACATATCAATACTACACTATTACCACCATACATATCAATACTACACTATTACCACCATACATATCAATACTACACTATTACCACCATACATATCAATACTACACTATTACCACCATACATATCAATACTACACTATTACCACTATTACCACCATACATATCAATACTACACTATTACCACTATTACCACCATACATATCAATACTACACTATTACCACTATTACCACCATACATATCACTATTACCACTACACTATCAATACCACTATTACCACCATACATATCAATACACACTATTACCAGTATTACCACCATACATATCAATACTACACTATTACCACTATTACCACCATACATATCAATACCACACTATTACCACTATTACCACCATACATATCAATACTACACTATTACCACCATACATATATCACATATTACCTACATACTATTACACTATTACCACCATACATATCAATACTACACTATTACCACCATACATATCAATACTACACTATTATACATATCAATACTATTACCACTATTACCACCATACATATCAATACTACACTATTACCACCATACATATCAATACTACACTATTACCACCATACATATCAATACTACACTATTACCACCATACATATCAATACCACACTATACCACCATACATATCAATACTACACTATTACCACCATACATATCAATACTACACTATTACCACTATTACCACCATACATATCAATACCACACTATTACCACTATTACCACCATACATATCAATACTACACTATTACCACTATTACCACCATACATATCAATACCACACTATTACCACTATTACCACCATACATATCAATACTACACTATTACCACTATTACCACCATACATATCAATACACTATTACACTATTACCACCATACATATCAATACTACACTATTACCCTATTACCACCATACATATCAATACTACACTATTACCACCATACATATCAATACTACACTATTACCACCATACATATCAACTACATACATACTATACACTATTACCACCATACATATCAATACTACACTATTACCACTATTACCACATACATATCAATACTACACTATTACCACTATTACCACATACATATCAATACTACACTATTACCACTATTACCACCATACATATCAATACTACACTATTACCACTATTACCACATACATACATATCACATACTACCACTATTACCACCATACATATCAATACTACACTATTACCACCATACATATCACATACTACACTATTACCACCATACATATCAATACTCACACTATTACCACTATTACCACCATACATATCAATACTACACTATTACCACTATTACCACCATACATATCAATACTACACTATTACCACTATTACCACCATATATCAATACCACACTATTACCACTATTACCACCATACATATTACCACTATTACCACCATACATATCAATACTACACTATTACCACCATACATATCAATACTACACTATTACCACCATACATATCAATACTACACTATTACCACTATTACCACCATACATATCAATACTACACTATTACCACTATTACCACCATACATATCAATACTACACTATTACCACCATACATATCAATACTACACTATTACCACCATACATATCAATACTACACTATTACCACTATTACCACCATACATATCAATACTACACTATTACCACCATACATATCAATACTACACTATTACCACCATACATATCAATACTACACTATTACCACTATTACCACATACATATCAATACTACACTATTACCACCATACATATCAATACTACACTATCACCACCATACATATCAATACTACACTATTACCACCATACATATCAATACTACACTATTACCACCATACATATCAATACTACACTATTACCACCATACATATCAATACTACACTATTACCACTATTACCACCATACATATCAATACTACACTATTACCACCATACATATCAATACTACACTATTACCACTATTACCACCATACATATCAATACTACACTATTACCACCATACATATCAATACCACACTATTACCACTATTACCACCATACATATCAATACTACACTATTACCACTATTACCACCATACATATCAATACTACACTATTACCACCATACATATCAATACTACACTATTACCACCATACATATCAATACCACACTATTACCACCATACATAGCAATACAACACTATTACCACTATTTTCACCATACATATCAATACTACACTATTACCACCATACATATCAATACTACACTATTACCACCATACATATCAATACTACACTATTACCACCATACATATCAATACTACACTATTAGCACCATACATATCAATACCACACTATTACCACCATACATATCAATACTACACTATTACCACTATTTTCACCATACATATCAATACTACACTATTACCACTATTTCCACCATACATATCAATACTACACTATTACCACTATTACCACCATTCATATCAACACTACACTATTACCAGTATTACCACCATACATATCAATACTACACTATTACCACTATTACCACCATACATATCAATACTACACTATTACCACTATTACCACCATACATATCAATACTACACTATTACCACCATACATATCAATACTACACTATTACCACCATACATATCAATACTACACTATTACCACCATACATATCAATACTACACTATTACCACCATACATATCAATACTACACTATTACCACTATTACCACCATACATATCAATACTACACTATTACCACCATACATATCAATACTACACTATTACCACCATACATATCAATACTACACTATTACCACCATACATATCAATCCTACACTATTACCACCATACATATCAATACTACACTATTACCACTATTATCACGATACATATCAATACTACACTATTACCACTATTACCACCATACATATCAATACTACACTATTACCACTATTACCACCATACATATCAATACTACACTATTACCACCATACATATCAATACTACACTATTACCACCATACATATCAACACTACACTATTACCACTATTACCACCATACATATCAATACTACACTATTACCACCATACATATCAATACTACACTATTACCACTATTACCACCATACATATCAATACTACACTATTACCACCATACATATCAATACTACACTATTACCACCATACATATCAATACATTATTACACTATTACCACCATACATATCAATACTACACTATTACCACTATTACCACCATACATATCAATACAACTATTACACTATTACCACCATACATATCAATACTACACTATTACCAACATACATATCAATACTGCACTATTACCACCATACATATCAATACTACACTATTACCACCATACATATCAATACTACACTATTACCACCATACATATCAATACTACACTATTACCACCATACATATCAATACTACACTATTACCACCATACATATCAATACTACACTATTACCACCATACATATCAATACTACACTATTACCACCATACATATCAATACTGCACTATTACCACTATTACCGCCATACATATCAATACTACACTATTACCACTATTACCATCTTACATATCAATACTACACTATTACCACTATAACCACCATACATATCAATACTGCACTATTACCACCATACATATCAATACTACACTATTACCACTATTACCACCATACATATCAATACTGCACTATTACCACTATTACCACCATACATATCAACACTACACTATTACAACTATAACTATAACATATCAACACTACACTATTACCACCATACATATCAATACTACACTATTACCACTATAACATATCAATACTACACTATTACCACCATACATATCAATACTACACTATTACCACCATACATATCAATACTACACTATTACCACCATACATATCAATACTACACTATTACCGCCATACATATCAATACTATACTATTACCACTATTACCACCATACATAACAATACTACACTATTACCACCATACATATCAATACTACACTATTACCACCATACATATCAATACTACACTATTACCACTATTACCACCATACATATCAATACTACACTATTACCACCATACATATCAATACTACACTATTACCACCATACATATCAATACCACACTATTACCACTATTACCACCATACATATCAATACTACACTATTACCGCTATTACCACCATACATATCAACACTACACTATTACCACTATTACCACCATACATATCAATACTACACTATTACCACTATTACCACCATACATATCAATACTACACTATTACCACTATTACCACCATACATATCAATACTACACTATTACCACCATACATATCAATACTACACTATTACCACTATTACCACCATACATATCAACACCACACTAATGTCTACAATGTATTACTTTACATCTAAGGTTTACATCTACAGTGGCTTGTGTAAGTGTTCACCCCCATTTTTACTATTTTGTTGCCTTACAACCTGGAATTAACATGTGTTTTTTTGGGGGGTTTGTATCATTTGATTTACACAACACCACTTTGAAGATGCAAAATATTTTCTGGGGTGAAACAAACAACAAATAAGACAAACTGAAAACTTGAGTGTATATCCCCCCCAAAAAAAAAAAAATCAATACTTTGTAGAGCCACCTTTTGCAGTAATTATAGCTCCAATATCTTGGGGTATGTCTCTATTGGCACATCTAGCCACTGGGATTTTGGCCCATTCTTCAAGGCAAAACTTCTCCAGCTCCTTCAAGTTGGATGGGTTCCGCTGGTGTACAGCAATCTTTAAGTCATACCACAGATTCTCAAGTGGATTGAGGTCTGGGCTTTGACTAGGCCAATCCAAGACATTTAAATGTTTGCCCTTAAACCACTCAAGTGTTGCTTTAGCAGTATGCTTAGGGTCATTGTCCTGCTGGAAGGTGAACCTCCGTCCCAGTCTCAAATCTGTGGAAAACTGAAACAGGTTTCCTTCAAGACTTTCCCTGTATTTAGCACCATCCATCATTCCTTCAATTGAGACCAGTTTCCCAGTTCCTGCCGATGAAAAACTTCCCCACAGCATGATGCTGCGACCACCATGGTGTTCTTGGGGTGATGCGAGGTGTTGGGTTTGCGCCAGACATAACGTTTTCCTTGATGGCCTACAAACTCAATGTTAGTCTCATCTGACCAGAGTACCTTCTCTCATGTGTTTGGGGAGTTTCCCACACACCTTTTGGTGAACACCAAACGTGTTTACTTATTTTTTTTATTTAAGCAATGTTTTTTTTTCCACTCTTCCGTAAAGCCCAATCGATGGAGTGTACAGCTTAAAGTGGTCCTATGGACAGACACTCCAATCTCTGCTGTGGAGCTTTGTAGATCATTCAGGGCTATATTTGGTCTCTTTGTTGCCTCTCTAACTAATGCCCTCCTTGCCTGGTTTGTGAGTTTTGGTGAGCGGCCCTCTCCTGGCAGGTTTGTTGTGGTGCCATATTCTTTCCATTTTTTAATAATGGATTTAATGGTGCTCCAAATCAAATCAAATCAAATCAAATTTTATTTGTCACATACACATGGTTAGCAGATGTTAATGCGAGTGTAGCGAAATGCTTGTGCTTCTAGTTCCGACAATGCAGTAATAACGAACAAGTAATAATAGTAATAATAATAATAAGTAATAATAGTAACAATTCCAAAAAACTACTGTCTTATACACAGTGTAAGGGGATAAAGAATATGTACATAAGGATATATGAATGAGTGATGGTACAGAGCAGCATAGGCAAGATACAGTAGATGATACCGAGTACAGTATATACATATGAGATGAGTATGTAAACCAAGTGGCATAGTTAAAGTGGCTAGTGATACATGTATTACATAAGGATGCAGTCGATGATATAGAGTACAGTATATACGTATGCATATGAGATGAATAATGTAGGGTAAGTAACATTATATAAGGTAGCATTGTTTAAAGTGGCTAGTGATATATTTACATCATTTCCCATCAATTCCCATTATTAAAGTGGCTGGAGTTGAGTCAGTGTCATTGACAGTGTGTTGGCAGCAGCCACTCAATGTTAGTGGTGGCTGTTTAACAGTCTGACGGGCTTGAGATAGAAGCTGTTTTTCAGTCTCTCGGTCCCAGCTTTGATGCACCTGTACTGACCTCGCCTTCTGGATGACAGCGGGGTGAACAGGCAGTGGCTCGGGTGGTTGATGTCCTTGATGATCTTTATGGCCTTCCTGTAGCATCGGGTGGTGTAGGTGTCCTGGAGGGCAGGTAGTTTGCCCCCGGTGATGCGTTGTACAGACCTCACTACCCTCTGGAGAGCCTTACGGTTGAGGGCGGTGCAGTTGCCATACCAGGCGGTGATACAGCCCGCCAGGATGCTCTCGATTGTGCATCTGTAGAAGTTTGTGAGTGCTTTTGGTGACAAGCCGAATTTCTTCAGCCTCCTGAGGTTGAAGAGGCGCTGCTGCGCCTTCTTCACGATGCTGTCTGTGTGAGTGGACCAATTCAGTTTGTCTGTGATGTGTATGCCGAGGAACTTAAAACTTGCTACCCTCTCCACTACTGTTCCATCGATGTGGATGGGGGTGTTCCCTCTGCTGTTTCCTGAAGTCCACAATCATCTCCTTAGTTTTGTTGACGTTGAGTGTGAGGTTATTTTCCTGACACCACACTCCGAGGGCCCTCACCTCCTCCCTGTAGGCCGTCTCGTCGTTGTTGGTAATCAAGCCTACCACTGTTGTGTCGTCCGCAAACTTGATGATTGAGTTGGAGGCGTGCGTGGCCACGCTGTCGTGGGTGAACAGGGAGTACAGGAGAGGGCTCAGAACGCACACTTGTGGGGCCCCAGTGTTGAGGATCAGCGGGGAGGAGATGTTGTTGCCTACCCTCACCACCTGGGGGCGGCCCGTCAGGAAGTCCAGTACCCAGTTAAACAGGGCGGGGTCGAGACCCAGGGTCTCGAGCTTGATGACAAGCTTGGAGGGCACTATGGTGTTAAATGCCGAGCTGTAGTCGATGGACAGCATTCTCACATAGGTATTCCTCTTGTCCAGATGGGTTAGGGCAGTGTGCAGTGTGCTTGAGATTGCATCGTCTGTGGACCTATTTGGGCGGTAAGCAAATTGGAGTGGGTCTAGGGTGTCAGGTAGGGTGGAGGTGATATGGTCCTTGACTAGTCTCTCAAAGCACTTCATGATGACGGATGTGAGTGCTACGGGGCGGTAGTCGTTTAGCTCAGTTACCTTAGCTTTCTTGGGAACAGGAACAATGGTGGCCCTCTTGAAGCATGTGGGAACAGCAGACTGGTATAGGGATTGATTGAATATGTCCGTAAACACACCGGCCAGCTGGTCTGCGCATGCTCTGAGGGCGCGGCTGGGGATGCCGTCTGGGCCTGCAGCCTTGCGAGGGTTAACACGTTTAAATGTCTTACTCACCTCGGCTGCAGTGAAGGAGAGACCGCATGTTTTCGTTGCAGGCCGTGTCAGTGGCACTGTATTGTCCTCAAAGCGGGCAAAAAGTTATTTAGTCTGCCGGGGAGCAAGACATCCTGGTCCGTGACTGGGCTGGATTTCTTCCTGTAGTCCGTGATTGACTGTAGACCCTGCCACATGCCTCTTGTGTCTGAGCCGTTGAATTGAGATTCTACTTTGTCTCTGTACTGGCGCTTAGCTTGTTTGATAGCCTTGCGGAGGGAATAGCTGCACTGTTTGTATTCAGTCATGTTACCAGACACCTTGCCCTGATTAAAAGCAGTGGTTTGCGCTTTCAGTTTCACACGAATGCTGCCATCAATCCACGGTTTCTGGTTAGGGAATGTTTTAACCGTTGCTATGGGAACGACATCTTCAACGCACGTTCTAATGAACTCGCACACCGAATCAGCGTATTCGTCAATGTTGTTGTCTGACGCAATACGAAACATCTCCCAGTCCACGTGATGGAAGCAGTCTTGGAGTGTGGAGTCAGCTTGGTCGGACCAGCGTTGGACAGCGTGGGAGCCTCTTGTTTTAGTTTCTGTCTGTAGGCAGGGATCAACAAAATGGAGTCGTGGTCAGCTTTTCCGAAAGGGGGGCGGGGCAGGGCCTTATATGCGTCGCGGAAGTTAGAGTAACAATGATCCAGGGTCTTTCCACCCCTGGTTGCGCAATCGATATGCTGATAAAATTTAGGGAGTCTTGTTTTCAGATTAGCCTTGTTAAAATCCCCAGCTACAATGAATGCAGCCTCCGGATAAATCGTTTCCAGTTTGCAGAGAGTTAAATAAAGTTTGTTCAGAGCCATCGATGTGTCTGCTTGGGGGATATATACGGCTGTGATTATAATCGAAGAGAATTCTCTTGGTAGGTAATGCGGTCTACATTTGATTGTGAGGAATTCTAAATCAGGTGAACAGAAGGATTTGAGTTCCTGTATGTTTCTTTCATCACACCATGTCACGTTGGCCATAAGGCATACGCCCCCCGCCCCTCTTCTTACCAGAAAGATGTTTGTTTCTGTCGGCGCGATGCGTGGAGAAACCCGCTGGCTGCACCGCTTCGGATAGCGTCTCTCCAGTGGGCCATGTTTCCGTGAAGCAGAGAACGTTACAGTCTCTGATGTCCCTCTGGAATGCTACCCTTGCTCGGATTTCATCAACCTTGTTGTCAAGAGACTGGACATTGGCAAGAAGAATGCTAGGGAGTGGTGCACGGTGTGCCCGTCTCCGGAGTCTGACCAGAAGACCGCTTTGTTTCCCTCTTTTTCTGAGTTGTTTTTTTGGGTCGCTGCATGGAATCCACTCTGTTGTCCTGGTTGTAAGGCAGAACACAGGATCCGCGTCGCGAAAAACATATTCTTGGTCGTACTGATGGTGAGTTGACGCTGATCTTATATTCAGTAGTTCTTCTCGACTGTATGTAATGAAACCTAAGATGACCTGGGGTACTAGTGTAAGAAATAACACGTAAAAAAACAAAAAACTGCATAGTTTCCTAGGAACGTGAAGCGAGGCGGCCATCTCTGTCGGCGCCGGAAGTTCCACTGGTCAGGGACCAGGGAATGTTTTAAATGTTCAAAGTCTCTGATATTATTTTATAACCCAACCCTGATCTGTACTTCTCCACACCTTTGTCCCTGACCAGTTTGGAGAGCTCCCTGGTCTTCATGGTGCCACTTGCTTGATGGTGCCCCTTGCTTTGTGGTGTTGCAGACACTGGGGCCTTTCAGAACAGGTGTATAAATACTGAGATCATGTGACAGATCATGTGACAGATCATGTGACAGATCATGTGACAGATCATGTGACAGATCATGTGACAGATCATGTGACACTTAGATTTCACACAGGAGGACTTTATTTAATTAATTATGTGACTTCTGAAGGTATTTGGTTGCACCAGATCTTATTAATTTAAGCAAAGTGGGTGAATACATATGCACACCACTTTTCAGTTTAAAAAAAAATTTTGTTGAATTTTTTGAAACAAGTTATTTCTTTCTAAATGAAATACAAATAATACAAATAAATGACAGGTTGTAATGCAACAAAATAGGAAAACCACCAAGGGGGATGAACACTTTTGCAAGGCTCTGTACCTGGGCACTGTAAACACATCCAGTAACCTGGGCACTGTAAACACATCCAGTAACCTGGGCACTGTAAACACATCCAGTAACCTGGGCACTGTAAACACATCCAGTAACCTGGGCACTGTAAACACATCCAGTAACCTGGGCCTGTTTTTTTCAAGTGTCTCAGAGTAAAGAGACTGAGTGCTGAGCCAGGATCATTCCTGTTTTTCAGATCACAGCAAATAAATGACAGGGGATGGGGGCTAATATTCAATCAGCACTCCTACTCAGAGATGCATATTAACATACAGGATGTATACATGTGTTCCTGCATATCTTGTCAACGTCCAAACAGTGGTAAGTGAATACATTTTTCACATTTTCTATTTCATTTAAAAAACTATTCACACACACACACACAGCTACATTTAGGCAAATCAGCTGTGTCAATTCGAGTGAGGTCAAATCGGGGTGATGTCAGCGTTAGGTGTCAAAATGAGGTGTTGCCATTGGAGACAGTTATGACAGGAGACGTGGTGTCCCACTCACCTGTTAAATCACACAGATGAAATAGTAGAGGGGGATGGGTGAAATCATGTTAAATCAATGACAGAGAGAGGTTTAACTTCTTTGGCACTGGGGGGCAGTATTGAGTAGCTTGGATAATAAGGTTCCCAGAGTAAACTGCCTGCTACTCAGACCCAAAAGCTAGAATATGCATATAATTAGTAGATTTGGATAGAAAACACTCTGAAGTTTCTAAAACTGTTTGAATGATGTCTGTGAGTATAACAGAACTCATATGGCAGGCAAAAACCTGAGAAAAAATTCCAACCAGGAAGTGGGAAATCTTTGGTTTGTAGGTTTTCAAGTCATTGCCTATCGAATATACAGTGTCTATGGGGTCATACTGCATTTCCTAAGGCTTCCACTAGATGTCAACAGTCTTTAGAACCTTGTTTGATGCTTCTACTGTGAAGGAGGGGGGAATGAGAGCTGTTTCAACCAGATGTCTGGCAAAAGGCCATGAGCTGATCACACAAGCTCCCGTGAGAGAGACCTGGGTTCCATTGCATTTCTAAAAACAAAGGAATTCTCCGGTTGAAACATTATTGAAGTTTATGTTAAAACCATCCTAAAGATTGATTCTATATATCGTTTGTCATGTTTCTACGAACTGTAACGGAACTTTTTGACATTTCGTCTGGACCTAGTGCTCGCGCCTCGTGAGTTTGGATTTGTGAACTAAACGCGCAAAAAAAAGGAGGTATTTGGACATAAATTATGGACCTCAACGAACAAATCAAACATTTATTGTGGAACTGGGATTCCTGGGAGTGCATTCTGATGAAGATCATCAAAGGTAAGTGAATATTTATAATGCTATTTCTGACTTTTGTGACACTTCTTCTTCTTTGTAAAATGGCTGTATGTTTTTCTGTGGCTAGGTGCTGACCTAACATAATCGCAAGGTGTGCTTTCACCGTAAAGCCTATTTGAAATCTGACACAGCAGTTGCATTAAGGAGAAGTTTATCTTTTATCAATGTTTATGATGAGTATTTCTGTAATTTGATGTGGCTCTCTGCACTTTCACCGGATGTTTGTTTGAGACAATGCATTTCTGAACATAAACCACCAATTTCAAATTAGGTTTTTGGACATAAAGATTAACTTTATCGAACAAAACACATTTATTGTGTAACATGGAGTCCTGGGAGTGCCATCTGATAAAGATCATCAAAGCCTAGTGATTAATTTCATCACTATTTCTGACTTTTGTGAGGGCTCTCCTTGGCTGGAAAATGGCTTTATGGTTTTCTGTGACTAGGTGCTGACCTAACATAATCGTTTGGTGTGCTTTCGCCGTAAAGCCTATTTGAAATCGGACACTGTGGCTGGATTTACAAGAAGTTTATATTTATAATTATGTAAAATACTTGTATGTTTGGGGAATTTTAATTATGAGATTTCTGTTTTTTTTTTCAATTTGGAGCCCTGCAATTACACTGGCTGTTGTCGAGGTGGGACGCTACCGTCCCACATATCCCAGAGGGGTTTTAAAAGGCTTGGCTAGCTGGACAGGTCAATCCCTGGAAGAAAGGGCAGACACCTCCCAAATGCAGTGGTGTAAAATACTTAAGTAAATATACATTAAAAATAGTACTTAAGTATCTGTTTACTATTTATATTTTGGGCAACTTTTACTTCACTACGTTCCTTAAGAAAATATTGTACTTTTTATTCCATACATTTTCCCTGACAACCAAAAGTACTCATTACATTTTGAATGCTTACCAGGACACGAACGTGTTCCAATTCCCACCCCTGGTCCTCCCTACTGTCTCTGATCTGGTGTACTTACTAAACAGAGAACACCCCTGGTCCTCCCTACTGTCTCTGATCTGGTGTACTTACTAAACAGAGAACACCCCTGGTCCTCCCTACTGTCTCTGATCTGGTGTACTTACTAAACAGAGGAAATCTCTGGTACTCCCTACTGCCTCTGATCTGATCTGGCGTACTTACTAAACAGAGAACACCCCTGGTCCTCCCTACTGTCTCTGATCTGGTGTACTTACTAAACAGAGAAAATCTCTGGTACTCCCTACTGTCTCTGATCTGGTGTACTTACTAAACAGAGAAAATCTCTGGTACTCCCTACTGCCTCTGATCTGATCTGGCGTACTTACTAAACAGAGAACATCCCTGGTCCTCCCTACTGCCTCTGATCTGGTGTACTTACTAAACAGAGAACATCCCTGGTACTCCCTACTGCCTCTGATCTGGCGTACTTACTAAACAGAGAACATCCCTGGTCCTCCCTACTGCCTCTGATCTGGTGTACTTACTAAACAGAGAACATCCCTGGTCCTCCCTACTGCCTCTGATCTGGTGTATTTACTAAACACAAATGATGTCTGAGTGTTCCCCTGGCAATCCGTACATTTTTAAAACAAGAAAATTGTGCCGTCTGCTTCGCTTAATATAAGGAATCTGAAATTATTTACACTTTTACTTTTGATACCTAAGTATATTTAGAACCAAAAACTTAGTATTTTACTCAAGTAGTATTTTACTGGGTGACTTTCACTTTAACTTGAGTAACTTTCTGTTAAGGTATCTTTACTTTTACCTAAGGATGATAATTGGGTACTTTTTCCACTGCTGCCCAAATGGCACCCTATTCCGTTTATAGAGCACTACTTTTGACCAGGGGGCTCATAGCGCTCTGATCAATAGTAGTGTACAATATAGGGAATAGCGTGCCAATTGGGATGCAGCCAGTGTCTGTGCTGAATACATTCATTTAATTTCCACCCACTTCACAGCTGTCTCTTATTACTACTACTGCAGGGTGCCTAGCAGGCTGATCTCTCTTATTACTTCTACTGCAGGCTGATGTCTCTTATTACTTCTACTGCAGACTGATGTCTCTTACTTCTACTGCAGACTGATGTCTCTTACTTCTACTGCGGGGTGTCTAGCAGGCTGATCTCTTATTACTACTACTGCAGGCTGATGTCTCTTATTACTTCTACTGCAGGGTGTCTAGCAGGCTGATGTCTCTTATTACTTCTACTGCAGGGTGTCTAGCAGGCTGATGTCTCTTATTACTTCTACTGCAGGGTGTCTAGCAGGCTGATGTCTCTTATTACTTCTACTGCAGGGTGTCTAGCAGGCTGATCTCTCTTATTACTTCTACTGCAGGCTGATGTCTCATCTACTGCAGGGTGCCTAGCAGGTTGATGTCTCTAATGTTAGCAGGGTGTCTAGCAGTCTGATCTCTCTAATCTAATGTTTACATCTAATGTTTACCTTACTTCTAATGTTTACCTTACATGTAAGGTACATGAAACAAAAATAGAACTGTTTGGCCATAATGACCATTGTTATGTTTGGAGGAAAAAGAGGGAGACTTGCAAGCCAAAGAACACCATCCCAACCGTGAAGCACGGGTGGCAGCATCATGTTGTGGGGGTGCTTTGCTGCAGGAGGAACTGATGCACTTCACAAAATAGATGGCATGATGATGTAAGACAATTATGTGGACATATTGAAGCAACATCTTGAGACAACAGTCAGGAAGTTAAAGCTTGGTCTCAAATGGGTCTTCCAAATGGACAATGACCCCAAGCATACTTCCAAAGTTGTGGCAAAATGGCTTAAAGACAACAAAATCAAGGTATTGGAGTGGCCATCACAAAGCCTTGACCTCAATCCCATAGACAATTTGTGGGCAGAACTGAAAAAGCATGTGCGAGCAAGGAGGCCTACAAACCTGACTCAGTTACACCAGCTCTGTCAGGATGAATGGGCCAAAATTCACCCAACTTATTGTGGGAAGCTTGTGGAAGCTTGTGGAAGGCTACCCGAAACGTTTGGCCCAAGTTAAACAATTTAACGCCAATGCTACCAAATACTAATTGAATGTATGTAAACTTCTGACCCACTGAGAATGTGATGAACGAAATCAAATCTGAAATAAATAATTCCCTATACTATTATTATTTTGACATTTCACATTCTTAAAATAAAAGTGGTGATCCTAACTGACCTAAGAAAGGGAATCTTTATTTGGATTAAAATGTCAGGAATTGTGAAAAACTGAGTTGAAATGTATTTGGCTAAGGTGTATGTAAATTTACGACTTCAACTGTATTGATGTTGGTGCTGGAGATGATGAATATGAAGTTGACAAATTGTGAAATGTCACGTACCCATCAAAGTTCCTGTCCTCCTCAACGACTAGTAGTTGTGACGTCCATTTGCTCCAAAATACAACATGAATTTATTACAACTGTATTTGGAAGAGATAACTTTTAGGCCCCAAATGGCACCCTATTCCCATAGGGCTCTGGTTAAAAGTAGTGACCTATAAAGGGAATAGGTTTCCATTTGGGATGCATTCCACTGTCACCCCCAACTCCACTTAGACAGAAGTAACTGTTACTGGTAATGATACAAAGGAAAGAAATGAATGTGAAAGCATTTGGGACGCAGAAATCATTTCTGTTTAGAGGAGGTGAGAGATGGCTCAGGTGTGAGGACGTACTCTAGATTATCATACGAACCAAAACGCTGGAATCATTTCTGTTTAGAGGAGGTGAGAGATGGCTCAGGTGTGAGGACGTACTCTAGATTATCATACGAACCAAAACGCTGGAATCATTTCTGTTTAGAGGAGGTGAGAGATGGCTCAGGTGTGAGGACGTAGATTATCATACGAACCAAAACGCTGGAATCATTTCTGTTTAGAGGAGGTGAGAGATGGCTCAGGTGTGAGGACGTAGATTATCATACGAACCAAAACGCAGGAATCATTTCTGTTTAGAGGAGGTGAGAGATGGCTCAGGTGTGAGGACGTACTCTAGATTATCATACGAACCAAAACGCTGGAATCATTTCTGTTTAGAGGAGGTGATAGATGGCTCAGGTGTGAGGACGTACTCTAGATTATCATACGAACCAAAACGCTGGAATCATTTCTGTTTAGAGGAGGTGATAGATGGCTCAGGTGTGAGGACGTACTCTAGATTATCATACGAACCAAAACGCTGGAATCATTTCTGTTTAGAGGAGGTGAGAGATGGCTCAGGTGTGAGGACGTACTCTAGATTATCATACGAACCAAAACGCTGGAATCATTTCTGTTTAGAGGAGGTGAGAGATGGCTCAGGTGTGAGGACGTACTCTAGATTATCATACGAACCAAAAAAACGCTGGAATCATTTCTGTTTAGAGGAGGTGAGAGATGGCTCAGGTGTGAGGACGTACTCTAGATTATCATACGAACCAAAACGCTGGAATCATTTCTGTTTAGAGGAGGTGAGAGATGGCTCAGGTGTGAGGACGTACTCTAGATTATCATACTAGATTATCATACGAACCAAAACGCTGGAATCATTTCTGTTTAGAGGAGGTGATAGATGGCTCAGGTGTGAGGACGTACTCTAGATTATCATACGAACCAAAACGCTGGAATCATTTCTGTTTAGAGGAGGTGAGAGATGGCTCAGGTGTGAGGACGTACTCTAGATTATCATACGAACCAAAACGCTGGAATCATTTCTGTTTAGAGGAGGTGAGAGATGGCTCAGGTGTGAGGACGTACTCTAGATTATCATACGAACCAAAACGCTGGAATCATTTCTGTTTAAAGGAGGTGAGAGATGGCTCAGGTGTGAGGACGTACTCTAGATTATCATACGAACCAAAACGCAGGAATCATTTCTGTTTAGAGGAGGTGAGAGATGGCTCAGGTGTGAGGACGTACTCTAGATTATCATACGAACCAAAACGCTGGAATCATTTCTGTTTAGAGGAGGTGAGAGATGGCTCAGGTGTGAGGACGTACTCTAGATTATCATACGAACCAAAACGCTGGAATCATTTCTGTTTAGAGGAGGTGATAGATGGCTCAGGTGTGAGGACGTACTCTAGATTATCATACGAACCAAAACGCTGGAATCATTTCTGTTTAGAGGAGGTGAGAGATGGCTCAGGTGTGAGGACGTACTCTAGATTATCATACGAACCAAAACGCTGGAATCATTTCTGTTTAGAGGAGGTGAGAGATGGCTCAGGTGTGAGGACGTACTCTAGATTATCATACGAACCAAAACGCTGGAATCATTTCTGTTTAGAGGAGGTGAGAGATGGCTCAGGTGTGAGGACGTACTCTAGATTATCATATGAACCAAAACGCTGGAATCATTTCTGTTTAGAGGAGGTGAGAGATGGCTCAGGTGTGAGGACGTACTCTAGATTATCATACGAACCAAAACGCTGGAATCATTTCTGTTTAGAGGAGGTGATAGATGGCTCAGTGTGAGGACGTACTCTAGATTATCATACGAACCAAAACGCTGGAATCATTTCTGTTTAGAGGAGGTGATAGATGGCTCAGGTGTGAGGACGTACTCTAGATTATCATACGAACCAAAACGCTGGAATCATTTCTGTTTAGAGGAGGTGATAGATGGCTCAGGTGTGAGGACGTACTCTAGATTATCATACGAACCAAAACGCTGGAATCATTTCTGTTTAGAGGAGGTGAGAGATGGCTCAGGTGTGAGGACGTACTCTAGATTATCATACGAACCAAAACGCAGGAATCATTTCTGTTTAGAGGAGGTGATAGATGGCTCAGGTGTGAGGACGTACTCTAGATTATCATACGAACCAAAACGCTGGAATCATTTCTGTTTAGAGGAGGTGATAGATGGCTCAGGTGTGAGGACGTACTCTAGATTATCATACGAACCAAAACGCTGGAATCATTTCTGTTTAGAGGAGGTGAGAGATGGCTCAGGTGTGAGGACGTACTCTAGATTATCATACGAACCAAAACGCTGGAATCATTTCTGTTTAGAGGAGGTGAGAGATGGCTCAGGTGTGAGGACGTACTCTAGATTATCATACGAACCAAAACGCTGGAATCATTTCTGTTTAGAGGAGGTGATAGATGGCTCAGGTGTGAGGACGTACTCTAGATTATCATACGAACCAAAACGCTGGAATCATTTCTGTTTAGAGGAGGTGATAGATGGCTCAGGTGTGAGGACGTACTCTAGATTATCATACGAACCAAAACGCTGGAATCATTTCTGTTTAGAGGAGGTGAGAGATGGCTCAGGTGTGAGGACGTACTCTAGATTATCATACGAACCAAAACGCTGGAATCATTTCTGTTTAGAGGAGGTGAGAGATGGCTCAGGTGTGAGGACGTACTCTAGATTATCATACGAACCAAAACGCTGGAAT
>NC_056441.1:4522563-4560063 GCF_018296145.1 Oncorhynchus tshawytscha | reverse complement strand
ACCAGGGAACCAGGGTTACTGGAGGGTAGAGGCTACATTAGATACATTGTTGTGAACCAGGGTTACTGGAGGGTAGATGCAACATTAGATACATTGTTGTGAACCAGGGTTACTGGAGGGTAGAGGCTACATTAGATACATTGTTGTGAACCAGGGTTACTGGAGGGTAGATCCAACATTAGATACAGTGTTCGTATCCCAAATATCACCCTATTCCCTATATAGTGCACTACTTTTGACAGGAGCTCTATGTTTTAGATTGGCCATTAGACCACATCAGGCACAGTAAGTTCTAGTGCTGTCAGTACACAAGTGGGCAATTTGCCCTGGATACTCTGTGAAAAATATCCTCATCACTGTGAGGGGGTTAATGGTCTGTGTGTGTGTGTGTGTGTGTGTTTGTGTGTGTGTGTGTTTGTGTGTGTGTAAGTGTGCGTGCGTGCGTGTGTGTGTGTGTGTGTGTGTGTGGGTAGTGGAGTTTGGGTAGTGGATGAGAGAGGAGGAGGAGGTGGAGGTAGAGGGAAGTGGAGGAGAGGAGACAGGAGGAGGAGGTGGAGGGGAGAGGAGGAGGAGGGGGAAGGGAGTGGAGGGGAGAGGAGGTGGGGGGGGGAGGGGAGGAGCAGGGGGAGGGGAGTGGAGGGGAGGGAGTAGGGGAGGAGGGGAGAGGAGGGGGTAGAGGGGGAGGGGAGAGGAGTAGGGGAGAGGAGTAGGGGAGAGGAGGAGAGAGGAGGAGGGGGAGGGGAGGAGAGAGGAGGGGGAGGGGAGTAGGGGAGAGGAGGAGAGAGGAGGAGGGGGGGGGGAGGAGAGAGGAGGAGGGGGAGGGGAGAGGAGGAGAGAGGAGGAGGGGGGAGGAGAGAGGAGGAGGGGGGGGGGGAGGGGAGAGGAGGAGAGAGGAGGAGGGGGGGGAGGGGAGGAGAGAGGAGGGGGTAGAGGGGGAGGGGAGGGAGAGGAGGCGAGAGGAGGAGGGGGGGAGGGGAGGAGAGAGGAGGGGGTAGAGGGGGATGGGAGTGAAGGAGAGGCTTTTGATACCATCGATCACCACATTCTTTTGGAGAGATTGGAAACCCAAATTGGTCTACACGGACAAGTTCTGGCCTGGTTTAGATCTTATCTGTCGGAAAGATATCAGTTTGTCTCTGTGAATGGTTTGTCCTCTGACAAATCAACTGTCCATTTCGGTGTTCCTCAAGGTTCCGTTTTAGGACCACTATTGTTTTCACTATATATTTTACCTCTTGGGGATGTCATTCGAAAACATAATGTTAACTGCTATGCGGATGACACACAGCTGTACATTTCAATGAAACATGGTGAAGCCCCAAAATTGCCCTCACTAGAAGCCTGTGTTTCAGACATAAGGAAGTGGATGGCTGCAAACATTCTACTTTTAAACTCGGACAAAACAGAGATGCTTTTTCTAGGTCCCAAGAAACAAAGAGATCTTCTGTTGAATCTGACAATTAATCTTAATGGTTGTACAATCGTCTCAAATAAAACTGTGAAGGACCTCGGGCGTTACTCTGGACACTGATTTCTCTTTTGACGAACATATCAAGACTGTTTCAAGGACAGCTTTTTTCCATCTATGTAACATTGCAAAAATCAGAAAATTTCCGTCCAAAAATGATGCAGAAAAATTAATCCATGCTTTTGTTACTTCTAGGTTAGACTACTGCAATGCTCTACTTTCTGGCTACCTGGATAAAGCACTAAATAAACTTCAGTTGGTGCTAAATACGGCTGCTAGAATCCTGACTACAACCAAAAAATTGTATCATATTACTCCAGTGCTAGCCTCCCTACACTGGCTTCCTGATAAGGCAAGGGCTGACTTCAAGGTCTTACTGCTAACCTACAAAGCATTACATGGGCTTGCTCCTACCTATCTCTCTGATTTGGTCCTGCCGTACATACCTACACGTACGCTACGGTCACAAGACGCAGGCCTCCTAATTGTCCCTAGAATTTCTAAGCAAACAGCTGGAGGCAGGGCTTTCTCCTATAGAGCTCCATTTTTATAGAATGGTCTGCCTACCCATGTGAGAGACGCAGACTCGGTCTCAACCTTTAAGTCTTTACTGAAGACTCATCTCTTCAGTGGGTCATATGATTGAGTGTAGTCTGGCCCAGGAGTGGGAAGGTGAACGGAAAGGCTCTGGAGCAACGAACCGCCCTTGCTGTCTCTGCCTGGCCGGTTCCCCTCTTTCCACTGGGATTCTCTGCCTCTAACCCTATTACAGGGGCTGAGTCACTGGCTTACTGGGCTCTCTCTTGCCGTCCCTGGAAGGGGTGCGTCACCTGAGTGGGTTGAGTCACTGATGTGATCTTCCTGTCTGGGTTGGTGCCCCCCTCGGGTTCGTGTCGTGGTGGAGATCTTTGTGGGCTATACTCGGTCTTGTCTCAGGATGGTAGGTTGGTGGTTGAAGATATCCCTCTAGTGGTGTGGGGGCTGTGCTTTGGTGGGGTTATATCCTTCCTGTTTGGCCCAGGCCTGGGGTGTCCTTGGATGGGGCCATAGTGTCTCCTGACCCCTCCTGTCTCAGCCTCCAGTATTTATGCTGCAGTAGTTTATGTGTCGGGGGGCTAGGGTCAGTTTGTTATATCTGGAGTACTTCTCCTGTCCTATTCGGTGTCCTGTGTGAATCTAAGTGTGCGTTCTCTAATTCTCTAATTCTCTCTTTCTTTCTCTCTCTCGGAGGACCTGAGCCCTAGGACCATGCCCCAGGACTACCTGACATGATGACTCCTTGCTGTCCCCAGTTCACCTGACCGTGCTGCTGCTCCAGTTTCAACTGTTCTGCCTTATTATTCGACCATGCTGGTCATTTATGAACATTTGAAAATCTTTGCCATGTTCTGTTATAATCTCCACCCGGCACAGCCAGAAGAGGACTGGCCACCCCACATAGCCTGGTTCCTCTCTAGGTTTCTTCCTAGGTTTTGGCCTTTCTAGGGAGTTTTTCCTAGCCACTGTGCTTCTACACCTGCATTGCTTGCTGTTTGGGGTTTTAGGCTGGGTTTCTGTACGGCACTTTGAGATATCAGCTGATGTACGAAGGGCTATATAAATACATTTGATTTGATTTGATTTGATTTGAGAGAGGAGGAGGAGGGGGAGTGGAGGAGAGAGGAAGAGGAGGAGATAGGAGGAGGAGGGGGGAGGGGAGTGTAGGAGTGAGGAAGAGGGGGAGGGGAGTGGAGGAGAGAGGATGAGGGGAGGGGAGGGGAGTGGTGGAGAGAGGAGGAGGGGAGGGAGGAGGAGAGAGGAAGAGGAGGAGAGAGGAGGAGGAGGGGGGAGTGGAGGAGAGAGGAAGAGGAGGAGAGAGGAGGAGGAGGGGGAGTGGAAGAGAGAGGAAGAGGAGGAGAGAGGAGGAGGAGGGGGAGGGAGTGAGGAAGAGTGAGGAAGAAGGGGAGGGGAGGGAGGAGAGAGGATGAGGGGGAGGGGAGTGGAGGAGAGAGGATGAGGGGGAAGGGAGATTATCGTATTTTCTTTCAAGTGCAGCCATCGATAAACTCTGACACGTCAAGGAAAGTCATAAACCGAAATACTGATTCACATGAACACACACCGCTGCCCTCCATCCCCCACACACACCCTCGTCCTCCACCCCCCCCACACACCCTCGTCCTCCATCCCCCCCACACACCCTCGTCCTCCATCCCCCACACACACCCTTGTCCTCCAACCCCCCACACACATCCTCGTCCTCCAACCCCCCCCACACACACCCTCGTCCTCCTACCCCCACACACCCTCGTCCTCCATCCCCCCCACACACCCTCATCCTCCATCCCCCACACACCCTCGTCCTCCATCCCCCAAACACACCCTCGTCCTCCTACCCCCCACACACCCCCCGCCCTCCAACTCCCCCCACACACCCTCGTCCTCCATCCCCCCACACACCCTCGTCCTCCATCCCCCCACACACCCTCGTCCTCCATCCCCCCCCCATACCCTCATCCTCCAACCCCCACACACACCCTCGTCCTCCAACCCCCACACACACACCTCGCCCTCCATCCCCCACACACCCTCGTCCTCCTACCCCCGACACACACCCTCGTCCTCCATCCCCACACACACCCTCGTCCTCCATCCCCCAACACACACCCTCGTCCTCCAACCCCCCACACCCCCCCACACACCCTTGTCCTCCAGCCCCCCACACACACCCTTGTCCTCCAACCCCCCACACACCCTCGTCCTCCAACACCCCACACACACCCTCGTCCTCCTACCTCCCCCCCCACACACCCTCGTCCTCCATGCTGCCCCCCCACACACCCTCATCCTCCATCCCCCCCACACACCCTCGTCCTCCATCCCCCACACACCCTCGTCCTCCAACCCCCCCCACACACCCTCGTCCTCCATCCCCCAAACACACCCTCGTCCTCCTACCCCCCACACACCCCCGCCCTCCAACTTCCCCCACACCCTCGTCCTCCATCCCCACACACCCTCGTCCTCCATCCCCCCACACACCCTCGTCCTCCATCCCCCCACATACCCTCATCCTCCAACCCCCCCACACCCTCGTCCTCCAACCCCCACACACACACCCTCGCCCTCCATCCCCCACACCCTCGTCCTCCTTCCCCCCGACACACACCCTCGTCCTCCATCCCCCAACACACCCTCGTCCTCCATCCCCCCACACACCCTCGTCCTCCATCCCCCAACACACACCCTCGTCCTCCATCCCCCAACACACACCCTCGTCCTCCATCCCCCAACACACACCCTCGTCCTCCAACCCCCCACACACCCTCGTCCTCCAACCCCCCCCACACACACCCTCGTCCTCCAACCCCCCACACACATCGCTGACGGTTTTCATTCAGCTTCCACTGTCTCCCTCTATGTCGTTATGAATGTGTGTGTTTTCCAGCCATAATTATTGTTCACACACTCTCTCTCTCTCTCTCTCTCTCTCTCTGCCTTTACACTCCCCCAGCCCAAAACACTAGTCTAATTGCCTTGGGGACTGGTCTTTATGGTGTTGCCATGGTGACCACTGGAACCTTGTTGCTGCCTGGCTCTCTGCTACTAGTTGAGCATGTCACCTCATCCTGCACTGCCTCTACCTCTCTAATACACACAGACATATCAATCTCTCTCTCTTTTTCTCTATCCGGCCTTCTTCTTCTGTCTTGCTTGTCCTATGTTGCTCTGTCTGCGTGCTACGTCCTGCTTGTCCTATGTTGCTCTGTCTGCGTGCTACGTCCTGCTTGTTCTATGTTGCTCTGTCTGCGTGCTACGTCCTGCTTGTTCTATGTTGCTCTGTCTGCGTGCTACGTCCTGCTTGTTCTATGTTGCTATGTCTGCGTGCTACGTCCTGCTTGTCCTATGTTGCTCTGTCTGCGTGCTACGTCCTGCTTGTCCTATGTTGCTCTGTCTGCGTGCTACGTCCTGCTTGTCCTATGTTGCTCTGTCTGCGTGCTACGTCCTGCTTGTTCTATGTTGCTCTGTCTGCGTGCTACGTCCTGCTTGTTCTATGTTGCTCTGTCTGCGTGCTACGTCCTGCTTGTTCTATGTTGCTATGTCTTGCTTGTCCTATGTTGCTATTGTCTATATTGTAATTGTTTTTAATAACCTGCCCAGGGACTGCGGTTGAAAATTAGCCGGCTGGCTAAAACCGGCACTTTGACTGAAACGTTGATTAAGGTGCACTGTCCCTGTAAAAATAAAATAAACTCAAACTCTTCTCTTCTCTTCCCAACTCCTACCTCTCTATCTGCTCTTCTCTTCTCTTCCCAACCCCCACCTCTCTATCGGCTCTTCTTTTCTCTTCCCAACCCCCACCTCTCTATCTGCTCTTCTCTTCTCTTCCCAACCCCCACCTCTCTATCCGCTCTTCTCTTCTCTTCCCAACCCCCACCTCTCTATCTGCTCTTCTCTTCTCTTCCCAACCCCCCCTCTCTCTATCTGCTCTTCTCTTCCTTCCCAACCCCCCCCCTCCTCTCTATCTGCTCTTCTCTTCCCTTCCCAACCCCCCCCTCCTCTCTATCTGCTCTTCTCTTCTCTTCCCAACCCCCACCTCTCTATCTGCTCTTCTCTTCCCTTCCCAACCCCCACCTCTCTATCTTCTCTTCTTCTTTCCAACCCCCCACCTCTCTATCTTCTCTTCTCTTTCCAACCCCCACCTCTCTATCCGCTCTTCTCTTCCCTTCCCAACCCCCACCTCTCTATCCGCTCTTCTCTTCTCTTCCCAACCCCCACCTCTCTATCTGCTCTTCTCTTCTCTTCCCAACCCCCTCCTCTCTATCTGCTCTTCTCTCTCTTCCCATCCCAACCCCCTCCTCTCTATCGGCTCTTCTCCTCTCTTCCCTTCCCAACTCTCTATCTGCTCTTCTCCTCTCTTCCCTTCCCAACCCCCACCTCTCTAACCGCTCTTCTCTTCCTTCCCAACCCCCACCTCTCTATCTTCTCTTCTCTTCCTTCCCAACCCCCACCTCTCTATCTGCTCTTCTCTTCTCTTCCCAACCCCCCTCCTCTCTATCTGCTCTTCTCCTCTCTTCCCATCCCAACCCCCTCCTCTCTATCGGCTCTTCTCCTCTCTTCCCTTCCCAACTCTCTATCTGCTCTTTCCTCTCTTCCCTTCCCAACCCCCACCTCTCTAACCGCTCTTCTCTTCCCTTCCCAACCCCCTCCTCGCTATCTTCTCTTCTCTTCTCTTCCCAACCCCCTCCTCTCTATCTGCTCTTCTCTTCTCTTCCCAACCCCCACCTCTCTATCGGTTCTTCTCTTCTCTTCCCAACCCCCACCTCACTAACCGCTCTTCTCTTCTCTTCCCAACCCCCTCCTCTCTATCTGCTCTTCTCTGCTCTTCTTTTCCCAACCCCCACCTCTCTATCGGCTCTTCTCTTCTCTTCCCAACCCCCACCTCTCTATCGGCTCTTCTCTTCTCTTCCCAACCCCCACCTCTCTATCTGCTCTTCTCTTCTCTTCCCAACCCCCACCTCTCTATCGGCTCTTCTCTTCTCTTCCCAACCCCCACCTCTCTATCTGCTCTTCTCTTCTCTTCCCAACCCCCACCTCTCTATCGGCTCTTCTCTTCTCTTCCCAACCCCCACCTCTCTATCTGCTCTTCTCTTCTCTTCCCAACCCCCACCTCTCTATCGGCTCTTCTCTTCTCTTCCCAACCCCCACCTCTCTATCTGCTCTTCTCTTCTCTTCCCAACCCCCTCCTCTCTATCGGCTCTTCTCCTCTCTTCCCAACCCCCTCCTCTCTATCGGCTCTTCTCCTCTCTTCCCAACCCCCACCTCTCTATCTGCTCTTCTCCTCTCTTCCCATCCCAACCCCCCCTCCTCTCTATCTGCCCTTCTCCTCTCTTCCCTTCCCAACCCCCTCCTCTCTATCTGCCCTTCTCCTCTCTTCCCATCCCAACCCCCCCCTCCTCTCTATCGGCTCTTCTCCTCTCTTCCCTTCCCAACTCTCTATCTGCTCTTCTCCTCTCTTCCCATCCCAACCCCCTCCTCTCTATCTGCCCTTCTCCTCTCTTCCCTTCCCAACCCCCACCTCTCTATCTGCTCTTCTCCTCTCTTCCCTTCCCAACCCCCACCTCTCTATCTACTCTTCTCCTCTCTTCCCTTCCCAACCCCCAACCCCCTCCTCTCTATCTACTCTCTTCTCCTCTCTTCCCTTCCCAACCCCCCCCACCTCTCTATCTACTCTCTCTCCTCTCTTCCCATCCCAACCCCCTCCTCTCTATCGGCTCTTCTCCTCTCTTCCCTTCCCAACCCCCACCTCTCTATCTACTCTTCTCCTCTCTTCCCATCCCAACCCCCTCCTCTCTATCGGCTCTTCTCCTCTCTTCCCTTCCCAACCCCAACTCTCTATCTGCTCTTCTCTTCCCTTCCCAACCCCCACCTCTCTATCTGCTCTTCTCTTCCCTTCCCAACCCCCAACTCTCTATCTGCTCTTCTCTTCCCTTCCCAACCCCCACCTCTCTATCTAGCTTCATCTCTTATCAATCTCTCTCTCAATGTCTCTCAATCTTCCTATGCATCTCTCCTTTTTCTGTGTGGAATGGAACTGAATGGCGTTGTATAGCAGCCATTTTACAGGCTCCTGGCCTGTTGTGTATTTAGTGGTTTTAGTACTGATTTTGAACATACTGATTCACTAAACTCCGTTTGGATGAATAATTCTACTTCAATGACTCAGCGGTGAAGGACTTCTCACCCAGGACCCTAATCCCAGAGACTCTGTACATAGATTTCTTTCTATTGGGGTATTGACTCTACTTTTGTTTACGTGTAACTCTGTTGTTGTTGTTGTTGTTTGTGTCGAACTGCTTTGCTTTATTCTTGGCCAGGTCTCAGTTGTAAATGAGAACGTGTTCTCAACTGGTCGACCTGGTTAAATAAAAGGTCAAATAAATAAAAGGTCAAATAAAAACTCTGAATAGGGAAGTGACGGTGAGTGAATGAATCGCTTCTATTGGTGGACATACTGGAGAACAAACTGTCCTATCGACACTAAGAACTGTAAAATCCTTCACAGAGTCGTGGCTGAACGAGGACATGGTTTAAATAAATCTAGCTGTTTTGTCTATGCATCAGCGGGACAGAACAGCAGCGTCTCGTAAACTCAAGGTGGGGTGGTGTGTGTCTCTTTGTTAACAGCAGTTTAAAGAGTAAAAGTACCTCCATAAAAGCCCATACTATAAGACCACCCTGCCTTCAAGCCTGATCCTCAACCCTCTCACTCTCTCTCCACCCTGCCTTCAAGCCTGCTCCTCAACTCTCTCACTCTCTCTCCACCCAGCCTTCAAGCCTCCTCCTCAACTCTCTAGTTCTCTCTCCACCCAGCCTTCAAGCCTGATCCTCAACCCTCTCACTCTCTCTCCACCCTGCCTTCAAGCCTGCTCCTCAACTCTCTAGTTCTCTCTCCACCCTGCCTTCAAGCCTGATCCTCAACCCTCTCACTCTCTCTCCACCCTGCCTTCAAGCCTCCTCCTCAACTCTCTAGTTCTCTCTCCACCCTGCCTTCAAGCCTGATCCTCAACCCTCTCACTCTCTCTCCACCCTGCCTTCAAGCCTGCTCCTCAACTCTCTAGTTCTCTCTCCACCCTGCCTTCAAGCCTGATCCTCAACCCTCTCACTCTCTCTCCACCCTGCCTTCAAGCCTGCTCCTCAACTCTCTAGTTCTCTCTCCACCCTGCCTTCAAGCCTCCTCCTCAACTCTCTAGTTCTCTCTCCACCCTGCCTTCAAGCCTCCTCCTCAACCCTCTCACTCTCTCTCCACCCTGCCTTCAAGCCTCCTCCTCAACTCTCTCACTCTCTCCCCACCCTGCCTTCAAGCCTGCTCTCCTCAATACTCTAGTTCTCTCCCCACCCTGCCTTCAAGCCTGCTCCTCAACTCTCTAGTTCTCTCCCCACCCTGACTTCAAGCCTGCTCCTCAACTCTCTCACTCTCTCTCCACCCTGCCTTCAAAACTGCTCCTCAACTCTCTCACTCTCTCTCCACCCTGCCTTCAAGCCTGCTCCTCAACTCTCTCACTCTCTCTCCACCCTGCCTTCAAGCCTGCTCCTCAATACTCTCACTCTCTCTCCACCCTGACTTCAAGCCTCCTCCTCAACCCTCTAGTTCTCTCTCCACCCTGACTTCAAGCCTGCTCCTCAACCCTCTCACTCTCTCTCCACCCTGACTTCAAGCCTTCTCCTCAACCCTCTCACTCTCTCTCCACCCTGACTTCAAGCCTGCTCCTCAAACCTCTCACTCTCTCTCCACCCTGCCTTCAAGCCTGCTCCTCAACTCTCTCACTCTCTCTCCACCCTGCCTTCAAGCCTGCTCCTCAACTCTCTCACTCTCTCTCCACCCTGCCTTCAAGCCTGCTCCTCAACCCTCTCGCTCTCTCCCCACCCTCAAAATTTCAGCTGCATCTTGTGTCATCGGCTACACTTGTTTGTCCATCACGCCTGCTCTATCCGCACTGATTGGTGAAGTAACTTAATGAGCTAAACTTTAAAAAACAGTTGATTTCACAGGTACAACAATATAAACCGGTACTTTTCTTTTGGGTCGAACCCGGTTCAGAACTTTATTTTGTTGTTGGGGAACAGTGTTAACGGTACAGTTCATTATTTTATGTCCCATCCTCTGGTAGTAGGTGCCAGGGGCACAGGTTTGTGTGAAGAACTGCTCAATTGGTTCCTATGAGAATCAATAATGGCCCACCACCCACTCTTATCTTCAACTCTGCATTGTTGGAAATGGCCCTGGAAGTAAGCCTTTCACTGTTAGTCTACACCTGTTGTCTACACAGCATGAGACAAATTCGGATTAGATCTTCATATCTCTCTCTCTCTCTCTCTTTCTCTCTCTCTCTCTCTCTCTGTCTCTTCTGCTCTCCCTCCCCAACCCTCAACAATTTCTCTCTTTCTCCATCCCAGGGTCTGTGGTGGGTAGAGGTACAGTAGGTGGGGTAGCTGGGTAGAGGTACAGTAGGAGGGGTAGCTGGGTAGAGGTACAGTAGGAGGGGTAGCTGGGTAGATGGACAGTAGGAGGGGTAGCTGGGTAGAGGGACAGTAGGAGGGGTAGCTGGGTAGATGGACAGTAGGAGGGGTAGCTGGGTAGAGGGACAGTAGGAGGGGTAGCTGGGTAGAGGGACAGTAGGTGGGGTAGCTGGGTAGATGGACAGTAGGAGGGGTAGCTGGGTAGAGGGACAGTAGGAGGGGTAGCTGGGTAGAGGGACAGTAGGAGGGGTAGCTGGGTAGAGGTACAGTAGGAGGGGTAGCTGGGTATCTGGGTAGAGGGACAGTAGGAGGGGTAGCTGGGTAGAGGGACAGTAGGAGGTTTAGCTGGGTAGAGGGACAGTAGGAGGGGTAGCTGGGTAGAGGGACAGTAGGTGGGGTAGCTGGGTAGATGGACAGTAGGAGGGGTAGCTGGGTAGAGGTACAGTAGGAGGGGTCGCTGGGTATCTGGGTAGAGGGACAGTAGGAGGGGTAGCTGGGTAGAGGTACAGTAGGAGGGGTAGCTGGGTAGAGGGACAGTAGGAGGGGTAGCTGGGTAGAGAGACAGTAGGAGGGGTAGCTGGGTAGCTGGGTAGAGGTACAGTAGGAGGGGTAGCTGGGTAGAGGGGCAGTAGGAGGGGTAGCTGGGTAGAGGGACAGTAGGAGGAGCTGGGTAGAGGTACAGTAGGAGGGGTAGATGGGTAGAGGGACAGTAGGAGGTAGCTGGGTAGAGGGACAGTAGGAGGGGTAGCTGGGAAGAGGGACAGTAGGAGGGGTAGCTGGGTAGCTGGGTAGAGGTGTAGTAGGAGGCGTAGCTGGGTAGAGGGACAGTAGGAGGGGTAGCTGGGTAGAGGGACAGTAGGAGGGGTAGCTGGGTAGAGGGACAGTAGGAGGAGCTGGGTAGAGGTACAGTAGGAGGGGTAGATGGGTAGAGGGACAGTAGGAGGGGTAGCTAGGTAGAGGTACAGTAGGAGGGGTAGCTGGGTAGAGGTACAGTAGGTGGGGTAGCTGGGTAGAGGAACAGTAGGAGGGGTAGCTGGGTAGAGGGACAGTAGGAGGGGTAGCTGGGTAGCTGGGTAGAGGGACAGTAGGAGGGGTAGCTAGAGGGAGAGTAGGAGGGGTAGCTGGGTAGAGGGACAGTAGGAGGGGTAGCTGGGTAGAGGGACAGTAGGAGGGGTAGCTGGGTAGCTGGGTAGAGAGACAGTAGGAGGGGTAGCTGGGTAGAGGTACAGTAGGAGGGGTAGCTGGGTACAGTAGGAGGGGTAGTTGGGTAGAGGGACAGTAGGAGGGGTAGCTGTGTAGAGGGACAGTAGGAGGGGTAGCTGGGTAGAGGGACAGTAGGAGGGGTAGCTGGGTAGAGGGACAGTAGATAGGGTAGATGGGTAGAGGGACAGTAGGAGGGGTAGCTGGGTAGAGGGACAGTAGATAGGGTAGATGTGTAGAGGTACAGTAGGAGGGGTAGATGGGTAGAGGGACAGTAGATAGGGTAGATGGGTAGAGGTACATAGGAGGGGTAGATGGGTAGAGGGACAGTAGATAGGGTAGATGGGTAGAGGGACAGTAGGAGGGGTAGCTGGGTAGAGGGACAGTAGGAGGGGTAGCTGGGTAGAGGGACAGTAGGAGGGGTAGATGGGTAGAGGGACAGTAGATAGGGCAGATGGGTAGAGGGACAGTAGGAGGGGTAGCTGGGTAGAGGGACAGTAGATAGGGTAGATGTGTAGAGGTACAGTAGGAGGGGTAGATGGGTAGAGGGACAGTAGATAGGGTAGATGGGTAGAGGTACAGTAGGAGGGGTAGATGGGTAGAGGGACAGTAGATAGGGTAGATGGGTAGAGGGACAGTAGGAGGGTAGCTGGGTAGAGGGACAGTAGGAGGGGTAGCTGGGTAGAGGGACAGTAGGAGGGGTAGCTGGGTAGAGGGACAGTAGGAGGGGTAGATGGGCAGAGGGACAGTAGATAGGGTAGATGGGTAGAGGGACAGTAGGAGGGGTAGCTGGGTAGAGGGACAGTAGGAGGGGTAGCTGGGTAGAGGGACAGTAGGAGGAGCTGGGTAGAGGTACAGTAGGAGGGGTAGATGGGTAGAGGGACAGTAGGAGGGGTAGCTAGGTAGAGGTACAGTAGGAGGGGTAGCTGGGTAGAGGTACAGTAGGTGGGGTAGCTGGGTAGAGGAACAGTAGGAGGGGTAGCTGGGTAGAGGGACAGTAGGAGGGGTAGCTGGGTAGCTGGGTAGCTGGGTAGAGGGAGAGTAGGAGGGGTAGCTGGGTAGAGGGACAGTAGGAGGGGTAGCTGGGTAGAGGGACAGTAGGAGGGGTAGCTGGGTAGCTGGGTAGAGAGACAGTAGGAGGGGTAGCTGGGTAGAGGTACAGTAGGAGGGGTAGCTGGGTACAGTAGGAGGGGTAGTTGGGTAGAGGGACAGTAGGAGGGGTAGCTGTGTAGAGGGACAGTAGGAGGGGTAGCTGGGTAGAGGGACAGTAGGAGGGGTAGCTGGGTAGAGGGACAGTAGATAGGGTAGATGGGTAGAGGGACAGTAGGAGGGGTAGCTGGGTAGAGGGACAGTAGATAGGGTAGATGTGTAGAGGTACAGTAGGAGGGGTAGATGGGTAGAGGGACAGTAGATAGGGTAGATGTGTAGAGGTACAGTAGGAGGGGTAGATGGGTAGAGGGACAGTAGATAGGGTAGATGGGTAGAGGGACAGTAGGAGGGGTAGCTGGGTAGAGGGACAGTAGGAGGGGTAGCTGGGCAGAGGGACAGTAGGAGGGGTAGATGGGTAGAGGGACAGTAGATAGGGCAGATGGGTAGAGGGACAGTAGGAGGGGTAGCTGGGTAGAGGGACAGTAGATAGGGTAGATGTGTAGAGGTACAGTAGGAGGGGTTGATGGGTAGAGGGACAGTAGATAGGGTAGATGGGTAGAGGTACAGTAGGAGGGGTAGATGGGTAGAGGGACAGTAGATAGGGTAGATGGGTAGAGGGACAGTAGGAGGGGTAGCTGGGTAGAGGGACAGTAGGAGGGGTAGCTGGGTAGAGGGACAGTAGGAGGGGTAGCTGGGTAGAGGGACAGTAGGAGGGGTAGATGGGTAGAGGGACAGTAGATAGGGTAGATGGGTAGAGGGACAGTAGGAGGGGTAGCTGGGTAGAGGGACAGTAGATAGGGTAGATGTGTAGAGGTACAGTAGGAGGGTAGATGGGTAGAGGGACAGTCAGATAGGGTAGATGGGTAGAGGTACAGTAGGAGGGGTAGCTGGGTAGAGGTACAGTAGGAGGTAGATGTGTAGAGGTACAGTAGGAGGGGTAGATGGGTAGAGGGACAGTAGATAGGGTAGATGGGTAGAGGGACAGTAGATAGGGTAGATGGGTAGAGGGACAGTAGATAGGGTAGATGTGTAGAGGTACAGTAGGAGGGGTAGATGGGTAGAGGGACAGTAGATAGGGTAGATGTGTAGAGGTACAGTAGGAGGGGTAGCTGGGTAGAGGGACAGTAGGAGGTAGATGGGTAGAGGTACAGTAGGAGGTAGCTGGGCTGGAAGCCCAGAAAAGTCCATATGGATCCATTCACAGGACTGAGCTGTTCAGAGGACAGAATGGCAGTTTCCAAAGCAACTTGCTATGGTGGAGGACTGAGGGCCATAATGGTTGTGTGTGTGTGTGTGTGTGTGTGTGTGTGTGTGTGTGTGTGTGTGTGTGTGTGTGTGTGTGTGTGCGTGTGCGTGTGCGTGTCGTGTGCGTGTGTGCCGTGCGCATCACGTGTGTGTGTGTGTGTGTGATTTACTGCATTTATAAGGCACTTAATGAAATCTACATATTTGTAGTGGATGATATGAGAGTTCCCTTCATACATAGTAGCAATAATGAATGTTAATTACCTAACAGGGGCTACATCAGATCCATTACCCATCACTGTAGAAGGCTCTACATCAGATCCATTACCCATCACTGTAGAAGGCTCTACATCAGATCCATTACCCATCACTGTAGAAGACTCTACATCAGATCCATTACCCATCACTGTAGAAGGCTCTACATCAGATCCATTACCCATCACTGTAGAAGGCTCTACATCAGATCCATTACCCATCACTGTAGAAGGCTCTACATCAGATCCATTACCCATCACTGTAGAAGGCTCTACATCAGATCCATTACCCATCACTGTAGAAGGCTCTACATCAGATCCATTACCCATCACTGTAGAAGGCTCTACATCAGATCCATTGTAGACTTGTTTCTGTGCTGCTGTGCGGTTTGATGCTAACCTTACTTTGCTACCTGCCAACTTTACGTTTTTTTACTTTTTAATTATCGTTTAATATTTAAAAAATTTCACTCGCTCTACTTTTTTTCATTCAGCTTTTTCACCCTGGACGCTTTATCTGGACATGGTTCTACAGGACCTCCACCAGCCAAAGCCAAGTAGTAACATCAACATGATGCTTTATCTGGACGTGGTTCTACAGGACCTCCACCAGCCAAAGCCAAGTAGTAACATCAACATGATGCTTTATCTGGACGTGGTTCTACAGGACCTCCACCAGCCGAAGCCAAGTAGTAACATTAACATGATGCCTTCTAATTGCAGTCGCTGTACTCATAATATACAGGAGAACGATCGCCTAATGCGAGGATAGCCGTGCAGCAAGCCAAGCTTCAGACGCAATCGTTAGGTAAGGGTAATTTCAGAGTAGGAAAGGATGAAACAGCATCTTTGCCACCAGTAAGTACAGATAGTAACATTAGTACAAATCCCCTTGCACTGTCCATGCAGCCGGGCAACTTTCTCATGACTTCTGGAGGGAAATGCTGTAGGAATGCTGAACCGTTGTCGCTCATTCAGCCGACAGACATTTTCAACCGGTTTTAAGCAGCGAGTCGGAGTCAGAGGCCGAGCCTTCTCTTGCCTCTACTCCTCCCGATACGGGGTCTGAGACGTCGAAGCCTCCCACCATTAGCTCTGACAAATTGACAACTCTAGTCATTGGTGACTCCATTACCCACAGTATTAGACTTAAAACCAATCATCCAGCGATCATACACTGTTTACCGGGGGGTAGGGCTACCGACGTTAAGGCTAATCTCTGCCTCAAACCCTATTACAGGGGCTGAGTCACTGGTTTACTGGTGCTCTTCCATACCGTCCCTAGGAGGGGTGAGTCACTGGTTTACTGGTACTCTCTCATGCCGTCCCTGGGAGGGGTGCATCACTTCAGTGGGTTGAGTCACTGATGTGGTCTTCCTGTCTGGTTTGCCGCCCCCCCTTGGGTTTGTGCTGTGGCGGAGATCTTCATGGGCCTTGTCTCAGGATGGTAAGTTGGTGGTTGAAGATATCCCTCTAGTGGTGTGGGGTTATACTGTGCTTTGGCAAAGTGGGTGGGGTTATATTCTGCCTGTTTGGCCCTGTCTGGAAGTATCGTCGGACGGGGCCACAGTGTCTCCTGACCCCTCCTGTCTCAGCCTCCAGTATTTATGCTGCAGTAGTTTATGTGTCGGGGGGCTAGGGTCAGTCTGTTATATCTGGAGTATTTCTCCTGTCTTATCTGGGGTCCTGTGTGAATTTAAGTATACTCTCTCTAATTCTCTCTCTCCTTTTCTATCTTTCTTTCTTTCTCTCTCGGAGGACCTGAGCCCTAGGACCATGCCTCAGGACTACTTGGCCTGATGACTCCTTGCTGTCCCCAGTCCACCTGGCCGTGCTGCTGCTCCAGTTTCAACTGTTTTGCCTGCGGCTATGAAATCCTGACCTGTTCACCGGACGTGCTATCTGTCCCAGACCTGCTGTTTTCAGCTCTCGAGAGACAGCAGGAGCGGTAGAGATACTCTCAATGATCGGCTATGAAAAGCCAACTGTCATTTAATCCTGAGGTGCTGACTTGTTGCACCCTCGACAACCACTGTGATTATTATTATTTGACCATGCTGGTCATTTATGAACATTTGAACATCTTGGCCATGTTCTGTTATAATCTCCACCCGGCACAGCCAGAAGAGGACTGGCCACCCCACATAGCCTGGTTCCTCTCTAGGTTTCTTCCTAGGTTCTGGCCTTTCTAGGGAGTTTTTCCTAGCCACCGTGCTTCTACACCTGCATTGCTTGCTGTTTGGGGTTTTAGGCTGGGTTTCTGTACAGCACTTTGAGATATCAGCTGATGTAAGAAGGGCTTTATAAATACATTTGATTGATTGATTGATCGCTGTAGAAGGTTTTACATCAGATCCATTACCATTATTGATCACTGTAAAAGGCTAAACAGACATGGCCTTAACAGTGTTCTTTGTCCAGGGGAAATGATTGAATAGAATATATTCAATAGATTGGAAATATTTCACTGCATTAGCAATAATTTCCTCTGTGTAGAAAGCAAAGTATGGTCACAAATATATTCTACACTGATCTACTTAGATATGTGATGGTCTGGAAAAAAGGAAATGCATTATGTTAAGGTTTTCCTTTCCATTAAATACAATAAGATGGTTCATTTGAAGTGAATACATTGTGTTTTTCCACCATTCTCATCTTCAGGCTGAAGTTTGTTCTACACTACACACTCAAACATTCCTGGGGCAAAAGGGCATTATGTAAAGGATAATCAACGGGGGCGTCCCGTGGAAAATAATGAACGACACGGAATGTTCCAGGACGCCAGAGAACTGACCTTCCACAGAGATATTATTTTATTTATTTATTTTATTTATTCAATTATAAATCATTTCATTATTTTCCAGAGAACGCATAACGTTAGAGCCCCGAGTTGATTATCCCTTTTTTTATACAACGGGTGGGTCTAATCCTGAATGCTGATTGGTTAAAAGCGCATTCCAGCTGGTGTCTATTCTACAAATTACCACAGGCTAAATCTATGATGTTAAAATGCCTATTTACTCTGTTCCCTCTGACTGCGCAATCCACTGCGCAATCTTCAGCCCAGCCAGGGAATTTATAAACTTGATCTCCACTATAAAAAAGCATCTAGATATTATCTCACATTTTTTTCAGACTAATATTTTGTTTTCAACAGCGGAGATTTGTATAAACCTTGCTGTCTGTCTCTCCCAACATTTGCAACATTGTTTCAGTATTGAAATTCCATCTCCAACCGTCCCATAATAATGAACGTGTAGGAGTCACGAGTCGGGACAAGAGAGAGGCTGGCAGCGTTTCTCAGCCAGTCGAAATCATTAATCAGCTGGCAACATTTTTATGAATATATACAAAGAATGTCAATTCAAAAATTGTAAAAACAAAACGCAGTGCAACTAGTTTCTCATTGTGCCTCATTAGCTCATTATGTATGTTTCCAAACTTCTTATGACTGAGATCCCGTTACCGGGAGCAATATGACAACAGCCAGTGAAAATTCAAAACAACAGAAATCTCATAATTAAAATTCCTCAAACATACACGTATTTTATACCGTTTTAAAGGTAATCTTGTTGTTAATCCCATTTCAGTGTCCGATTTTAAATAGGCTTTACAGGGAAAGCGCCACAAATGATTATGTTAAGTCACCACCAAGCCACAGAAAAATACAGCCATTTTTCCAGACAAAGATAGGAGTCACAAAAAGCACAAATAGAGATAAAATTAATCACTAACCTTTGATGATCTTCATCAGATGGCACTCATAGGACTTCATGTTACACAATACATGTATGTTTTGTTTGATAAAGTTCATATTTTATCTACAAAAATCTCAGTTAACATTGGCGCGTTATGTTCAGTAATGTTTTGCTTCCAAAACATCCAGTGATTTTGCAGAGAGCCACATTAATTTACAGAAACACTCAAAATAAACACTGATAAAAGATACAAGTGTGAATTATACATATACTTCTCCTTAATGCAACCGCTGTGTCAGATTTCAAAAAAGCTTTATGGAAAAAGCAAACCATGCAATAATCTGAGAACAGCGCTCAGAGAACAAATAAATACATCCGCCATGTTGGAGTCAACAGAAATCAGAAATAACATTATAAATATTCCCTTAACTTTGATGATCTTCATCAGAATGCACTCCCAGGAATCCCAGTTCCACAATAAATGTTTGATTTGTTCGATAATGTATAATAAATAAAAAAATGTAATGAAAATATGTCAATCATTATTTGAATATGTTGGTAACCCGTTGTATAAAAGTGATAATGCCCTTGAAGACGGTGTTTAGAGGATATATTGGCACGGTTTGCTGGCCCTCTACGTGCCAATATCCTACACACCCCCGGTTTCTCAGGCATTATCACTTAAATACCATGGCTATAATTGAACACATTTACCGGTGTATATGTGTTCAACATCCATTGAAGTAGAAAGTTTAGTAGCTAGCTACAGTAGATACTGTGGTAACCAAACAGACTTGCTAGTTTAGCTAACCAAAACATCAGTCCTAGCATATTATTATGAATATCGAATTCAACAATACTAATATTTCAAAATTCGACATATGCAAACCAAACTATAGCCATTGCATGACACCGTGATTATATACGGTGCGTTAGGGGTTGACATGGGAGTGGAAATGCATTCCTGTCCTGTCCTTTTTTTTCATGTACTGTCCTGATAACGCAACAGTTCTACAACCTGTCCCGTCCTGATAAAAATCCCTCCAGTCCCATACCATGCGCATTTTTGCGCGCAGAAATGTCTGTGTTTGTTTAGGAAGTATTTTTTGCGTCTGTGATATGTGGTTGTTTTACCTACTTTAGTTAAATACACTGACTTGTAGACCTAAAGTAGCTCTGGGTAAGAGCGTATTTTAAATGACCTACGTGTAAATGGATTTTAAGGCTGGGGGATGAGGACAGACTTCCCCAGCAGGATGGTCTGCTCAGCACAGGCATAACCTACAGCTACAGCACAGGACAGGCACCTACACCTACAGCACAGGACAGGCACCTACACCTACAGCACAGGCATAACCCACAGCTACAGCACAGGACACGCACCTACACCTACAGCACAGGCATAACCTACAGCTACAGCACAGGACAGGCACCTACACCTACAGCACAGGCATAACCTACAGCTACAGCACAGGACAGGCACCTACACCTACAGCACAGGCATAACCTACAGCTACAGCACAGGACAGGCACCTACACCTACAGCACAGGCATAACCTACAGCTACAGCACAGGACAGGCACCTACACCTACAGCACAGGCATAACCTACAGCTGAGCACCGCGCACATACGAACACATTAACATTGTACAACATGAACATAACGTTGAAAACACCTGAGCGGCAGTAGTGCATAAGTCAATCTATTTTTTTATTTGCCTCTTCACCTCAGATGGCTTTGGGTTTAGTTAAATACACGAACCATAGGGCTTGTCGAAAGAGAGGTCAGGAGTAGAGTAGCTATGTCGCATCAGTCTGCTCGTCCCGTTCCCCCAGTTGGTAGCTTGTGTTTGATTAGTACACGGTTCCTTCCTTGTCAAAGACAACTGCTAGATAAAAAGTATCGCTCTTTCCTTGGCTGTCAGTGATCCTTGACTGCAACAAGACATTGTGATTCCTTGAAGGCTTTGTCATTTAGCCCAGTGACATAGTTTGGCACTTGACGACGGAATTGGGTAGGTGTGAAAATGACCATTTATTTTTGATTAACTAAGCTATATTAGGGCTAGCCCTACACAGTTGTTGTTTTAATGAAATGCTCCAGCAACATATTTACCCCGAAGAAAACTCTGCTTATATTATATTATATAATATATATATTATATATTCATGTACTGCCAGTTCCTGTAGACAGTTGATCCCGTCCCGTCCCAAACTTGACTCATGTCAGAATCTCGCGGGACTCCTGTTTCCCTGTCAACCTCGTACCGTGCGTTATAGGGAAATAATGCACGCTCTAGAATGCTCTTCAAGCCAATCAGAAACAAGTTTTCAAACAACGCCATGGTATAAGCCTCTTTATGTAATAGGCTTTATGAATGCTTCATGATGCTACATAGAACGACTGTAAAGGGTTACTAAACTATTTGCTAACTCCAGGCTTCAGGTCGTATCAAGTGTAGATCACTGAACAATCTCTACTACTACAGATTTTCTTATCAGACATACAGTAATAATGTCATAATATGGTATAAACACACAGTAATAATGTCTTAATGTGGTATAAACACACAGTAATAATGTCTTAATGTGGTATAAACACACAGTAATAATGTCATAATATGGTATAAACACACAGTAATAATGTCTTAATGTGGTATAAACATACAGTAATAATGTCTTAATGTGGTATAAACATACAGTAATAATGTCATAATGTGGTATAAACACACAGTAATAATGTCTTAATGTGGTATAAACACACAGTAATAATGTCTTAATGTGGTATAAACACACAGTAATAATGTCTTAATGTGGTATAAACACACAGTAATAATGTCTTAATGTGGTATAAACACACAGTAATAATGTCTTAATGTGGTATAAACACACAGTAATAATGTCTTAATGTGGTATAAACATACAGTAATAATGTCTTAATGTGGTATAAACACACAGTAATAATGTCTTAATGTGGTATAAACACACAGTAATAATGTCTTAATGTGGTATAAACATACAGTAATAATGTCTTAATGTGGTATAAACATACAGTAATAATGTCTTAATGTGGTATAAACATACAGTAATAATGTCTTAATGTGGTATAAACACACAGTAATAATGTCTAATGTGGTATAAACACACAGTAATAATGTCTTAATGTGGTATAAACATACAGTAATAATGTCTTAATGTGGTATAAACACACAGTAATAATGTCTTAATGTGGTATAAACACACAGTAATAATGTCTTAATGTGGTATAAACACACAGTAATAATGTCTTAATGTGGTATAAACACACAGTAATAATGTCTTAATGTGGTATAAACATACAGTAATAATGTCTTAATGTGGTATAAACACACAGTAATAATGTCTTAATGTGGTATAAACACACAGTAATAATGTCTTAATGTGGTATAAACATACAGTAATAATGTCTTAATGTGGTATAAACACACAGTAATAATGTCTTAATGTGGTATAAACACACAGTAATAATGTCTTAATGTGGTATAAACACACAGTAATAATGTCTTAATGTGGTATAAACATACAGTAATAATGTCTTAATGTGGTATAAACATACAGTAATAATGTCTTAATGTGGTATAAACACACAGTAATAATGTCTTAATGTGGTATAAACACACAGTAATAATGTCATAATATGGTATAAACACACAGTAATAATGTCTTAATGTGGTATAAACATACAGTAATAATGTCTTAATGTGGTATAAACATACAGTAATAATGTCATAATATGGTATAAACACACAGTAATAATGTCTTAATGTGGTATAAACACACAGTAATAATGTCATAATATGGTATAAACACACAGTAATAATGTCATAATATGGTATAAACATACAGTAATAATGTCTTAATGTGGTATAAACACACAGTAATAATGTCTTAATGTGGTATAAACACACAGTAATAATGTCTTAATGTGGTATAAACATACAGTAATAATGTCTTAATGTGGTATAAACATACAGTAATAATGTCTTAATGTGGTATAAACATACAGTAATAATGTCATAATATGGTATAAACACACAGTAATAATGTCTTAATGTGGTATAAACACACAGTAATAATGTCTTAATGTGGTATAAACACACAGTAATAATGTCATAATATGGTATAAACACACAGTAATAATGTCTTAATGTGGTATAAACACACAGTAATAATGTCTTAATGTGGTATAAACATACAGTAATAATGTCTTAATGTGGTATAAACACACAGTAATAATGTCTTAATGTGGTATAAACATACAGTAATAATGTCATAATATGGTATAAACACACAGTAATAATGTCTTAATGTGGTATAAACACACAGTAATAATGTCTTAATGTGGTATAAACACACAGTAATAATGTCTTAATGTGGTATAAACACACAGTAATAATGTCTTAATGTGGTATAAACACACAGTAATAATGTCTTAATGTGGTATAAACACACAGTAATAATGTCTTAATGTGGTATAAACACACAGTAATAATGTCTTAATGTGGTATAAACACACAGTAATAATGTCTTAATGTGGTATAAACACACAGTAATAATGTCTTAATGTGGTATAAACACACAGTAATAAGTAATAATGTCTTAATGTGGTATAAACACACAGTAATAATGTCTTAATGTGGTATAAACACACAGTAATAATGTCTTAATGTGGTATAAACACACAGTAATAATGTCTTAATGTGGTATAAACACACAGTAATAATGTCTTAATGTGGTATAAACACACAGTAATAATGTCTTAATGTGGTATAAACACACAGTAATAATGTCATAATATGGTATAAACACACAGTAATAATGTCTTAATGTGGTATAAACACACAGTAATAATGTCTTAATGTGGTATAAACACACAGTAATAATGTCATAATATGGTATAAACACACAGTAATAATGTCATAATATGGTATAAACATACAGTAATAATGTCTTAATGTGGTATAAACACACAGTAATAATGTCATAATATGGTATAAACATACAGTAATAATGTCTTAATGTGGTATAAACACACAGTAATAATGTCATAATATGGTATAAACACACAGTAATAATGTCTTAATGTGGTATAAACACACAGTAATAATGTCTTAATGTGGTATAAACATACAGTAATAATGTCTTAATATGGTATAAACACACAGTAATAATGTCTTAATGTGGTATAAACACACAGTAATAATGTCTTAATGTGGTATAAACACACAGTAATAATGTCTTAATGTGGTATAAACACACAGTAATAATGTCTTAATGTGGTATAAAACAGTAATAATGTCTTAATGTGGTATAAACACACAGTAATAATGTCTTAATGTGGTATAAACACACAGTAATAATGTCTTAATGTGGTATAAACACACAGTAATAATGTCTTAATGTGGTATAAACATACAGTAATAATGTCTTAATGTGGTATAAACACACAGTAATAATGTCTTAATGTGGTATAAACACACAGTAATAATGTCTTAATGTGGTATAAACATACAGTAATAATGTCTTAATGTGGTATAAACACACAGTAATAATGTCTTAATGTGGTATAAACACACAGTAATAATGTCATAATATGGTATAAACACACAGTAATAATGTCTTAATGTGGTATAAACATACAGTAATAATGTCTTAATGTGGTATAAACACACAGTAATAATGTCTTAATGTGGTATAAACATACAGTAATAATGTCATAATATGGTATAAACATACAGTAATCATTTTTTGCATTGGTGGCCATGCTCTAGCATGAGTCACAACATCTACATGTATATAGGGGAAACACTGTTTATATAGGGGAAACACTGTTTATATAGGGGAAACACTGTTTATATAGGGGAAACACTGTTTATATAGGGGAAACACTGTTTATATAGGGGAAACACTGTTTATATAGGGGAAACACTGTTTATATAGGGGAAACACTGTTTATATAGGGGAAACACTGTTTATATAGGGGAAACACTGTGCATATAGGGGAAACACTGTTTATATAGGGGAAACACTGTTTATATAGGGGAAACACTGTTTATATAGGGGAAACACTGTTTATATAGGGGAAACACTGCATGATGTGTTTTTTTTCAACAGTCCCCTGGGAGTATTACAGTATAGGGAACTGAACACACCTCCTTGTAGACAAGACACAAGACACAACACATCTACACACTGCTTACATGAGTACCCCCCCCCCCCCCCACACACACACACACACAAGTTAGGCCCCTGCTGTGACAATTATTTCCCCTTTACATCAATAACCAAACAGCCCTCAGGGAGAGTAGAGTATAGGAGCTGAGAACTCTCTCTCTCTCTCTCTCCCTCCCCCTCTCTCTCTCTCTCCCTCCCTCTCTCTCTCTCTCCCTCCCTCTCTCTCTCTCTCTCCCTCCCCCCTCTCTCTCTCCTTTGTACTTCCTCCCTCCTCTCTCTCTCTGTCCTTGTCACGCTCTCTACATTTCTTCCATCTTGGTACTTAGCTTCACGTGTTTCATTTCTGCTATCTTAACTTCAATAACTCAGCCAGTTTCCCCTGTGTTTTCTTACAGTGGGACATGATCCCTCAGAGGCTAGAGGTGTGTGTGTGTGTGTGAGTGTGTGTGTGTGTGTGTGTGTGTGTGTGTGTGTGTGTGTGTGTGTGTGTGTGTGTGTGTGTGTGTGTGTGTGTGTGTGTGTGTGTGTGTGTGTGTGTGTGTGTGTGTGTGTGTGCATGTGTGCATGTGTATGTGTGTGTGTGTGTGGGTGATGCTCTCTGTGGCCAAGAACAGCGCGGCAGAGCGGCATAGAAATGTACTTTTGACATCGGGCACCCCTGCATCCCGGATTTAGACTGATCCAATTGAGTCACAATGAGATTATACCACTCGGAAACGGGGGGGGGCAGAGGCCTGACTATTCTTCTCATGCAGACTGATAGATTATTCCATTCTATGTATGAGACAGAGATAGAGACAGAGACAGAGAGACACAGAGAGAGAGAGAGAGAGAGAGAGAGAGAGAGAGAGAGAGAGAGAGAGAAATATCTCACTCACTCAATCTCTCTCAATTCAAAGGGCTTTATTGGGAAACATTACCAAATCAAATGTAGTAGACAATAAATAAAAGGTAAATAAACAAGGGAAAATTAGTAAACACTCACAAAGGTTTGTTATATTATTGGCTATGTGTTGTAACGAATAGTTGAAGTATGAAAGGGAAGATAAATAAACAGAATATATTGTATTTAAATGCTTGTGTTCCTAGCTCCAACAGTAATATCTAACTAAATGATTGTGTTCCTAGCTCCAACAGTAATATCTAACTAAATGTTTGTGTTCCTAGCTCCAACAGTAATATCTAACTAAATGATTGTGTTCCTAGCTCCAACAGTAATATCTAACTAAATGTTTGTGTTCCTAGCTCCAACAGTAATATCTAACTAAATGTTTGTGTTCCTAGCTCTAACAGTAATATCTAACTAAATGTTTGTGTTCCCAGCTCTAACAGTAATATCTAACTAAATGATTGTGTTCCCAGCTCCAACAGTAATATCTAACTAAATGTTTGTGTTCCTAGCTCCAACAGTAATATCTAACTAAACTGTTTGTGTTCCTAGC
Organism: Oncorhynchus tshawytscha; assembly: GCF_018296145.1. NCBI lineage: Eukaryota > Metazoa > Chordata > Actinopteri > Salmoniformes > Salmonidae > Oncorhynchus > Oncorhynchus tshawytscha. The sequence goes on along the minus strand of NC_056441.1, from coordinate 4,534,394 downwards.
TCTAACAGTAATATCTAACTAAATGATTGTGTTCCTAGCTCTAACAGTAATATCTAACTAAATGATTTGTGTTCCCAGCTCCTACAGTAATATCTAACTAAATGTTTGTGTTCCCAGCTCCTACAGTAATATCTAACTAAATGTTTGTGTTCCTAGCTCCAACAGTAATATCTAACTAAATGTTTGTGTTCCTAGCTCCAACAGTAATATCTAACTAAATGTTTGTGTTCCTAGCTCCAACAGTAATATCTAACTAAATGTTTGTGTTCCTAGCTCCAACAGTAATATCTAACTAAATGTTTGTGTTCCTAGCTCCAACAGTAATATCTAACTAAATGTTTGTGTTCCTAAAGCTCCAACAGTAATATCTAACTAAATGTTTGTGTTCCTAGCTCCAACAGTAATATCTAACTAAATGTTTGTGTTCCTAGCTCCAACAGTAATATCTAACTAAATGTTTGTGTTACTAGCTCCAACAGTAATATCTAACTAAATGTTTGTGTTCCCAGCTCTAACAGTAATATCTAACTAAATGTTTGTGTTCCTAGCTCCAACAGTAATATCTAACTAAATGTTTGTGTTCCTAGCTCCAACAGTAATATCTAACTAAATGTTTGTGTTACTAGCTCCAACAGTAATATCTAACTAAATGTTTGTGTTCCCAGCTCTAACAGTAGTATCTAACTAAATGTTTGTGTTTCTAGCTCCAACAGTAATATCTAACTAAAATGCTTGTGTAATTCTAACTAAAGCTCTAACAGTAATATCTAACTAAATGCTTGTGTTCCTAGCTCCAAACAGTAATATCTAACTAAATGTTTGTGTTCCCTAGCTCCTAAACAGTGCAGTAATATCTAACTAAATGTTTGTGTTCCCAGCTCCAACAGTAATATCTAACTAAATGATTGTGTTCCTAGCTCCAACAGTAATATCTAACTAAATGCTTGTGTTTCCTAGCTCCAACAGTAATATCTAACTAAATGATTGTGTTCCCAGCTCCAACAGTAATATCTAACTAAATGTTTGTGTTCCCAGCTCCAACAGTAATATCTAACTAAATGTTTGTGTTTCTAGCTCCAACAGTAATATCTAACTAAATGCTTGTGTTCCCAGCTCCAACAGTAATATCTAACTAAATTTTTTCCAACAGTAATTTCTAGCCAACAGTAATATCTAACTAAATGTTTGTGTTCCTAGCTCCAACAGTAATATCTAACTAAATGTTTGTGTTCCTAGCTCCAACAGTAATATCTAACTAAATGTTTGTGTTCCTAAAGCTCCAACAGTAATATCTAACTAAATGTTTGTGTTCCCAGCTCCAACAGTAATATCTAACTAAATGTTTGTGTTCCTAGCTCTAACAGTAATATCTAACTAAATGTTTGTGTTCCTAACTAAAGCTCCAACAGTAATATCTAACTAAATGTTTGTGTTCCTAGCTCCAACAGTAATATCTAACTAAATGTTTGTGTTCCCAGCTCCAACAGTAATATCTAACTAAATGATTGTGTTCCCAGCTCCAACAGTAATATCTAACTAAATGTTTGTGTTCCTAGCTCCAACAGTAATATCTAACTAAATGTTTGTGTTCCCAGCTCCAACAGTAATATCTAACTAAATGTTTGTGTTCCCAGCTCCAACAGTAATATCTAACTAAATGTTTGTGTTCCTAGCTCCAACAGTAATATCTAACTAAATGTTTGTGTTCCCAGCTCCAACAGTAATATCTAACTAAATGATTGTGTTCCCAGCTCCAACAGTAATATCTAACTAAATGCTTGTGTTCCCAGCTCCAACAGTAATATCTAACTAAATGTTTGTGTTCCTAGCTCCAACAGTAATATCTAACTAAATGTTTGTGTTCCTAGCTCCAACAGTAATATCTAACTAAATGTTTGTGTTCCCAGCTCTAACAGTAATATCTAACTAAATGATTGTGTTTCTGGCTCCAACAGTGCAGTAATATCTAACTAAATGATTGTGTTCCCAGCTCCTACAGTAATATCTAACTAAATGTTTGTGTTCCCAGCTCCTACAGTAATATCTAACTAAATGTTTGTGTTCCCAGCTGTCCTACAGTAATATCTAACTAAATGATTGTGTTTCTAGCTCTAACAGTAATATCTAACTAAATGTTTGTGTTCCTAGCTCCAACAGTGCAGTAATATCTAACTAAATGTTTGTGCTTCTAGCTCCAACAGTAATATCTAACTAAATGCTTGTGTTCCTAGCTCCAACAGTGCAGTAATATCTAACTAAATGCTTGTGTTCCCAGCTCCAACAGTAATATCTAACTAAATGCTTGTGTTTCTAGCTCCAACAGCGCAGTAATATCTAACTAAATGTTTGTGTTCCTAGCTCCAACAGCGCAGTAATATCTAACTAAATGCTTGTGCTTCTAGCTCCAACAGCACAGTAATATCTAACTAAATGCTTGTGTTCCTAGCTCCAACAGTGCAGTAGTATCTAACAATTCACAACAATACACAAATCTAAAAGTACAAGAATGGAATTAAGAAATATATAATATAAGGACGAACAATGTCCGGAGTCCGGAGTATTAATACAGTATATATACATACATTACCAGTCAATAGTTTGGACACCTGCTCAATCGAGGGTTTTTCTTTATTTGTTACTATGTTCTACATTGTAGAATAATAGTGAAGACATCAAAACTATGAAATAACACATATGGTATCATGTAGTAACCAAAAAAGTGTAAAACAAATCGCAATATATTTTAAATTCTTAAAAGTAGCCACCCTTTGCCTTGAAGACAGCTTTGCACACTTCACATTCTCTCAACCAGCTTCACCTGCAATGCTTTTTCAACAGTCTTGAAGGAGTTCACAAGAGTACTTGTTGGCTGCTTTTCCTTCACTCTGCGATGCAACTCATCCCAAACCATCTCAATTGGGTTGAGGTCAGGTGATTGTGGAGGCCAGGTCATCTGATGCAGAACTCCATCACTCTCTTTCTTTGTCAAATAGCCCTTATACAGCCTGGAGGTGTGTTTTGGGTTATTGTCCTGTTGAAAAACAAATGATAGTCCCACTAAATAGATAGCCAAAACTAGATGGGATGGTGTAACGATGCAGAAATATATCAAATTTGGACTCATCAGACTAATGTTGATTGCTCGTGTTTCTTGGCCCAAACAAGTCTCCTCTTGTTATTGGTGTCCTTTAGTAGTGGTTTCTTTGCAGCATTTCGACCATTTTGACCATGAAGGCCTGATTCCCTCAGTCTCCTCTGAACAGTTGATGTTGAGATGTGTCTGTTACTTGAACTCTGTGAATCATTTATTTGGGCTGCAATCTGAGGTGCAGTTAACTCTAATGAACTTATCCTCTGCAGCAGAGGTAACTCTGGGTCTTCCTTTCCTGTGGCGGTCCTCATGAGAGACAGGTAACTCTGGGTATTCCTTTCCTGTGGCGGTCCTCATGAGAGACAGGTAACTCTGGGTCTTCCTTTCCTGTGGCGGTCCTCATGAGAGACAGGTAACTCTGGGTCTTCCTTTCCTGTGGCGGTCCTCATGAGAGACAGGTAACTCTGGGTCTTCCTTTCCTGTGGCGGTCCTCATGAGAGACAGGTAACTCTGGGTCTTCCTTTCCTGTGGCGGTCCTCATGAGAGACAGGTAACTCTGGGTCTTCCTTTCCTGTGGCGGTCCTCATGAGAGACAGGTAACTCTGGGTCTTCCTTTCCTGTGGCGGTCCTCATGAGAGACAGGTAACTCTGGGTCTTCCTTTCCTGTGGCGGTCCTCATGAGAGACAGGTAACTCTGGGTCTTCCTTTCCTGTGGCGGTCCTCATGAGAGACAGGTAACTCTGGGTCTTCCTTTCCTGTGGCGGTCCTCATGAGAGACAGGTAACTCTGGGTCTTCCTTTCCTGTGGCGGTCCTCATGAGAGACAGGTAACTCTGGGTCTTCCTTTCCTGTGGCGGTCCTCATGAGAGACAGGTAACTCTGGGTCTTCCTTTCCTGTGGCGGTCCTCATGAGAGACAGGTAACTCTGGGTGTTCCTTTCCTGTGGCGGTCCTCATGAGAGACAGGTAACTCTGGGTCTTCCTTTCCTGTGGCGGTCCTCATGAGAGACAGGTAACTCTGGGTGTTCCTTTCCTGTGGCGGTCCTCATGAGAGACAGGTAACTCTGGGTCTTCCTTTCCTGTGGCGGTCCTCATGAGAGACAGGTAACTCTGGGTCTTCCTTTCCTGTGGCGGTCCTCATGAGAGACAGGTAACTCTGGGTGTTCCTTTCCTGTGGCGGTCCTCATGAGAGACAGGTAACTCTGGGTCTTCCTTTCCTGTGGCGGTCCTCATGAGAGACAGGTAACTCTGGGTCTTCCTTTCCTGTGGCGGTCCTCATGAGAGACAGGTAACTCTGGGTCTTCCTTTCCTGTGGCGGTCCTCATGAGAGACAGTTAACTCTAATGAACTTATCCTCTGCAGCAGAGGTAACTCTGGGTCTTCCTTTCCTGTGGCGGTCCTCATGAGAGACAGGTAACTCTGGGTCTTCCATTCCTGTGTCGGTCCTCATGAGAGACAGTTTCATCATAGCGCTTGATGGTTTTTTCGACTGCACTTGGAGAAACTTTCAAAGTTCTTGACATTTTCCCGGATTAACTGACCTTCATGTCTTAAAGTAATGATGGACTGTCGTTTCTCTTTACTTATTTGAGCTGTTCTTGCCATAATATGGACTTGGTATTTCACCAAATAGGGCTATCTTCTGTGTACCACCCCTACCTTGTCACAAATTTGTCTCCACTTCTGGATTGGGGTGATCAGGCCTTGGTTCCAAATATCTATCTCTCTCTCTCTTCCCTCTCTCTCCCCCTATCTCTCCTCTCTCTCTCTCTCTCTCCCATCTCACCTCTCTCTCTCCCCCATCTCTCCTCTCTACACTCAACACAAACACACCATATTGAAAAACCATTACCTTGTGAGTGCCTTGAACATGAAGGAATCTAATGGGGGAAACAACACACAATCGGTGAGAGAGAAGGAGAGAGAGGAGGAGAGTGAGAAGGAGAGAGGAGGAGAGAGAGGAGGAGGGAGAGGAGGAGAGAGGAGGATAGAGAGAAGGAGCGAGGTCTTCCTTTCCTGTGGCGGTGAGAGACAGGAGGAGAGAGAGGAGGAGAGAGAGGAGGAGAGAGAGGAGGAGAGTGAGAAGGAGAGAGGAGGAGAGAGAGGAGGAGGGAGAGGAGGAGAGAGGAGGATAGAGAGAAGGAACTCTGGGAGGAGAGAGAGGAGGTAGAGAGGAGAGACAGGTAACTCTGGAGTCTTCCTTTCCTGAGAGGATGAGAGAGAGGAATAGAGTCTTCCTTTCCTGTGAGCGGAGGAGAGAGAGGAGTTAGAGAGAGGAGGGTCTTCCTTTCCTGAGGAGGAGAGAGAGGAGAGAGAGGTAACTCTGGGAGAGAGGAGGAGGGAGAGGAGGAGAGAGAGGAGGATAGAGGTCTTCCTTTCCTGAGGAGGAGAGAGAGGAGGTAAGAGAGGAGGTCTTCCTTTCCTGAGGGGGAGATGAGAGACAGGTAGACTCTGGAGGAGAGATTCCTGAGGAGGAGAGAAGGAGAGCCAGTTTCAGGAGAGAGCTTGATGGAGGGAGACTGGAGGAGAAGGAGGATCAAGAGTTCTTCATTTTCCCGAGAGGAGTAATGATGGACTGATTTCTCTTTTTATTTGAGCTGTTATGGAGGAGAGAGAGGAGGAGAGAGAGGAGGATCTTCTGAGAAGGAGAGAGGAGGACAAATTTGGACTTCTGGATTGGGGAGAGAGGAGGATCCAGAGAGAAGGATCGAGAGGAGGAGAGAGAGCAGGAAAGAGAGGAGGAGAGAGAGAAGGAGAGAGGAGGAGAGAGAGGAGGAGAGAGAGCAGGAAAGAGAGGAGAGACAGAAGAACCAGAGAAAAACCATTACCTTGAGAGAGCCTAGAGAGAAGGATCGAGAGGAGGAAAGAGGAGGAGGAAAGAGGAGGAGGAGAGAGAAGGGAGAGAGGAGAGAGAGGAGGAGAGGAGAGAAGGAGAGAGAGAGGAGGAGGGGAGGAGGAGAGAGGAGGATAGAGAGAAGGAGCGAGAGGAGGAGAGAGAGGAGGAGAGAGAGGAGGAAAGAGAGGAGGAGAGAGAGAGGAGAGAGGAGGAGGAGAGAGGAGGAGAGAGAGGAGGATAGAGAGAAGGAGCGAGAGGAGGAGAGAGAGAGCAGGAAAGAGAGGAGGAGAGAGAGAAGAGAGAGAGGAGGAGGGAGAGGAAGGAGATAAAGGAGGATAGAGAGGAGGATAGAGAGAAGGAGCGAGAGGAGGAGAGAGAGGAGGAAAGAGAGGAGGAGAGAGAGAAGGAGAGAGGAGAGGAGGAGGAGGAGAGAGAGAACTGGGACAGAGGACATTAGAGGAGTGGTCAGTATATTTATTTTATTAAGGTTCAAGCAGAGGAGTTGGAGAGGAGTGAGAGAGAGACTGTAGAGTTAAATGAGGCGGGAAAGGTACCATAGGAGGATAGACTACTTTTGACCAGGGTCTATAGAGGCTCTGGAGTAGAGAGGAGGAGGGAATAGAGGTTCCAAAGGGCAATGGTCTAAAGAAGAGACTATGAGGGGAATAGGGTTCCAAGGGCTATGGTCTAAAGTAGGCACTAGAGAATATTGAAGGGCTATGGAAAGTAGTGCACTATGAGGGAAAGGGAGAGGAGGAGAAGAGGAGGAGAGAGAGCAGATTTAGAAGGAGGGGAGAGAGAATTTAGAGAAAATTAGATTAAATTGTTTGTTTTTTCTTCTTCATCAAAACAGATAAATAATATAAATAAATAAGAGGAGGATAAATAATAATGATAAAACCCTGTAATGACAAGAGGAAAACTGTTTGAGGGGCAAAGATAAAAGAAAGAATAGAAATACCTTATTTACATAAGGAGGGAGAGGCTGTTAGACTTCAGGATAGAGAGAAGGAGCTGTTTCCATTGATCATCATTGAGATCTACAGGAGAGAGATGAGGTAAAGAATTGATTGGACAGATTTGGAAAGAGACACAGGAAAGATAAATGGATAGTTGAGAGGATGGAGAGAGAAACCAAGAGAAGAGGACTAAAGAGAAAAGCTCAGAGAGAGAGAAAGAGGAGGGAGAGAGAGGAGGAGAGAGGAAGAGAAACTGGGACATAATCACATTATTTCAGTGGTCAGTATATTTATTTTATTATATTTGGGTTCAAGCAGAGAGCAGTTGGAGAGTGAGTGGGTCGTTCACTGTAGAAGTTAAATGAGGCGGAGTCCCAAATGGTACCATATTCCCTTTGTAGTGCACTACTTTTGACCAGGGTCTATAGAGGCTCTGGTCAAAAGTAGTGCACTATGTAGGGAATAGGGTTCCAAAGGGCAATGGTCTAAAGTAGTGCACTATGTAGGGAATAGGGTTCCAAAGGGCTATGGTCTAAAGTAGTGCACTATGTAGGGAATAGGGTTCCAAAGGGCTATGGTCTAAAGTAGTGCACTATGTAGGGAACAGGGTTCCATTTGGGATGCAACAGACCACATGACTTTTTCTTGATTTTTCTTGATTTTGTTACAGAATTTATTCTAAAATTAGATTAAATTGTTTGTTTTTTTCTTCTTCATCAATCAACAGATAAATAATATAAATAAATAATAACGATAAATAATAATGATAAAACCCTGTAATGACAAAGCGAAAACTGTTTGTTTTTTTTACATTTGGGCAAATCTATAAAACTTCAAAAAATAGAAATACCTTATTTACATAAGTATTTAGACTCTTTGCTGTTAGACTTCAAATTGAGCTCAGGTGCATCCTGTTTCCATTGATCATCATTGAGATCTACAACTTGATTGGAGTCCACCTGTGGTAAATTCGAATTGATTGGACATGATTTGGAAAGGCACACACCTGTCTATATAAATGTCCCATAGTTGACAGTGCATGTTAGAGCAGAAACCAAGCCTTGAGGACTAGTTTTTTTGGCAAAGCTCAGTTAGATTAGGATTGTGTATTAGGCACAGATCAGGGAACTAGAAGCAAAACCTTTCTGCAGCATTGATTAACATCCCCTAAACACTGTGTATGCCTGACAAATAAAATTTGATTTGATTTGATTTGATTTGTAACCACCAAGACTCTTCCTAGAGTTGGCCGCCCGGCCAAACTGACCAATCGGGTGAGAAGGCCCTTGATCAGGGAGGTGACCAAGAACCCGATGGTCACTCTGACAGAGCACTAGAGTTCCTCTGTGGAGATGGGAGAACCTTCCAGAAGGACAACCAACTCAGCAGCACTCCACCAATCAGGTGGAGATTCTCTGGTCTGATGACACAAGATTGACCTCTTTGGCCTGAATGCCAAGCGTCACATCTGGAGGGAACCTAGAACCATCCCTACGGTGAAGCATGGTGGTGGCAGCATCATGCTGTGGGGATGTTTTTCAGCAGGAGGAACTGGGAGACTAGTCTGGATCGAGGGAAAGATGAACGGAGCCAGACTGCTCCGTACCTCAGACTGGGGTGAAGGTTCACCTTCCAATAGGACAGCAAACCCTAAGCACAAAGCCAAGAAAACACAGTTGTGGCTTCGGGACAAGTCTCTGAATGTCCTTCAGTGGCCCAGCCAGAGCCTGGACTTGAACCGGATCGACCATCTCTGGAGAGACCTGAAAATAGCTGTGCAGTGACACTCCCCATCCAACCTGACAGAGCTTTAGAGGATCCGCAGAGAAGAATGGGAGAAACTCCCTGAAAAAAAGTACAGATGTGCCAAGCTTGTAGCGTCAAACCCAAGAAGACTCAAGGCTGTAATCGCTGCCAAAAGTACTTCAACAAAGTACTGAGTAAAGGATCTGAAAACTGATGTAAATATGATATTTCAGTTGTATTTTTTTTATAAAGGTGCAAAAATTTCTACACCCGTTTTTGCTGTGTCATTTTGGGTTGATTGTTGTGTGCAGATTGATGAGGGGGAAAACCTATTGAATTAATTTTAGAATAAGGCGGTAACGTAACAAAATGTGGAAAAAGTCAAGGGGTCTGAATACATTCAGATTTTTTGATTTTGACCTACAGCACAGGAAGGACAAAAAGATTGTCAAGGACAACAACCACCTGAGCCACTTCCTGTTCACCCCGCTATCATCCAGAAGGCGAGGTCAGTACAGGTGCATCAAAGCTGGGCGCCCGAGAAAGACAGTTTCTATCTCAAGGCCATCAGACTGCTAAACAGCCACCACTAACTCAGAGAGGCTGCTGCCTACATACAGACTACCCCTATACCATCAGACTGCTAAACAGCCACCACTAACTCAGAGAGGCTGCTGCCTACATACAGACTACCCCTATACCATCAGACTGTTAAACAGCCACCACTAACTAGGCTGCTGCCTATACAGACTACCCCATACCATCAGACTGTTAAACAGCCACCACTAACTCAGAGAGGCTGCTGCATACAGACTACCCCTATACCATCAGACTGTTAAACAGCCACCACTAACTCAGAGAGGCTGCTGCCTACATACAGACTACCCCTATACCATCAGACTGCTAAACAGCCACCACTAACTCAGAGAGGCTGCTGCCTACATACAGACTACCCCTATACCATCAGACTGTTAAACAGCCACCACTAACTCAGAGAGGCTGCTGCCTACATACAGACTACCCCTATACCATCAGACTGTTAAACAGCCACCACTAACTCAGAGAGGCTGCTGCCTACATACAGACTACCCCTATACCATCAGACTGTTAAACAGCCACCACTAACTCAGAGAGGCTGCTGCCTACATACAGACTCAAATATCTGGCCACTTTAATAAATGGATTTAATGAAGGTATCTCTAGTCACTTTAATAATGTTTACATATCCTACATTACTCATCTCAAATGTAAATACTGTATTTTATACCATCTACTGCGTCTTGGCGCTCAGCTATCGCTCATCCATATACTTATATGTACACATTCTCCTTCATCCCTTTACAATTGGGTGTATGAGGTTGTGCATTTGTTAGATATTACTGCCCTGTCGGTACTAGAAGCAACAAGCATTTCCATTAACATCTGCTGTGTATGTGACGAATAAAATGTGATTTGATTTGATTTCTAAGGCATTCTAAGGTCTGTATCATTCACCACTAAAGTTGCCAGATAATTCAACATCTAGCGTATAAAACCTGTTTCAAATTAATTAAATAAACACAGCCACTTCATATAAGGGGTTTGAACCGGTTCAGGTACCAGAACCAAAAACCGGAAAATAAGTTTTTCAAGGAAAAGAAACGGAACTGGGAACAAAAGTGATCCATACTGTTCCGGAACAGAACCGTTATTTTAAAAAGCATGGACACCGGTTAAAAACTTTGTTCCAGGCATTTTTTTGTTGTCCCACAAAAAGATCAACAAAACACCAATGCAAAGCCCTCACTCTGTCAGCCAGAAATGTATTCCAGCGTCTGCCTGCAAGTTTAAAATATTTATTTATTTAACCCTTATCTTTAGTGTCCTCAGAAAGTCAGGACACCTGTTTTAACATCCCATCCAAAAGATACCCAAATCACTACCCAGGGGATTTAGGATATTTATTTAGACCAGAGGAAAGAGTGCCTCATACTTGCCCTCCAACACTACTTCCAGCAGCATCTGGTCTCCCATCCAGGGACTGACCAGGACCAACCCTGCTTAGCTTCAGAGGCAAGCCAGCAGTGGGATGCAGGGTGGTATGCTGCTGGCCTTTACTGATGTGTGTATTTTGGCTACAGTAGCCCCTCCCCCTTCTGAAGAATAACCTACAGTAGCCCCTCCCCCCTCTGAAGAATAACCTACAGTAGCCCCTCACCCTCTGAAGAATAGACCACTATAGACCCTCCCCCTCTGAAGAATAGACTACTGTAGCCCCCTCCCCCTCTGAAGAATAGACTACTGTAGACCCTCCCCCTTCTGAAGAATATACTACTGTAGACCCTCCCCCTCTGAAGAATATACTACTGTAGACCCTCCCCCTCTGAAGAATATACTACTGTAGACCCTCCTCCCCCCCCTCTGAAAATATACTACTGTAGCCCCTAGACCCCCCTCTGAAGAATAGACTACTGTAGCCCTCCCCCTCTGAAGAATAGACTACTGTAGATCCTAGATCCCCCCCCTCTGAAGAATATACTACTGTAGCCCCTCCCCCTCTGAAGAATAGACTACTGTAGATCCTAGACCCCCCCTCTGAAGAATATACTACTGTAGACCCTCCTCCCTCTGAAGAATATACTACTGTAGACCCAACCCCCTCTGAAGAATAGACTACTGTAGACCCTCCCCCTCTGAAGAATAGACTACTGTAGCCCCTCCCCCTCTGAAGAATAGACTACTGTAGATCCTCCCCCTCTGAAGAATATACTACTGTAGACCCTCCTCCCTCTGAAGAATATACTACTGTAGACCCAACCCCCTCTGAAGAATAGACTACTGTAGCCCCTCCCCCTCTGAAGAATAGACTACTGTAGATCCTCCCCCTCTGAAGAATAGACTACAGTACTGACGTTACCAGCTAGGTTCAGAAGACAGGAGAGATTTTTAATTAGCTAGACAATAATGGATTATGTTTTTCAATGCTAGTTTTTCCAATGCTGGGATAATATAGGCCTAGTTACGGGTCTCGTTTTTCAATGCTAGTTTTTCCACCCCCTAGACTGCAGGGCCAAAGGGGTTCGTAACTAGTTATCACGTTTCATGTTGGATTCATTAACTACAAAAAGGTTGTGTTTTTAATTCTGGTGCCGTTCTGCACTCACAAGCTTGTTAGCTAGCTGGCTCAAAGGACACTCACAGCTCCTCCATAGAGACTGCTCC
>NC_056441.1:4475063-4517563 GCF_018296145.1 Oncorhynchus tshawytscha | reverse complement strand
CACTATAACACTATAACACTATAACATCTATAACACTATAACACTATAACACTATAACACTATAACTATCCAACTATAACACTATAACACTATAACACTATAACACTATAACACTATAACTATCCAACTATAACACTATAACACTATAACACTATAACTATCCATCTATAACACTATAACATTATAACACTATAACACTATAACACTATAACTATCCATCTATAACACTATAACATTATAACACTATAACACTATAACACTATAACTATCCAACTATAACACTATAACACTATAACACTATAACACTATAACTATCCATCTATAACACTATAACATTATAACACTATAACACTATAACACTATAACTATCCATCTATAACACTATAACACTATAACACTATAAACTATAATACTATAACACTATAACACTATAACACTATAACACTATAACTATCCAACTATAACACTATAACACTATAACTATCCAACTATAACACTATAACACTATAACACTATAACTATCCAACTATAACACTATAACACTATAACTATCCAACTATAACACTATAACACTATAACTATCCAACTATAACACTATAAAACTATAACTATCCAACTATAACACTATAACACTATAATACTATAACACTATAACAATATAACACTATAACACTATAACTATCCAACTAAAACACTATAACACTATAACACTATAACTATCCAACTAAAACACTATAACACTATAACTATCCAACTATAACACTATAACACTATAACACTATAACTATCCATCTATAACACTATAACTATCCATCTATAACACTATAACACTATAACACTATAACACTATAACTATCCAACTATAACACTATAACACTATAACACTATAACACTATAACTATCCATCTATAACACTATAACTATCCATCTATAACACTATAACACTATAACTATCCAACTATAACACTATAACACTATAACTATCCAACTATAACACTATAACACTATAACACTATAACTATCCAACTATAACACTATAACACTATAACACTATAACTATCCAACTATAACACTATAACACTATAACTATCCAACTATAACACTATAACACTATAACTATCCAACTAAAACACTATAACACTATAACTATCCAACTATAACACTATAACACTATAACTATCCAACTATAACACTATAACACTATAACACTATAATACTATAACACTATAACACTATAACTATCCAACTATAACACTATAACACTATAACTATCCAACTATAACACTATAACACTATAACACTATAACACTATAACACTATAACTATCCAACTAAAACACTATAACACTATAACTATCCAACTATAACACTATAACACTATAACTATCCAACTATAACACTATAACACTATAACACTATAATACTATAACACTATAACACTATAACTATCCAACTATAACACTATAACACTATAACTATCCAACTATAACACTATAACACTATAACACTATAACACTATAACACTATAACTATCCAACTATAACACTATAACACTATAACTATCCAACTATAACACTATAACACTATAACACTATAACACTATAACACTATAACTATCCAACTATAACACTATAACACTATAACACTATAACACTATAACACTATAACTATCCAACTATAACACTATAACACTATAACACTATAACTATCCAACTATAACACTATAACACTATAACACTATAACACTATAACTATCCAACTATAACACTATAACACTATAACACTATAACACTATAACACTATAACTATCCATCTATAACACTATAACACTATAACTATCCAACTATAACACTATAACACTATAACACTATAACACTATAATACTATAACTATAAAACTATAACACTATAACACTATAACAACACTATAACACTATAACACTATAACACTATAACACTATAACTATCCAACTATAACACTATAACACTATAACACTATAACACTATAACTATCCAACTATAACACTATAACACTATAACACTATAACTATCCATCTATAACACTATAACACTATAACACTATAACACTATAACACTATAACTATCCAACTATAACACTATAACACTATAACACTATAACTATCCATCTATAACACTATAACACTATAACACTATAACACTATAACTATCCATCTATAACACTATAACACTATAACACTATAACACTATAACTATCCATCTATAACACTATAACACTATAACACTATAACACTATAACTATCCAACTATAACACTATAACACTATAACACTATAACACTATAACTATCCATCTATAACACTATAACATTATAACACTATAACACTATAACACTATAACTATCCATCTATAACACTATAACACTATAACACTATAATACTATAACACTATAACACTATAACACTATAACACTATAACACTATAACTATCCAACTATAACACTATAACACTATAACACTATAACACTATAACACTATAACTATCCAACTATAACACTATAACACTATAACTATCCAACTATAACACTATAACACTATAACTATCCAACTATAACACTATAACACTATAACTATCCAACTATAACACTATAACACTATAACTATCCAACTATAACACTATAAAACTATAACTATCCAACTATAACACTATAAACACTATAACACTATAACAATATAACACTATAACACTATAACTATCCAACTAAAACACTATAACACTATAACTATCCAACTATAACACTATAACACTATAACACTATAACTATCCATCTATAACACTATAACTATCCATCTATAACACTATAACTATCCATCTATAACACTATAACACTATAACACTATAACTATCCATCTATAACACTATAACACTATAACACTATAACACTATAACTATCCAACTATAACACTATAACACTATAACACTATAACACTATAACTATCCATCTATAACACTATAACATTATAACACTATAACACTATAAAACTATAACTATCCAACTATAACACTATAACACTATAACACTATAACACTATAACACTATAACACTATAACACTATAACTATCCAACTATAACACTATAACACTATAACACTATAACACTATAACACTATAACACTATAACACTATAACACTATAACTATCCAACTAAAACACTATAACACTATAACTATCCAACTATAACACTATAACACTATAACTATCCAACTATAACACTATAACACTATAACTATCCAACTATAACACTATAAAACTATAACTATCCAACTATAACACTATAACACTATAACACTATAACACTATAACACTATAACACTATAACACTATAACTATCCAACTATAACACTATAAAACTATAACTATCCAACTATAACACTATAACACTATAACACTATAACACTATAACACTATAACACTATAACACTATAACTATCCAACTATAACACTATAACACTATAACTATCCAACTATAACACTATAACACTATAACTATCCAACTATAACACTATAACTATCCAACTATAACACTATAACACTATAACTATCCAACTATAACACTATAACACTATAACACTATAACTATCCAACTATAACACTATAACACTATAACACTATAACTATCCAACTAAAACACTATAACACTATAACTATCCAACTAAAACACTATAACACTATAACTATCCAACTATAACACTATAACACTATAACTATCCAACTATAACACTATAACACTATAACACTATAATACTATAACACTATAACACTATAACTATCCAACTATAACACTATAACACTATAACTATCCAACTATAACACTATAACACTATAACTATCCATCTATAACACTATAACACTATAACACTATAACTATCCATCTATAACACTATAACTATCCATCTATAACACTATAACACTATAACTATCCAACTATAACACTATAACACTATAACTATCCAACTATAACACTATAACACTATAACACTATAACTATCCATCTATAACACTATAACACTATAACTATCCAACTATAACACTATAACACTATAACTATCCAACTAAAACACTATAACACTATAACACTATAACACTATAACTATCCAACTATAACACTATAACACTATAACACTATAACTATCCAACTATAACACTATAACACTATAACTATCCAACTAAAACACTATAACACTATAACTATCCAACTAAAACACTATAACACTATAACTATCCAACTATAACACTATAACACTATAACTATCCAACTATAACACTATAACACTATAACACTATAATACTATAACTATAACACTATAACTATCCAACTATAACACTATAAACTATAACTATCCAACTATAACACTATAACACTATAACACTATAACACTATAACACTATAACACTATAACTATCCAACTAAAACACTATAACACTATAACTATCCAACTATAACACTATAACACTATAACACTATAACACTATAATACTATAACACTATAACACTATAACTATCCAACTATAACACTATAACACTATAACTATCCAACTATAACACTATAACACTATAACACTATAACACTATAACACTATAACTATCCAACTATAACACTATAACACTATAACTATCCAACTATAACACTATAACACTATAACACTATAACACTATAACACTATAACTATCCAACTATAACACTATAACACTATAACTATCCAACTAAAACACTATAACACTATAACACTATAACACTATAACACTATAACTATCCAACTATAACACTATAACACTATAACACTATAACTATCCAACTATAACACTATAACACTATAACACTATAACACTATAACTATCCAACTATAACACTATAACACTATAACACTATAACACTATAACTATCCATCTATAACACTATAACACTATAACTATCCAACTATAACACTATAACACTATAACACTATAACACTATAATACTATAACACTATAACACTATAACACTATAACACTATAACTATCCAACTATAACACTATAACACTATAACACTATAACACTATAACTATCCATCTATAACACTATAACACTATAACTATCCAACTATAACACTATAACACTATAACACTATAACACTATAACTATCCAACTATAACACTATAACACTATAACACTATAACACTATAACTATCCATCTATAACACTATAACACTATAACTATCCAACTATAACACTATAACACTATAACTATCCATCTATAACACTATAACACTATAACTATCCAACTATAACACTATAACACTATAACACTATAACACTATAATACTATAACACTATAACACTATAACACTATAACACTATAACTATCCATCTATAACACTATAACACTATAACACTATAACTATCCAAGTTATAGGTGAGTAAGACATTTAAACGTGTTAACCCTCGCAAGGCTGCAGGCCCAGACGGCATCCCCAGCCGCGCCCTCAGAGCATGCGCAGACCAGCTGGCGGTGTGTTTACGGACATATTCAATCAATCCCTATACCAGTCTGCTGTTCCCACATGCTTCAAGAGGGCCACCATTGTTCCTGTTCCCAAGAAAGCTAAGGTAACTGAGCTAAACGACTACCGCCCCGTAGCACTCACATCCGTCATCATGAAGTGCTTTGAGAGACTAGTCAAGGACCATATCACCTCCACCCTACCTGACACCCTAGACCCACTCCAATTTGCTTACCGCCCAAATAGGTCCACAGACGATGCAATCTCAACCACACTGCACACTGCCCTAACCCATCTGGACAAGAGGAATACCTATGTGAGAATGCTGTTCATCGACTACAGCTCGGCATTCAACACCATAGTACCCTCCAAGCTCGTCATCAAGCTCGAGACCCTGGGTCTCGACCCCGCCCTGTGCAACTGGGTACTGGACTTCCTGACGGGCCGCCCCCAGGTGGTGAGGGTAGGCAACAACATCTCCTCCCCGCTGATCCTCAACACTGGGGCCCCACAGGGTGCGTTCTGAGCCCTCTCCTGTACTCCCTGTTCACCCACGACTGCGTGGCCACGCACGCCTCCAACTCATTCATCAAGTTTGCGGACGACACAACAGTGGTAGGCTTGATTACCAACAACGACGAGACGGCCTACAGGGAGGAGGTGAGGGCCCTCGGAGTGTGGTGTCAGGAAAATAACCTCACACTCAACGTCAACAAAACTAAGGAGATGATTGTGGACTTCAGGAAACAGCAGAGGGAACACCCCCTATCCACATCGATGGAACAGTAGTGGAGAGGGTAGCAAGTTTTAAGTTCCTCGGCATACACATCACAGACAAACTGAATTGGTCCACTCACACAGACAGCATCGTGAAGAAGGCGCAGCAGCGCCTCTTCAACCTCAGGAGGCTGAAGAAATTCGGCTTGTCACCAAAAGCACTCACAAACTTCTACAGATGCACAATCGAGAGCATCCTGGCGGGCTGTATCACCGCCTGGTACGGCAACTGCTCCGCCCTCAACCGTAAGGCTCTCCAGAGGGTAGTGAGGTCTGCACAACGCATCACCGGGGTCAAACTACCTGCCCTCCAGGACACCTACACCACCCGATGTTACAGGAAGGCCGTAAAGATCATCAAGGACATCAACCACCCGAGCCACTGCCTGTTCACCCCGCTATCATCCAGAAGGCGAGGTCAGTACAGGTGCATCAAAGCTGGGACCGAGAGACTGAAAAACAGCTTCTATCTCAAGGCCATCAGACTGTTAAACAGCCACCACTGACATTGAGTGGCTGCTGCCAACACACGGACACTGACTCAACTCCAGCCACTTTAATAATGGGAATTGATGGGAAATGATGTAAATATATCACTAGCCACCTTAAACAATGCTACCTTATATAATGTTTACATACCCTACATTATTCATCTCATATGCATACGTATATACTGTACTCTATATCATCGACTGCATCCTTATGTAATACATGTATCACTAGCCACTTTAACTATGCCACTTTGTTTACATACTCATCTCATATGTATATACTGTACTCGATATCATCTACTGTATCTTGCCTATGCTGCTCTGTACCATCGCTCATTCATATATCCTTATGTACATATTCTTTATCCCCTTACACTGTGTATAAGACAGTAGTTTTGGAATTGTTAGTTAGATTACTTGTTGGATATTACTGCATTGTCGGAACTAGAAGCACAAGCATTTCGCTACACTCGCATTAACATCTGCTAACCATGTGTATGTGACAAATAAAATTTGATTTGATTTGACTATAACACTATAACACTATAACACTATAACACTATAACTATCCAACTATAACACTATAACACTATAACACTATAACACTGTAACACTGTAACACTGTAACACTATAACACTATAACTATCCAACTATACCACTATAACACTATAACACTATAACACTATAACTATCCAACTATAACACTATAACACTATAACACTATAACACTATAACTATCCAACTATAATACTATAACACTATAACACTATAACTATCCAACTATAACACTATAACACTATAACACTAACACTATAACTATCCAACTATAAACTATAACACAACACTATAACACTGTAACACTGTAACACTACCATATAACACTATAACACTATAACTATCCAACTATACCACTATAACACTATAACACTATAACTATCCAACTATAACACTATAACACTATAACACTATAACTATCCAACTATAACACTATAACACTATAACACTATAACACTATAACTATCCAACTATAACACTATACCACTATAACACTATAACACTATAACTATCCAACTATAACACTATAACACTATAACACTATAACACTATAACTATCCAACTATCTATAACACTATAACACTATAACACTATTATCCAACTATAAACTATAACACTATAACACTATAACACTATAACTATCCAACTATAACACTATAACACTATAACACTATAACACTATAACATCCAACTATAACACTATAACACTATAACTATCCAACTATAACACTATAACACTATAACACTATAACACTATAACTATCCAACTATAACACTATAACACTATAACACTATAACTATCCAACTATAACACTATAACACTATAACTATCCAACTATAACACTATAACACTATAACACTATAACTATCCAACTATAACACTATAACACTATAACACTATAACACTATAACACTATAACACTATAACTATCCAACTATAACACTATAACACTATAACACTATAACACTATAACTTGTTGAATAGTAACACTATAACACTATAACTTCCAACTATAACACTAGGGCATTATAGAGTATAACACTATTGTTCCCACTTTAAACTATAACACTGTAAATTTCCTATTTATAGATGGCGTTGTTGAATAGTCCTTTTGATAGATTCTAGAGTGTCTATTGTTCCCATTTTAAACACACTGTAAATTTCCATGATAGAATTCTATGATTCTATGATAGATTCTATGATAGAATTCTATGATTCTATGATAGATTCTATGATTCTATGATAGATTCTATGATTCTATGATAGATTCTATGATTCTATGATAGATTCTATGATGGATTCTATGATTCTATGAAAGATTCTATGGATAAAGTTCATTTTTACATATTTTGTTTGAGTTGCTTTCGATTGCAAAAGTCAAATTGAAAACAGTATTGGTATTGTTGATTTTGATTTCGTAAAAGCAAGCTAGGACTGATGTTTTGATTAGCTAAATCAGCAAGTCTGTTTGGTTACCACAGTATCTACTGTAGCTAGCTAGTATTTATATTTAAACTTTATTTAACTAAGTCATTTAAAAAACAAATGATTATTTACAATGACGGCTTACCCCAGCCAAACCCGGGCGATGCTGCTCCACCCTATGGGACTCCCAATCAAATCAATACAGCCTGGAATCGGACCAGGGTGTCTGTTGTGATGCCTTAAGCGCTGAGATGCAGTGCTTTAGACCGCTGCGCCACTCGGTAGCCCCAGTAAACGGTTCTAGCTAATTCAGTGGATGTTGACAGGGCCTGAAACAAACTTTTCTGTTTACCAACCACTGTGGCAGGTAGATACAAATATCTACCAGGCGCTGATATTTTTTATCAGACAAAATGTGTGTGTTTTGCCATATTACACAAAGAAACACACAATACTAATGATTAATAAATATATATTTTATTTGCCAATGAGCATGCTTAGCAATGTTTCTAAAACGAGAAATGTAAGAAGCAATGTGATATGTTGCTCGATTGAATGTAATATTCTGTAAACTGAGTAATTTTTTTGTACATAAATATCAGACAATAATGTTTAGCTGCCCCTTTAAGGTTGCCTTGGTAACCGGGCCACTCCAGTGTCCCCATGTTCCCGTGAGAAAACGTCACAAGTAGAGACCAACCATGTCTCTTTATGCTAGCAGTGGGAGCATCCTCAAACATTAGAAAGCTACTTTTAAACATGTACCCATTGCTTCTAAAAACAAATCTTTCAGCATTTACAGCCCATTTTACAGTGCCCCCCCCCCCTATCTACCTGGTGGCGGGTGTGCATTTTAGTCCCTGGATGTTGGGACAAATTTCAACCGGCAAAAATTAACTCATTTCTAAATGTAAACGTGTTGAATTATAAAGGGATACTCAACTCGCCGCTCTGTCCTGTGGGAAATAAAGCGTCTCCGTGGTCAGTTCACACCTTCCAAACAGTTCATTGCTTTCCATTGAACACATTACCCCTCGTTGATTTCACCAGCTAGGATGGAGTAACGATACAACTTGTATCATATCAACATGAAGTGCCCAGGGAGTTGAGGGATATGGGTTGTATCTGGCCCAGGCTTCTATAGGTATTACCCTCTCTCACTCTCTTCCTCTCTCCATATCTCCCTCTACCTTTATGTATAAAGGTGTGACCATTGAACAAGTTGAAGAAGCTGAACTCCTAGGAGTAACAATGGATGGTCTGTTATCATGGTCAATAAATATTGACAAAGTTGTTGTGAAAATGGGGAAAACTATGTATTTTTATAAAGATATGTTCTGTGCCAGCTGTTCAGGCTGTGGTCCCATCTTGATTACTGTCCGGTAATATCGCGTATTTAAATAAAGACCAAGCAAAGCTGCAGCTCAGAACAGAGCAGGAAGCCTTTCCCTTTAACTGCCCATACAGAACTAAACATCAACAACACGCGTGATAGTCCTTCATGTTGACGAGAGATTAGCTGCTTCTCTACTAGTTTAAATAAAGACCAAGCAAAGCTGCAGCTCAGAACAGAGCAGGAAGCCTTTCCCTTTAACTGCCCATACAGAACTAAACATCAACAACAGGCATGATAGCCTTTCATGGTTGAGGGTTGACTAGTTCTCTTCGTCTTTATAAGAAACATTTGAGTGTTGAAAATGCCTAACCACTTGTATAATAAATTTGCATACACTTCAAACAGACATCCAAACCCCACCAGACACGCCTCTATGTGTTTCTACATAGAACCCAAACCAAAAACAGATTTAATGCATCACTCAGTGATGTATAGAGTCATGTCATCACAGAATGATCTGTTACTCAGTGATGTATAGAGTCATGTCATCATAGAATGATCTGTTACTCAGTGATGTATAGAGTCATGTCATCATAGAATGATCTGTTACTCAGTGATGTATAGAGTCATGTCATCATAGAATGATCTGTTACTCAGTGATGTATAGAGTCATGTCATCATAGAATGATCTGTTACTCAGTGATGTATAGAGTCATGTCATCATAGAATGATCTGTTACTCAGTGATGTATAGAGTCATGTCATCATAGAATGATCTGTTACTCAGTGATGTATAGAGTCATGTCATCATAGAATGATCTGTTACTCAGTGATGTATAGAGTCATGTCATCATAGAATGATCTGTTACTCAGTGATGTATAGAGTCATGTCATCATAGAATGATCTGTTACTCAGTGATGTATAGAGTCATGTCATCATAGAATGATCTGTTACTCAGTGATGTATAGAGTCATGTCATCATAGAATGATCTGTTACTCAGTGATGTATAGAGTCATGTCATCATAGAATGATCTGTTACTCAGTGATGTATAGAGTCATGTCATCATAGAATGATCTGTTACTCAGTGATGTATAGAGTCATGTCATCATAGAATGATCTGTTACTCAGTGATGTATAGAGTCATGTCATCATAGAATGATCTGTTACTCAGTGATGTATAGAGTCATGTCATCATAGAATGATCTGTTGCCAGAGGACAGTCAGCCATCTTGTATCACAGTACTTCTCTAAAGTACTAAAGCTCTAAAGCTCTAGTTTAACTGTTAATAAGTATAAATACTATTGTTGCTGTCTCTTGGTGTCTTTCCTATTTGTAACTCTTATTTTATGTTGGATATAGAATGTAATGTGATATGTTAAGTTGTTGTTGTCTGTAACTGTTCTTTGTCTTGTGTTCACATGTTTAATGGACCCCAGGTAGAGTAGCTGCTACATGTTAATGGACCCCAGGTAGAGTAGCTGCTACATGTTAATGGACCCCAGGAAGAGTAGCTGCTACATGTTAATGGACCCCAGGAAGAGTAGCTGCTACATGTTAATGGACCCCAGGAAGAGTAGCTGCTACATGTTAATGGACCCCAGGAAGAGTAGCTGCTACATGTTAATGGACCCCAGGAAGAGTAGCTGCTACATGTTAATGGACCCCAGGAAGAGTAGCTGCTACATGTTAATGGACCCCAGGAAGAGTAGCTGCTACATGTTAATGGACCCCAGGAAGAGTAGCTGCTACATGTTAATGGACCTGCTACATGTTAATGGACCCCAGGAAGAGTAGCTGCTACATGTTTAATGTAGCTTACATGTGAACCCCAGGAAGAGTAGCTGCTACATGTTTAATGGACCCCAGGAAGAGTAGCTGCTACATGTTTGCTACATGTTTAATGGACCCCAGGAAGAGTAGCTGCTACATGTTTAATGTGAACCCCAGGAAGGAAGAGTAGCTGCTATGTTAATGGACCCCAGGAATGCTTTAATGTGTTAATGGACCCCAGGAAGAGTAGCTGCTACATGTTAATGTAGCTTACATGTTAATGGACCCCAGGAAGAGTAGCTGCTACATGTTAATGGACCCCAGGAAGAGTAGCTGCTACATGTTAATGGACCCCAGGAAGAGTAGCTGCTACATGTTAATGGACCCCAGGAAGAGTAGCTGCTACATGTTAATGGACCCCAGGAAGAGTAGCTGCTACATGTTAATGGACCCCAGGAAGAGTAGCTGCTACATGTTAATGGACCCCAGGAAGGTAGCTGCCATGTTAATGGACCCCAGGTTAATGGACCCCAGGAAGTATGCTGCTACATGTTAATGGACCCCAGGAAGAGTAGCTGCTACATGTTAATGGACCCCAGGAAGAGTAGCTGCTACATGTTAATGGACCCCAGGAAGAGTAGCTGCTACATGTTAATGGACCCCAGGAAGAGTAGCTGCTACATGTTAATGGACCCCAGGAAGAGTAGCTGCTACATGTTAATGGACCCCAGGAAGAGTAGCTGCTACATGTTAATGGACCCCAGGAAGAGTAGCTGCTACATGTTAATGGACCCCAGGAAGAGTAGCTGCTACATGTTAATGGACCCCAGGAAGAGTAGCTTACATGGACCCCAGGAAGAGTAGCTGCTACATGTTAATGGACCCCAGGAAGAGTAGCTGCTACATGTTAATGGACCCCAGGAAGAGTAGCTGCTACATGTTAATGGACCCCAGGAAGAGTAGCTGCTACATGTTAATGGACCCCAGGAAGAGTAGCTGCTACATGTTAATGGACCCCAGGAAGAGTAGCTGCTACATGTTAATGGCTACATGTTAATGGACCCCAGGAAGAGTAGCTGCTACATGTTAATGGACCCCAGGAAGAGTAGCTGCTACATGTTAATGGACCCCAGGAAGAGTAGCTGCTACATGTTAATGGACCCCAGGAAGAGTAGCTGCTACATGTTTAATGCTACATGACCCCAGGAAGAGTAGCTGCTACATGTTTAAGTGGACATGTTAATGGACCCCAGGAAGAGTAGCTGCTACATGTTAATAGCTGCTACATGTTAATGGACCCCAGGAAGAGTAGCTGCTACATGTTAATGGACCCCAGGAAGAGTAGCTGCTACATGTTAATGGACCCCAGGAAGAGTAGCTGCTACATGTTAATGGACCCCAGGAAGAGTAGCTGCTACATGTTAATGGACCCCAGGAAGAGTAGCTGCTACATGTTAATGTAGCTTAATGGACCCCAGGAAGAGTAGCTGCTACATGTTTAATGTGATGTTAATGGACCCCAGGAAGAGTAGCTGCTACATGTTTAATGGAACCCCAGGAAGAGTAGCTGCTACATAGCTTAATGGACCCCAGGAAGAGTAGCTGCTACATGTTAATGGACCCCAGGAAGAGTAGCTAGCTGCTACATGCTACATGTTAATGGACCCCAGGAAGAGTAGCTGCTACATGTTTAATGTGAACCCCAGGAAGAGTAGCTGCTACATGTTTAATGTGAACCCCAGGAAGAGTAGCTGCTACATGTTAATGGACCCCAGGAAGAGTAGCTGCTACATGTTTAATGTGAACCCCAGGAAGAGTAGCTGCTACATGTTAATGGACCCCAGGAAGAGTAGCTGCTACATGTTAATGGACCCCAGGAAGAGTAGCTGCTACATGTTAATGGACCCCAGGAAGAGTAGCTGCTACATGTTAATGGACCCCAGGAAGAGTAGCTGCTACATGTTAATGGACCCCAGGAAGAGTAGCTGCTACATGTTAATGGACCCCAGGAAGAGTAGCTGCTACATGTTAATGGACCCCAGGAAGAGTAGCTGCTACATGTTAATGGACCCCAGGAAGAGTAGCTGCTACATGTTAATGGACCCCAGGAAGAGTAGCTGGACCCCCCATGTTAATGGACCCCAGGAAGAGTAGCTGCTACATGTTAATGGACCCCAGGAAGAGTAGCTGCTACATGTTAATGGACCCCAGGAAGAGACCCCAGGAAGAGTAGCTGCTACATGTTAATGGACCCCAGGAAGAGTAGCTGCTACATGTTAATGGACCCCAGGAAGAGTAGCTGCCATGTTAATGGAAGGAAGAGTAGCTGCTACATGTTAATGGACCCCAGGAAGAGTAGCTGCTACATGTTAATGGACCCCAGGAAGAGTAGCTGCTACATGTTAATGTGGACCCCAGGAAGAGTAGCTGCTACATGTTAATGGACCCCAGGAAGAGTAGCTGCTACATGTTAATGGACCCCAGGAAGAGTAGCTGCTACATGTTAATGGACCCCAGGAAGAGTAGCTGCTACATGTTTAATGTGAACCCCAGGAAGAGTAGCTGCTACATGTTTAATGTGGACCCCAGGAAGAGTAGCTGCTACATGTTTAATGTGAACCCCAGGAAGAGTAGCTGCTACATGTTTAATGTGAACCCCAGGAAGAGTAGCTGCTACATGTTAATGGACCCCAGGAAGAGTAGCTGCTACATGTTTAATGTGGACCCCAGGAAGAGTAGCTGCTACATGTTAATGGACCCCCAGGAAGAGTAGCTGCTACATGTTAATGGACCCCAGGAAGAGTAGCTGCTACATGTTAATGGAACCCCAGGAAGAGTCAGACATGTTAATGGACCCCAGGAAGAGTAGCTGCTACATGTTAAGCTGCTACATGTTAATGGACCCCAGGAAGAGTAGCTGCTACATGGAGGAAGAGTAGCTGCTACATGTTTAATGCTACATGTTAATGGACCCCAGGAAGAGTAGCTGCTACATGTTAATGGACCCCAGCTGCTACATGTTAATGGACCCCAGGAAGAGTAGCTGCTACATGTTAATGGACCCCAGGAAGAGTAGCTGCTACATGTTTAATGGACCCCAGGTTAATGGACCCCAGGAAGAGTAGCTGCTACATGTTAATGGACCCCAGGAAGAGTAGCTGCTACATGTTAATGGACCCCAGGAAGAGTAGCTGCTACATGTTTTAATGTGTTAATGGACCCCAGGAAGAGTAGCTGCTACATGTTTAATGGACCCCAGGAAGAGTAGCTGCTACATGTTTAATGGAACCCCAAGAGTAGCATGCTACATGTTTAATGTGAACCCCAGGAAGAGTAGCTGCTACATGTTAATGGACCCCAGGAAGAGTAGCTGCTACATGTTAATGGACCCCAGGAAGAGTAGCTGCTACATGTTAATGGACCCCAGGAAGAGTAGCTGCTACATGTTAATGGACCCCAGGAAGAGTAGCTGCTACATGTTTAATGGAACCCCAGGAAGAGTAGCTGCTACATGTTAATGGACCCCAGGAAGAGTAGCTTACATGTTAATGGACCCCAGGAAGAGTAGCTGCTACATGTTAATGGACCCCAGGAAGAGTAGCTGCTACATGTTAATGGACCCCAGGAAGAGTAGCTGCTACATGTTTAATGGACCCCAGGACCCCAGGAAGAGTAGCTGCTACATGTTAATGGACCCCAGGAAGAGTAGCTGCTACATGTTAATGGACCCCAGGAAGAGTAGCTGCTACATGTTAATGGACCCCAGGAAGAGTAGCTGCTACATGTTAATGGACCCCAGGAAGAGTAGCTGCTACATGTTAATGGACCCCAGGAAGAGTAGCTGCTACATGTTAATGGACCCCAGGAAGAGTAGCTGCTACATGTTTAATGTGAACCCCAGGAAGAGTAGCTGCTACATGTTTAATGTGAACCCCAGGAAGAGTAGCTGCTACATGTTTTAAGCTGCTACATGAACCCCAGGAAGAGTAGCTGCTACATGTTTAATGTAGCTTAATGTTTAATGGACCCCAGGAAGAGTAGCTGCTACATGTTTAATGGACCCCAGGAAGAGTAGCTGCTACATAATTTAATGTGATGTTAATGGACCCCAGGAAGAGTAGCTGCTACATGTTAATGGACCCCAGCTGCTACATGTTAATGGACCCCAGGAAGAGTAGCTGCTACTGCTACATGTTAATGGACCCCAGGAAGAGTAGCTGCTACATGTTTAATGCTACATGTTAATGGACCCCAGGAAGAGTAGCTGCTACATGTTGTTTAATGGACCCCCCCAGGAAGAGTAGCTGCTACATGTTAATGGACCCCAGGAAGAGTAGCTGCTACATGTTTAATGTGAACCCCAGGAAGAGTAGCTGCTACATGTTAATGGACCCCAGGAAGAGTAGCTGCTACATGTTAATGGACCCCAGGAAGAGTAGCTGCTACATGTTAATGGACCCCATGGACCCCAGGAAGGAAGCTGCTACATGTTATGTGCATGTTTTAATGGACCCCAGGAAGCTAGCTGGACCCCAGGAAGAGTAGCTGCTACATGTTAATGGACCCCAGGAAGAGTAGCTGCTACATGTTAATGGACCCCAGGAAGAGTAGCTGCTACATGTTAATGGACCCCAGGAAGAGTAGCTGCTACCCCAGGAAGAGTAGCTGCTACATGTTAATGGACCCCAGGAAGAGTAGCTGCTACATGTTAATGGACCCCAGGAAGAGTAGCTGCTACATGTTTTGTGAACCCCATGGACCCCAGGAAGAGTAGCTGCTACATGTTAATGGACCCCAGGAAGAGTAGCTGCTACATGTTAATGGACCCCAGGAAGAGTAGCTGCATGTTAATGGACCCCAGGAAGAGTAGCTGCTACATGTTAATGGACCCCAGGAAGTAGCTGCTACATGTTAATGGCAGGACATGTTAATGGACCCCAGGAAGAGTAGCTGCTACATGTTAATGGACCCCAGGAAGAGTAGCTGCTACATGTTAATGGACCCCAGGAAGAGAGCTGCTACATGTTAATGGACCCCAGGAAGAGTAGCTGCTACATGTTAAGTAGTTAATGGACCCCAGGAAGAGTAGCTGCTACATGTTAATGGACCCCAGGAAGAGTAGCTGCTACATGTTCAGTAGTTAATGGACCCCAGGAAGAATAGCTGCTACATGGTCAGTAGTTAATGGACCCCAGGTAGAGTAGCTGCTACATGTTTAATGTGAACCCCAGGAAGAGTAGCTGCTACATGTTAATGGACCCCAGGAAGAGTAGCTGCTACATGGTCAGTAGTTAATGGACCCC
This sequence comes from Oncorhynchus tshawytscha, assembly GCF_018296145.1. NCBI lineage: Eukaryota > Metazoa > Chordata > Actinopteri > Salmoniformes > Salmonidae > Oncorhynchus > Oncorhynchus tshawytscha. The sequence continues at coordinate 4,500,383 of NC_056441.1, read as the reverse complement.
AGGAAGAGTAGCTGCTACATGGTCAGTAGTTAATGGACCCCAGGAAGAGTAGCTGCTACATATTCAGTAGTTAATGGACCCCAGGAAGAGTAGCTGCTACATGTTCAGTAGTTAATGGACCCCAGGAAGAGTAGCTGCTACATGTTAATGGACCCCAGGAAGAGTAGCTGCTACATATTCAGTAGTTAATGGACCACAGGAAGAGTAGCTGCTACATATTCAGTAGTTAATGGACCACAGGAAGAGTAGCTGCTACATATTCAGTAGTTAATGGACCCCAGGTAGAGTAGCTGCTACATATTCAGTAGTTAATGGACCCCAGGAAGAGTAGCTGCTACATGTTAATGGACCCCAGGAAGAGTAGCTGCTATATATTCAGTAGTTAATGGACCCCAGGAAGAGTAGCTGCTACATGTTCAGTAGTTAATGGACCCCAGGAAGAGTAGCTGCTACATGTTCAGTAGTTAATGGACCCCAGGAAGAGTAGCTGCTACATATTCAGTAGTTAATGGACCCCAGGAAGAGTAGCTGCTCCATGTTAATGGACCCCAGGAAGAGTAGCTGCTACATGTTCAGTAGTTAATGGACCCCAGGAAGAGTAGCTGCTACATGTTAATGGACCCCAGGAAGAGTAGCTGCTACATGTTAATGGACCCCAGGAAGAGTAGCTGCTACATATTCAGTAGTTAATGGACCCCAGGAAGAGTAGCTGCTACATGTTCAGTAGTTAATGGACCCCAGGAAGAGTAGCTGCTACATGTTCAGTAGTTAATGGACCCCAGGAAGAGTAGCTGCTACATGTTCAGTAGTTAATGGACCCCAGGAAGAGTAGCTGCTACATGTTCAGTAGTTAATGGACCCCAGGAAGAGTAGCTGCTACATGTTAATGGACCCCAGGAAGAGTAGCTGCTACATGTTAATGGACCCCAGGAAGAGTAGCTGCTACATATTCAGTAGTTAATGGACCCCAGGAAGAGTAGCTGCTACATGTTCAGTAGTTAATGGACCCCAGGAAGAGTAGCTGCTACATGTTCAGTAGTTAATGGACCCCAGGAAGAGTAGCTGCTACATGTTCAGTAGTTAATGGACCCCAGGAAGAGTAGCTGCTACATGTTCAGTAGTTAATGGACCCCAGGAAGAGTAGCTGCTACATATTCAGTAGTTAATGGACCCCAGGAAGAGTAGCTGCTACATGTTCAGTAGTTAATGGACCCCAGGAAGAGTAGCTGCTACATGTTAATGGACCCCAGGAAGAGTAGCTGCTACATGTTAATGGACCCCAGGAAGAGTAGCTGCTACATATTCAGTAGTTAATGGACCCCAGGAAGAGTAGCTGCTACATGTTCAGTAGTTAATGGACCCCAGGAAGAGTAGCTGCTACATGTTCAGTAGTTAATGGACCCCAGGAAGAGTAGCTGCTACATGTTCAGTAGTTAATGGACCCCAGGAAGAGTAGCTGCTACAAGTTCAGTAGTTAATGGACCCCAGGAAGAGTAGCTGCTACATGTTAATGGACCCCAGGTAGAGTAGCTGCTACATGTTAATGGACCCCAGGTAGAGTAGCTGCTACATGTTCAGTAGTTAATGGACCCCAGGAAGAGTAGCTGCTACATATTCAGTAGTTAATGGACCACAGGAAGAGTAGCTGCTACATATTCAGTAGTTAATGGACCACAGGAAGAGTAGCTGCTACATATTCAGTAGTTAATGGACCCCAGGAAGAGTAGCTGCTACATGTTAATGGACCCCAGAAAGAGTAGCTGCTACATATTCAGTAGTTAATGCGGATCCTAATTAACTAAACTCGCCAGCCTCCCCCATGGTGGTCTTTCGTGACCTTACTAAAGGTGGCGGCCCATTGGCAGTCATCATTGACTAATTCCACTGGGGTAGCCGGAAACCAATCAGCTAGCTTGAGCGCTGCCTAGCATGCCAGGATTGGACAGCCAGAGGAGCATAGAGATCTGTGATCTTTACAGGGTACTACTGTTGAACATCCATATAGGATACAGCCCCCAGGGTCACTGTCACGTGGAGGTAGATGATGTCATTATGCAGCATGTCTTCCTGAACACACTGGACCCCTAAGTGATACATGTAAGTGTAGTTCACCAATACAAATACCTGCAATCTCTCGTTTAGTCCCAAGCTTATCGGGAATTAACGTTCTTATGTTCTTTTGTTCAGAAAAACTCTATATTATTATTATTATTAAACTATATTATTTTTCTTTTAACCTACAATGAAGACTCAAAGGAAGAAAAGAGTTCCTCATGACTTCATGACTTTGTAACATGCTGGGTAACAGAATGGAGAGGTTGGGAGAGGAGAAAGTATCTTTCCATATCAATATTTCAAACATGGTAGCTGGCTGGCGTAAGAATGTCACCAGTGACACCCTCAAACAATGCCTACAGTATTAATGCAATATTCAATAGACCCAGGGAGGGTGTACGTGTGTGTGTGTGTGTGTGTGTGTGTGTGTGTCGTGTGGTGTGTTTGTGTTTGTGTGTCGTGTGTGTGTGTGTGTGTGTGTGTGTGTGTGTGTGTGTGTGTGTTTGTGTGTAGTGTGGTGTGTGTGTGTGTGTGTGTGTGTGTGTGTGTGTGTGTGTGTGTGTCGTGTGTGTTTGTGTGTGTGTGTGTTTGTGTGTGTGTTTGTGTGTATGTGTGTGTGTGTGTCATTATCTGTTTACTGTAGATCTAAGAGTTACAGCGACCTAGCAAGAAGCATTTGTTACATGGTCTGCTTAGTAGAGAGGAGAGGGAAGAAGTGGGGTGGATGGAGGACAAATGGAGGAGAGAGGAAAGAGGTGGGAGAAGAAAGGGAGGAAGAGACAGAAGGATAGAGAAGATAGGAGAAGAGTAGAGGACTGGAGGAGAGAGATAAGAGTACGGGACTGATCTCTCTCTCCCTCTCTCTCTCTCTCTCTGTCTCTCTCTCTCTCTCTCTCTCTCTCTCGCTCTCTCTCTGTCTGTCTCTGTCTCTGTCTCTGTCTCTGTCTGTCTCTCTCTGTCTCTCTCTCTCTCTCTCTCTGTCTCTCTCTTCCTCTCTCTCTGTATCTCTCTCTCTCTTCCTCTCTCTTTCTGTCTCTGTCTCTGTCTCTGTCTCTCTCTCTCTCAATTCAATTCAATTTCAATTCAAGGGCTTTATTGGCATGGGAAACATGTGTTAACATTGCCAAAGCAAGTGAGGTAGACAACATACAAAGTGAATATATAAAGTGAAAAACAACAAAAATTAACAGTAAAATTACACATACAGAAGTTTCAAAACAGTAAAGACATTAAAAATATCATATTATATATATATACAGTGTTTTAACAATGTACAAATGGTTAAAGGACACAAGATAAAATAAATAAGCATAAATATGGGTTGTATTTACAATGGTGTTTGTTCTTCACTGGTTGCCCTTTTCTCGTGGCAACAGGTCACAAATCTTGCTGCTGTGATACCCAGTAGATATGGGAGATTATCAAAATTGGATTTGTTTTCGAATTCTTTGTGGATCTGTGTAATCTGAGGGAAATATGTCTCTCTAATATGGTCATACATTGGGCAGGAGGTTAGGAAGTGCAGCTCAGTTTCCACCTCATTTTGTGGGCAGTGAGCACATAGCCTGTCTTCTCTTGAGAGCCATGTCTGCCTACGGCGGCCTTTCTCAATAGCAAGGCTATGCTCACTGAGTCTGTACATAGTCAAGGCTTTCCTTAATTTTGGGTCAGTCACAGTGGTCAGGTATTCTGCCGCTGTGTACTCTCTGTCTAGGGCCAAATAGCATTCTAGTTTGCTCTGTTTTTTTGTTAATTCTTTCCAATGTGTTAAGTAGTTATCTTTTTGTTTTCTCATGATTTGTTTGGGTCTAATTGTGCTGCTGTCCTGGGGGTCTGTAGTGTGTGTTTGTGTTTGTGAACAGAGCCCCAGGACCAGCTTGCTTAGGGGACTCTTCTCCAGGTTCATCTCTCTGTAGGTGATGGCTTTGTTATGGAAGGTTTGTGAATCGCTTCCTTTTAGGTGGTTGTAGAATTTAACAGCTCTTTTCTGGATTTTGATAATTAGTGGGTATCGGCCTAATTCTGCTCTGCATGCATTATTTGGTGTTCTACGTTGTACACGGAGGATATTTTTGCAGAATTCTGCGTGCAGAGTCTCAATTTGGTGTTTGTCCCATTTTGTGAAGTCTTGGTTGGTGAGCGGACCCCAGACCTCACAACCATAAAGGGCAATGGGCTCTATGACTGATTCAAGTATTTTTAGCCAAATCCTAATTGGTATGTTGAAATTTATGTTTCTTTTGATGGCATAGAATGCCCTTCTTGCCTTGTCTCTCAGATCGTTCACAGCTTTGTGGAAGTTACCTGTGGTGCTGATGTTTAGGCCAAGGTATGTATAGTTTTTGTGTGCTCTAGGGCAACAGTGTCTAGATGGAATTTGTATTTGTGGTCCTGGTGACTGGACCTTTTTTGGAACACCATTATTTTGGTCTTACTGAGATTTACTGTCAGGGCCCAGGTCTGACAGAATCTGTGCATAAGATCTAGGTGCTGATGTAGGCCCTCCTTGTTTGGTGACAGAAGCACCAGATCATCAGCAAACAGCAGACATTTGACTTCGGATTCTAGCAGGGGGAGGCCGGGTGCTGCAGACGTTTCTAGTGCCCGCGCCAATTCGTTGATATATATGTTGAAGAGGGTGGGGCTTAAGCTGCATCCCTGTCTAACCACACGACCCTGTGTGAAGAAATGTGTGTGTTTTTTGCCAATTTTAACCGCACACTTGTTGTTTGTGTACATGGATTTTATAATGTCGTATGTTTTACCCCCAACACCACTTTCCATCAGTTTGTATAGCAGACCCTCATGCCAGATTGAGTCGAAGGCTTTTTTGAAATCAACAAAGCATGAGAAGACTTTGCCTTTGTTTTGGTTTGTTTGGTTGTCAATTAGGGTGTGCAGGGTGAATACATGGTCTGTTGTACAGTAATTTGGTAAAAAGCCAATTTGACATTTGCTCAGTACATTGTTTTCATTGAGGAAATGTACGAGTCTGCTGTTAATAATAATGCAGAGGATTTTCCCAAGGTTACTGTTGACACATATTCCACGGTAGTTATTGGGGTCAAATTTGTCTCCACTTTTGTGGATTGGGGTGATCAGTCCTTGGTTCCAAATATTGGGGAAGATGCCAGAGCTAAGTATGATGTTAAAGAGTTTTAGTATAGCCAATTGGAATTTGTTGTCTGTATATTTGATCATTTCATTGAGGATACCATCAACACCACAGGCCTTTTTGGGTTGGAGGGTTTTTATTTTGTCCTGTAACTCTTTCAATGTAATTGGAGAATCCAGTGGGTTCTGGTAGTCTTTAATAGTTGATTCTAAGATCTGTATTTGATCATGTATATGTTTTTGCTCTTTATTCTTTGTTATAGAGCCTCTCTCTGTCTCTCTCTCTCTCGGAGATGGGTCTGAGGCTTGGGGTTGCTAGGGTAGAAGGGGACGATGTCATTCCCAAGCGTACCAGCGAACAGTACGGTACACTGGAAATACTGACTGAGCAGCACAAACACACAGACACACACACACAGACACTAGGAACACAGATGAATCTGTGTGTGTATGGCACCACTGTGTGTATGCTTGTTTCCTGTACGAGATCTTTCGTTGTGTTACATCATCTTCAACACAGTGATGTGTGTGTGCGTGCGTGCATGCGTGTGTGTGCGTGCTACACATGACTACGACTGAAATACAAAAACAATAAACGTGGAACGAACGAAACCCAAAACAGTACCGTGTGGTGAAAAACACAGACACGGGAACAAACACCCACAAACAAACAGTGAAACCCAGACTACCTAAGTATGATTCTCAATCAGAGACAACTAATGACACCTGCCTCTGATTGAGAACCATACTAGGGCGAAACATACAAATCCCTAAATCATAGAAAAACAAACATAGACTGCCCACCCCAACTCACGCCCCTGACCATACTAAATAAATACAAAACAAAGGAAATAAAGGTCAGATCGTGACACCGACCTGATTCAATACGGCCCACGGAATCATGCTCAGGTTACATATACATTTTGCGGTTGTAGAATTTATAAAAACGTATATATGTAATTTCAAATTAAAAGCCCAATGAATACTCACCTTTGTGTTATGAAGACATGGAGGAAGACATGGAGGAAGACATGGAGGAAGACATGGAGGAAGACATGGAGGAAGACAGGGAGGAAGACATGGAGGAAGACATGGAGGAAGACATGGAGGAAGACATGGAGGAAGACATGGAGGAAGACATGGAGGAAGACATGGAGGAAGACATGGAGGAAGACATGGAGGAAGACATGGAGGAAGACATGGAGGAAGACATGGAGGAAGACATGGAGGAAGACATGGAGGAAGACATGGAGGAAGACATGGAGGAAGACATGGAGGAAGACATGGAGGAAGACATGGAGGAAGACATGGAGGAAGACATGGAGGAAGACATGGAGGAAGAAGACAGGGAGGAAGACATGGAGGAAGACATGGAGGAAGAAGGAAGACATGGAGGAAGACATGGAGGAAGACATGGAGGAAGACATGGAGGAAGACATGGAGGAAGACATGGAGGAAGACATGGAGGAAGACAGGGAGGAAGACATGGAGGAAGACATGGAGGAAGACATGGAGGAAGACATGGAGGAAGACATGGAGGAAGACATGGAGGAAGACATGGAGGAAGACATGGAGGAAGACATGGAGGAAGACAGGGAGGAAGACATGGAGGAAGACATGGAGGAAGACAGGGAGGAAGACATGGAGGAAGACATGGAGGAAGACATGGAGGAAGACATGGAGGAAGACATGGAGGAAGACATGGAGGAAGACATGGAGGAAGACATGGAGGAAGACATGGAGGAAGACAGGGAGGAAGACATGGAGGAAGACATGGAGGAAGACATGGAGGAAGACATGGAGGAAGACAGGGAGGAAGACATGGAGGAAGACATGGAGGAAGACATGGAGGAAGACATGGAGGAAGACAGGGAGGAAGACATGGAGGAAGACATGGAGGAAGACACGGAGGAAGACATGGAGGAAGACAGGGACGGAGACAGGATGCTAAACATGTTCTACCCTGTAGAGGAGATCTCACGGTCTCACGGTTCAACGTCTGTCAAGGAGGATAAACGTAACATTTTGATGGTTAAGTTTTAGCATGAATTCCCATTGGTTAAGGTTTGAAACAGAGGGTGTGGTTTAAGCCTTCCACCATCACCCTCCACGTCACCCTAGCAAGCCACAAGCCTACTAGATGGTATTAGGCGCTAATGTTGACTTCAATACCGATACCAGGTTCAGTATCAAAATACTCAATACCAAAACGATACCACAGAAAAAACAATAAAACAATCAACGAAAGTGTATTAGCCAAAGTCACAGAATAACCAATGTTTTTTATTTTTTTAACTAAAACTAAACCATATTGAATAAGATAAATATATTATATGTCCTGTTCACAGTGACTTGTGAGAATGGTCTATATTTTAGACAGTTCCTTTGCCTGTTTTAAGTTATTGGCCATGAAAACAAGTATCTACATGCTGCTCTGTCAGCCTAATGCGCCAAGGACTACAGATGATGCCAGATGAACTGAAAACCAGTTCTGAGAAGCAGCTGGAAGCTGGGATGGACAGATATCGCTTTTCAAAATGTGCAAGGAGGGGCAGGTTGGTTGTGTGTTTCTCCCTCCAGGTTGGTTGTGTGTGTTTCTCCCTCCAGACTGGTTGTGTGTGTTTCTCCCTCCAGGCTGGTTGTGTGTGTTTCTCCCTCCAGACTGGTTGTGTGTGTTTCTCCATCCAGACTGGTTGTGTGTTACTCCCTCCAGGCTGGTTGTGTGTGTTCCCTCCAGGCCTCCAGACTGGTTGTGTGTGTTTCTCCCTCCAGGCTGGTTGTGTGTTTCTCCCTCCAGACTGGTTGTGTGTTTCTCCCTCCAGACTGGTTGTGTGTGTTTCTCCCTCCAGGCTGGTTGTGTGTTTCTCCCTCCAGGCTGGTTGTGTGTTTCTCCCTCCAGGCTGGTTGTGTGTTTCTCCCTCCAGACTAGTTGTGTGTGTTTCTCCCTCCAGACTGGTTGTGTGTGTTTCTCCCTCCAGGCTGTGTGTGTTTATCCCTCCAGGCTGGTTGTGTGTTTCTCCCTCCAGGCTGGTTGTGTGTTTCTCTCCCTCCAGGTTGGTTGTGTGTGTTTATCCCTCCAGGCTGGTGTTTCTCCCTTGTGTGTTTCCCTCCAGGCTGTGTGTGTTTCCCTCCAGACCCTCCAGACTGGTTGTGTGTGTTTCTCCCTCCAGACTGGTTGTGTGTGTTTATCCCTCCAGACTGGTTGTGTGTGTTTATCCCTCCAGACTGGTTGTGTGTGTTTCTCCCCTCCAGACTGGTTGTGTGTGTTTCTCCCTCCAGACTGGTTGTGTGTTTCTCCCTCCAGACTGGTTGTGTGTGTTTCTCCCTCCAGACTGGTTGTGTGTTTCTCCCTCCAGACTGGTTGTGTGTGTTTCTCCCTCCAGACTGGTTGTGTGTGTTTCTCCCTCCAGACTGGTTGTGTGTGTTTCTCCCTCCAGACTGGTTGTGTGTTTCTCCCTCCAGGCTGGTTGTGTGTTTCTCCCTCCAGGCTGGTGTGTGTTACTCCCTCCAGACTGGTTGTGTGTGTTTATCCCTCCAGACTGGTTGTGTGTGTTTCTCCAGGCAAGTGGGTCCTCCACTGCACTTCCCTTTTTCATTTGGTTGTAGACCTTAAACTGTTGAGTGTTTCGCTTGTGGGGGGTTCACTGGGGTTGTATCAATGTCTCTCTGAGGCATCTGTTGCCCACCTCTTTTCAGATGCTATGCTGCACAGCTTTTCAGTAGGTCACATGTCAGTACATACAACCAGTAGGTCACATGTCAGTACATACAACCAGTAGGTCAAATGTCAGTAAACACAACCAGTAGGTCACATGTCAGTACATACAACCAGTAGGTCACATGTCAGTACATACAACCAGTAGGTCAAAGGTCCGTACATAAACACAACCAGTAGGTCACATGTCAGAACATAAACACAACCAGTAGGTCACACGTCAGTACATAAACACAACCAGTAGGTCACATTTCAGTACACACAACCAGTAGGGTCACATGTCAGTACACACAACCAGTAGGTCACATGTCAGTACACACAACCAGTAGGTCACATGTCAGTACATACAACCAGTAGGTCACATGTCAGTACATACACCCAGTAGGTCACATGTCAGTACATACAACCAGTAGGGCACATGTCAGTACATACAACCAGTAGGTCACATGTCAGTACACACAACCAGTAGGTCACATGTCAGTACATACAACCAGTAGGTCACATGTCAGTACATACAACCAGTAGGTCACATGTCAGTACATACAACCAGTAGGTCACATGTCAGTACATACAACCAGTAGGTCACATGTCAGTACACACAACCAGTAGGTCACATGTCAGTACATAAACACAACCAGTAGGTCACATGTCAGTACATAAACACAACCAGTAGGTCACATGTCAGTACATAAACACAACCAGTAGGTCACATGTCAGTACATACACACAACCAGTAGGCGTTGTGCCGTGAGGTGTTGCTTTATTAGTTGTGAAACCAGGTTACCAGCTGTTCACCTGTGTTATATGAGACAGAAGGGAGGTCCAGGCACTCATGACTCTGTATAATACTGTATGATTCCTTGAATTAGTTCTGGACCTGGGGACTGTGAAAAGACCCCTGGTGGCATGTCTGGTGGGGTAAGTGTGTGTGTCAGAGATGTGTTGACAAACAATGACATTTCCAACATATTAAAGTTTATTATCTTATAAAAACAAGAAGTGATGCAGTCAGTCTCTCCTCCACTCTGAGCCAATAGAGACTGGGCATGCATAGTATTAATATCAGCCCTCTGATTACAATGAAGAGCAAGACCTGCCGCTCTGTTCCAGACCAGCTGTAGAGGTCTAGGTCTTTCCTTGCGGCACTCAAGATAAGATAAAACTAGAACCTGTAGGACTTGCTTTATGGAGTGTGGTGTCAAAAAAGCAGAGCATCTCTTTAAAGGACAGACCTCTCCCCATCTCTATACTACTGAAAGACCTCCCCATCTTTACAACCATTGAATCTATATGCTTTGGCCATGACAGTTTACAATCTAAGGTAACGCCAAGTAATTTAGTTTCCTCAACTTGTTCAACAGCCACATCATTAATTACCAGATTCACCGGAGGTCTAGAACTTAGGGAATGATGTGTACCAAATACAATCTCTTGGTTTTAGAGATGTTCAGGACCAGTTTATTACTGGCCACCCATTCCAAAACAGACTACAACTCTTCGTTAAGGGTTTCAGTGACTTCATTAGCTGTGGTTGCTCATGCATTATATTATTGAATCATCAGCATACATGGACACACATGCAACTGCTCGGCCTCCGACCGCAAGGCACTACAGAGGGTAGTGCGTACGGCCCAGTATATCACTGGGGCTAACCTTCCCGCCATCCAGGACCTCTATACCAGACGGTGTCAGAGGAAGGCCCTAAACATTGTCAAAGACTCCAGCCACCCAATCATAGACTGTTCTCTCTGCTACCGCACGGCAACCGGTACCGGAGAGCCAAGTAGAGGTCCAAGAGGCTTCTAAACAGCTTCGACCCCCAAGCCATAAGACTCCTGAACATCTAATCAAATGGCTACCCAGACCCCTCTTTTACGCTGCTGCTACTCTCTGTTTATTATGTATGCATGGTCTGGGTACAGGTACCCCCTGTATATAGCCTCGCTATTGTTATTTTACGGCTGCTGTTTAATTATTTGTTACTCTTATTTTCTATTTTTTGTACTTATCTATTTTTTACTTATCACATTTTTATTCTTAAGTTCTTAAAGCATTTTTGGTAAAGGGCTTATAATTTCACTCATTTCACAGACATTTTCAATCACCTGTTGTATTCGGCGCATGTGACAAATACACATTTATTTTATTTATTTAATGCCAGTGGCAGGTCATTGTTAAAAATAAAAAAGAGTAGAGGGCCTAGAGAGCTGCCCTGCGGTACACCACACTTTACATGTTTGATATTACAGAAGCTTCCATTAAAGAACACCCTCAGTTCTATTAGATATATATCTCTGAATCCACAATCTGGAAAAAGTTGAAAAGCCATAACGCTTACAGTACCAGTCAAAAGTTTGGACACGCCTTCTCATTCCAGGGTTTTTCTTTATGTTTACTATTTTCTACATTGTAGAATAATAGAAGACATCAAAAATATATTTTAAAAAACATACGGTATCATGTAGTAAAGACAAAAAGTATTAAACAAATCTAAATATATTTTATATTTGAGATTCTTCAAAGTAGCCACCCTTTGCCTTGATGACAGCTTTGCACACACTATCATTCTCTCAACCAGCTTCATGAGGTAGTCACCTGGAATTTCAATTAACAGGTGTTTTGACTGGATTGGCTGACCTCCATGTCTTAAAGTAATGATGTCGTTTCTCTTTGCTTATTTGAGGTGTTCTTGCCATAATATGAACTTGGTCTTTTACCAAATAGGGCTATCTTCTGTATACCACCCCGGCCTTGTCACAAACACATTAAGAAGGAATTAAATTCCACAAATTAACTTTTAACCAGGCACACCTGTTAATTGAAATGCATTCCAGGTGACAACCTCATGTAGCTGGTTGAGAGAATGCCATGCATCTGTAAGGCTGTCATCAAGGCAAAGGGTGGCTACTTTGAAGAATCTAAAATATATTTTGATTTGTTTAACACTGTCACGACTCCGACCGAAGGTGGCTCCCCTTCCCGTTCGGGTGGCGCTCGGAGGTCGACGTCGCCGGCCTACTAGCTGCCACTGATTCTTTTCTCCCCCTCCTTATGTGTTTATTGAGTACACCTGTTTTGAGTTGGTTGTATTAGTTGGGCTTATTAGTCAGCCGGCCCGCCTGGTTCTTTGTGCGGGATTGATTATTGCAACCCTGGTGTTTGCTACAGACGTACGTGTTTGTGCATTTAGTGCTAGACTGTTTGCATTCCCTGTGTCTGGGGCATTTTGTTTGAGCACCCAAAAGTGGGGTGGTATATAGTTCACCGTGTGTGCATTAAAGGAGCACTTTATTGAACTCTCTGCTTTCCTGCGCCTGATTTCACCCTCACGACACCCAGGATCTTACAAACACTTTTTGGTTACTACATGATTCCATATGTGTTATTTCATAGTGTTGATGTCTTCACTATTATTCTACAATGTAGAAAATAGTAAAACCCTTGAATGAGTAGGTGTGTTCAAACTTTAGACTGGTACTGTACGTTTTCTCAACAACAGGTTATGGTCAATAATATCAAAGGCGGCACTGAAATCTAACAGTACAGCTGCCACAATCTTCTTAATATCAATTTCTTTCAACCAATCATCAGTCATTTGTGACAGTGCAGTACGTGTTGAGTGACCTTCTCTATAAGCATGGCTGAAAGTCAGTTTACAGAGAAAACACATTTTCCCCAACAGTTACCTAAGAGCTGGCAGCAAGCTGATAGGACTGCTGTCTGAACCACTCAAAAGCTACTTTAACACTCTTGGGTAGCAGAATGACATTGGTTTCCCTCCAGGCCTGAGGACATATACTTTCCTTTAGGCTCAGATTAAAGATATGACAGATACGCATAGGCTATAGAGTCAGCTACCATCCTCAGTAGCTTTGCATATCAGTTGTCAATGGAAGTTTGTCATTATTGATCGTATATTTTTTGCACATGTGAGCATTATTATGCTTTGAAAACCCAAAAGTAACGTGAAATGCATTCATAACAGCAATATATTTAGTTTGCTTTGCTGTGACATCACTAGCCAGCCAGCAGCAGGCCTGGGAAGAGCATTGCACTCTGGGAACCGAAATGCACTCTGGGAATCATAGTTTACCGTGTAGACTAGGGCAATATAGAAGTGTATAAAATTAGCTTGGAAGTGATCATTCGTGCTGTATAACTAGCAAAAACTCTAAAAAATTGACATTAGTAGCCAATCTTACAGTAATGATATAATAAGCTAACAGTATAATAACTAATAACTATTTTATGTAACCAAGTTATCTTTTGTTCTTCTCTAATCTCTTCTTTGCTAATTAAACGGGAGATTTCTGCGTGTCACAATGTCATGGCATTTTAAATGAGTTGACTTGAATTAAAATCTCACCTTCCCCCAAATCAACGTAAATTAATTGTCGTTTTTTTTTTCCCGAACTCAACTCTTCAAATTTGCGGTGCATTTTTAAAAGTGTAATTGAGATGCAGTAGGCTAGGTATGTCCATCCTTTTGGCAGCTGGTTAATCCTAGCTAGATAGTTTATTCACAGAACCTGTCAACCTTTGTACTCCCTGAAAAGGTCGGGTGCTACTTAGATGTTTGGGAAAGTTTGCCATAGCTCGCTTCTTGAGAAAATGTAGTGAACAAGCTACGGGCGTGAAGGTATGTCGTCCTTTGAAGTAGAACCCCATGCTGTCAGCATTATCTCTCACTCTCCTCTCGCTTCTCAGAAGTGCCTCGCGCTGTGTCAGCTGATTCAGCATTGGATGCCCAAGTAGCCAGTAGTGCAGCGCATACGGAATAGGGGTCGTCTGGTCTAAAGTAGTGCCCTACATAGGGAATAGGGTGCCATTTGGGATGTAGCCTGGATTCTGCACAATTAAAGCCTGGATGTTCTAGTGACAACAATACTGTGCGTTGCCTAGGAAGCACCTAATTACCACGGCAACATAAGTGGTGAATGGTTAGGTTACTACACACCATGTAAAACAAGCCAAAGCAACGCAAGGAGGGGCCTTCAAAGAGAGATGAAAAGCGCTGTATAAATATAATATATTATTAATATTTAGATGTAGAGGCTATAACCTTACAGGTTTCCATAAGTAATATGATTAAAATTATACTGACACATTGAGTATTCCTATCCAATGCCATAGTCCTTGTTTTTTTTGTTTTAAAAGGTTAATAGATCCCACCCACATCAAGCATATCTAATGACTTGTCCGTCTCTTCAACACATCTCTCATCCCACGCGTAAAGGAACGGTACACACTAAGCACCATAATCCTGTATACATCGACCGTGTACCATTACCACGCGCTTTATGTGACCATGAAAACAACTAAGAGGATTCCAAAGAGGTGTGCAGAGGCGCCATAATGAACCCAGCAGTAAATGTGAGCTAATCCGGTCACTCATTCCACAATCAACCTGACTCTCGAACGTCAAGCAGTCTTGGAAGAGAGAAAAAAACGAGTCATCTCACTGTCTAGCTACTTGTTAGCAAACAGAATAGGATACACACTAACTACAAAACATTAAGAATACATTCCTAATATTAAGTGGCACGTCCCCACTCAACCCAATTCCCTTAAAGACTGTCTGTTTTAGCCAACTGGGATATGGAGATGCAATAGACAAGGTTCTAGGACCAATGTTCCCTCTAAACTGAGCGCGGGCACGACCGTGCACCTCCTACAGGACTGCTGCCCAGAAGAAATGCCAGGCGGCGCAGAGACTCAAGAGATTGAATTTCACTGAGATCGCCCCATTGGTTTGCACTATTTACGTCAACGATTTTTTTCTGTGATTGAATCAATATTATATCAACCCCTTTTCAATGCAACAAAACTCATTTAACTTTGCAAGATTCATTCTGTGATTTCGTTGTAGGCAGAGCCTAAAGCGCAAAGGAGTACAATTCTATTGGCCTGGGTAGCCCACGACCGGTCTTCCAATCACCTCAGGAGCGAATGCGCTTTTCAGTTCAGATCAGATGTGTGTCCCTTTCAGGAAACTAGGCGTATGTCGCAAGTCAGACACCATGATACCATGATACTTTATAGACACCATGACACTACACTGGTATTTATAGACACCATGATACTACACTGGTATATAGACACGATGATACTACACTGGTATATAGACACCATGATACTACACTGGTATACAGACACCATGATACTACACTGGTATATAGACACCATTATACTACACTGGTATATAGACACCATTATACTACACTGGTATACAGACACCATGATACTACACTGGTATATAGACACCATTATACTACACTGGTATACAGACACCATGATACTACACTGGTATACAGACACCATTATACTATACTGTTATTTACAGACGATGATTCTGTATTCATATCAGATTTGTCCTCAAAGTCAGAGAACTGACAGCGTGGAATAGTGAGTCAAAACACTCACACAGCCCCCTCACTAGTGAACCTACTTTCCACACTTTACTTTGTTTGATTGAGCTAGTCTCCATTGGAAACAAGCCTCCCAGTCTCCATTGGAAACAAGCCTCCCAGTCTCCATTGGAAACCAGCCCTCCAGTCTCCATTGGAAACCAGCCCTCCAGTCTCCATTGGAAACCAGCCTCCCCGTCTCCATTAGAAACCAGCCTCCCAGCCAGCCGCCTCTGCTCCGCTCTCGGCTGGCAGATGCAGCTGTCGTGCGCGAACTTCGCAAAATAAATGTACATTTTATTTAATCATTTCCTCCAAACTGCTTGTGCAGGTCAACGAGTGTCTGCGTAGCCAGGCACTAAAATAGAACTAGTTTCTAAAGAGACACTCCGCACGCTGCAATTCCCCTCCTAATTGGAAATCACAAAGACACAAACCCACATGGATGCTTGAAAGACAAACAAGGAGAGATTATCTAAGTAGGTTTCCCTTTTTATTTACATTGTAATTTGAGTCATTTAACAGACACTCTCATCCAGAGAGATTTACAGTTAGTGCATTCATCTACAGATAGCTAGGTGGGACAACCACACATCACAGTCATATTCAGTACATTTTCCCTCAATAAAGTAGCTATGAGCAAAGTCAGAGTTAGTAAGGGGAGAAACAGTCCAGCGTGAGCATTAGGTCAGGAAGGTCGTGAGCGTTAGTTCAGGAAGACTGTGAGCGTTAGTTCAGGAAGCCTGGAGCGTTAGTTCAGGAAGCCTGGAGCGTTAGTTCAGGAAGCCTGGAGCGTTAGTTCAGGAAGGTCGTGAGCGTTAGTTCAGGAAGGCCTGGAGCGTTAGGTCAGGAAGGTCGTGAGCGTTAGTTCAGGAAGCCTGGAGCGTTAGGTCAGGAAGGTCGTGAGCGTTAGTTCAGGAAGCCTGGAGCGTTAGGTCAGGAAGGTCGTGAGCGTTAGGTCAGGAAGCCTGGAGCGTTAGTTCAGGAAGCCTGGAGCGTTAGTTCAGGAAGCCTGAGCGTTAGGTCAGGAAGCCTGGAGCGTTAGTTCAGGAAGCCTGGGGCGTTAGGTCAGGAAGCCTGGAGCGTTAGTTCAGGAAGACTGTGAGCGTTAGGTCAGGAAGGTCTGGAGCGTTAGTTCAGGAAGCCTGGGGCGTTAGTTCAGGAAGCCTGGAGCGTTAGGTCAGGAAGCCTGGAGCGTTAGGTCAGGAAGGTCGTGAGCGTTAGGTCAGGAAGGCTGTGAGTGTTAGGTCAGGAAGGTCGTGAGCATTAGTTCAGGAAGGTCGTGAGTGTTAGGTCAGGAAGGTCGTGAGCATTAGTTCAGGAAGGCTGTGAGTGTTAGGTCAGGAAGGTCGTGAGCATTAGTTCAGGAAGGCTGTGAGTGTTAGGTCAGGAAGGTCGTGAGCATTAGTTCAGGAAGGCTGTGAGTGTTAGGTCAGGAAGGTCGTGAGCGTTAGTTCAGGAAGGTCGTGAGCATTAGGTCAGGAAGGTCGTGAGCATTAGTTCAGGAAGGCTGTGAGCGTTAGGTCAGGAAGGTCGTGAGCATTAGTTCAGGAAGACTGTGAGCGTCAGTTCAGGAAGGTCGTGAGCATTAGTTCAGGAAGACTGTGAGCGTCAGTTCAGGAAGGTCATGAGCATTAGGTCAGGAAGGCTGTGAGTGTTAGGTCAGGAAGGTCGTGAGCGTTAGTTCAGGAAGCCTGGAGCGTTAGTTCAGGAAGCCTGGAGCGTTAGTTCAGGAAGCCTGGAGCGTTAGTTCAGGAAGCCTGGAGCGTTAGTTCAGGAAGCCTGGAGCGTTAGTTCAGGAAGCCTGGAGCGTTAGTTCAGGAAGCCTGGAGCGTTAGTTCAGGAAGCCTGGAGCGTTAGGTCAGGAAGGCGTGAGCGTTAGTTCAGGAAGACTGTGAGCGTTAGTTCAGGAAGCCTGGAGCGTTAGTTCAGGAAGCCTGGAGCGTTAGTTCAGGAAGCCTGGAGCGTTAGTTCAGGAAGCCTGGAGCGTTAGTTCAGGAAGACTGTGAGCGTTAGGTCAGGAAGCCTGGAGCGTTAGGTCAGGAAGCCTGGAGCGTTAGGTCAGGAAGGTCGTGAGCGTTAGTTCAGGAAGACTGTGAGCGTTAGTTCAGGAAGGTCGTGAGCGTTAGTTCAGGAAGCCTGGAGCATTAGTTCAGGAAGCCTGGAGCGTTAGTTCAGGAAGCCTGGAGCGTTAGGTCAGGAAGCCTGGAGCGTTAGGTCAGGAAGGCTGAGTGTCAGGGTTTAGTTCAGGAAGACTGAAGAAACAGACCCTGTTCTAGTTCAGGAAGCTGATTCCACCATTGGGGTGCAGAGAAGAGCTTGGACTGTTAGTTCAGGAAGGCTGTGAGTGTTAGGTCAGGAAGCCTGGAGCGTGGGAGTTCAGGAAGGTGGGAGCTGCCTTAGTTCAGGAAGGCTGTGAGTGTTAGGTCAGGAAGCCTGGAGCGTTAGGGTCAGGAAGGTGGGCGCTGCCTCCATGTAGCGTTAGGTCAGTCCAGCGTGAGCATTAGGTCAGGAAGGTCACGTAGAGATGGGAGCGTTAGTTCAGGAAGGCTGTGAGTGTTAGGGGTGGGGTCAGGAAGGCTGCCTCCATGAGGGTGTTAGGTCAGGAAAACTGTGAGCGTTAGTTCAGGAAGACTGTGAGTGTTAGGTTAGGAAGGCTGAGTGTCAGGGTTGGGTGAGTGTGTGGGGAGGAGGGGGGGGTTCAGATGCTTTCGGAAGAAACAGACCCTGTTCTAGCTTTAGGGGGAAGCTGGTTCCACCATTGGGGTGCAGAGAAGAGCTTGGACTGTGCTGAGTGGGATCTGCCTTCACGTAGAGATGGGAGCTGCCTTTCACGTAGAGGTGGGAGCTGCCTTTCACATAGAGATGGGAGCTGCCTTCACATAGAGATGGGAGCTGCCTTCCCGTAGAGGTGGGAGCTGCCTTCCGGTAGGGGTGGGAGCTGCCTTCACGTAGAGGTGTGGGAGCTGCCTTCACGTAGGGGTGGGAGCTGCCTTCACAGTAGAGATGGGGCTGCCTAGCCGAAGAGGGGGGAGCTGCTATCCGTGAATTAATCGTCAGAGAAGAGAAACACAAGATGTTGTATGACTCTGAGTCTCATTTCCCGATACAAAGAGCTGCCTTCACGATACAAAGAGAACCATATGCATTCAGGTAACATAAGGTGGGATGTTCATCTCCATGGGAGCTGCCTTCTCTGTTGGATAGCCTAGCAAGCTAGCTAACATGGCATGCCCTCTCTGTTGGAGCCATAGCCAGCTAACTAACATGACAGCTGCCTTCCTGTTGAGATAGCTAGCCAGCTAGCTAACATAGCATCCCTCTCTGTTGGATAGTCATAGCCAGCTAGCTAACATGGCATCCCTCTCTGTTGCAAGCAACAGCAAGCAACAAACTGCAAGCAACAGCTAGCTGTTTCGCCCGGCCGCAAAATGTATATAATTGTCTGTCTGTCTGTCTGCCTGTTATCGCTTTCATCCTATAGAAGAAGCCTGATCAGTGAAGATTTGATGTGTGCGTGTGTGTGTGTTTGTGTGGGTGTGTGTGTCCAGGTTGCCTCCTTTCCCTCAACCCTAACCATGACACCTACACCACCCGATATCACAGGAAGGACAAAAAGATCATCAAGGACAACAACCACCTGAGTCACTGACTGTTCACCCCGCTATCATCCAGAAGGCGAGGTCAGTACAGGTGCATCAAAGCTGGGACCAAGAGACTGAAAAACAGCTTCTATCTCAAGGCTATCAGACTGTTAAACAGCCATCACTACTCAGAGAGGCTGCTGCCCTGTATACATAGACTTGAAATCACTGGTCACTTCAAAAATGTTTACATATTTTGCATGAATCATTTCATATGTATATGCTGTATTCTATTCTACTGTATTCTATTCTACTGTATTCTATTCTACTGTATTCTATTCTACTGTATTATATTCTACTGTATTTTATTCTGCTGTATTCTATTCTACTGTATTTTATTCTGCTGTATTATATTCTGCTGTATTATATTCTACTGTATTTTAGTCTGCTGTATTCTATTCTACTGTATTTTATTCTGCTGTATTCTATTCTAAGTATTTTATTCTGCTGTATTCTATTCTACTGTATTTTATTCTGCTGTATTCTATTCTACTGTATTATATTCAAAACTGTATTCTATTCTGCTGTATTCTATTCTACTGTATTTTATTCTGCTGTATTCTATTCTACTGTATTTTATTCTGCTGTATTCTATTCTACTGTATTCTATTCTACTGTATTATATTCTGCTGTATTCTATTCTACTGTATTTTATTCTGCTGTATTCTATTCTACTGTATTTTATTCTGCTGTATTCTATTCTACTGTATTTTATTCTGCTGTATTCTATTCTACTGTATTTTATTCTGCTGTATTCTATTCTACTGTATTATATTCTACTGTATTCTATTCTGCTGTATTCTATTCTACTGTATTTTATTCTGCTGTATTCTATTCTACTGTATTCTATTCTGCTGTATTCTATTCTGCTGTATTCTATTCTACTGTATTTTACTCTGCTGTATTCTATTCTACTGTATTTTACTCTACTGTATTCTATTCTACTGTATTTTACTCTACTGTATTCTATTCTACTGTATTTTACTCTATGCCACACAGACATCCAAATATTTACATATTCTTAATTCCATTCCTTTAGATTTGTGTGTATTGTGTGTAATTGTCAGGTATGTGTAAATGGCTGCAAGGGAGTAATATACTACTACTACTACTGCCCTACTGTTGACCAGAGCCCTATAGGGTAGTGTACCATTTGGCATACAGCCAGGGAGAAAAGGAAGCATTGAAACTAGGAAGCTAAATGTTATTTATATTCATGAAGGAGCCTAGCTGCAAACCAACAACTGTTGAAATGGAACGGTTTAAATGAAAAGTATCTCGCTGTGTTGTGCTGGTGATCATCCATGAGTTGGTAATAGCAATTCACCAGTGGAGGCTCCTCAGAACAGGAAGGGGAGGACCATCCTCCTCAGTGAATTTCATTCAAATAAAAATAGTAAAAAGTTATCCTTTTCAGATAAAACTTCAAAATATATTCACGTCACCAAATAATTGATTAAAACACACTGTGTTGCAATGAAGGTCTTCAGTAGCCTCAACAGAACTCTGTAGGGTAGCACCATGGTGTAGCCGGAGGACAGCTAGCTTCCATCCTCCTCTGGGTACATTGACTTCAATACAAAACCTAGGAGACTTATGGTTCTCAACCCCTTCCATAGACTTGCACAGTAATTATGACAACTTCCGGAGGACGTCCTCCAACCGATCAGAGCTCTTGCAGCATGAACTGACATGTTTTCCAACCAATCAAAAGATCAGAGAACTAATCTAGTACTGAAAGCATAAGCTACAGATAGCTAGCACTGCAGTGCATAAAATGTGGTGAATAGTTGACTGAAAGAGAGAGAAATAAAATATCTTTCAAAATTAAGGAGAAAGGAGAAGAGAGAGAGAGAGAGAGAGAGAGAGATTTCACTGTATTTTTCACTGGCACTTAGCTAGCTAATGCAGCTAGAGAGCTACTCAAACACCAGGCAGAAACAGAGAGGGATGCTATGTTTCAGCTGGTGGCTATCCAACAGAGAGGGATTTTTCACTGGCACTTGGCTATCCAACAGAGAGGAGCATGTTAGCTAATGCAGCTCCAACAGAGAGGATGCTATGTTAGCTAGCTGGCTGGCAAACAGAGAGGGATGCCATGGCACAAACAGAGAGGGATGCCATGTTAGCTAGCTGGCTATGGCTATCCAACAGAGAGGGATGCTATGTTAGCTAGCTGGCTATGGCTATCCAACAGAGAGGGATGCTATGTTAGCTAGCTGGCTATGGCTATTCAACAGAGAGGGATGCTATGTTAGCTAGCTGGCTATGGCTATCCAACAGAGAGGGATGCTATGTTAGCTAAGCTTTTGGTTTTAATAATTTATGGCCACCGGGGCCCGACGGTGAAACTGTTAAACTGCTTGCTGAACTGCATGATAGTAGCGGCTTTACTACCACGTAGTAAAGGTGAGAGAAGTAGAAGAGCGCATAGATGGGAGAAGGAATTATACAACGAGTTAAATGACCATGTTGTTTGTACGTGGCTGCTATGAAAGTGAACTGTGTTTGCTTGTGATCAGCGGTGTATTCATTCCACCGATTCTGTTGAGAAAAAAAAAATGTTTTTTTTTAACGGAATCACACGGAACGGGGTTAAAACATACCTGAATTCGTTTGATAGAAACTCTCATTTGAAACTGTTGGACTAATAATTATACCCTAGATCAGCTAGATGCAGACAGGAGTGTGCAAGGCTGTATTGTCACCTGTATTGATTACTCACATTTGATTCTCTCATCATGTGTGCACCTACATTGTAAACTGTCATTCATAGGCTAGGTTGTAGCAACCTCATGATGGGTATAGTGAACATGTGAGTATCATGTAGTAGTCTAAACCTATCGATGTTTCATTGAACTGTGGATGAATGGAATATGAATGACAGTCATACAACATGCTGTAATAGTTATAAGGGCCGTGCTCATTAAAACAATGATCTTGCTCCCTCGTCTGAAACGACACTGACATATGCTCCCCTCCATCCCAGAGCAGATGAGTAATGAATCAAGGGGGGAAATCTGTCAACCAAACAAAACAAAAACACGGTTACAGCAAATCAAACACTAGTGGTTACTACTACTGGTGCTCGTCATTAGACGATCCAACGGACACCTTTTGTCTCCAATTGACTTGTGTCGAGAACATAATTAATTAATCAACACAAACTGGAGGATTTTGTCTCCTTTTTGGTTTACGAAAGGATGCACAGATGTGGTGCATAACAAAGGGAGAGAGAGAGAAGCATACAGATGTTCACACAGCACACACAGAGAGAGAGAGAGAGATAAAGAGAGACAAAGAGAGAGAGAGAGAAAGAGAGAGAGAGAGAGTCAGAGAGAGAGAGAGAAAAAGAAAGAGAGAGAGAGACAGAGAGAGAGAGAGAGAGAGAGAGAGAGAGAGAGAGGCAGAGAAAGAGAGAAATAGAGAGAGAGAGAGACAGAGAAAGAGAGAAATAGAGAGAGAGATAACCGTCATAGAAACTGCCTGCCGACCTGCAGTAAAACAGTTGGTTACAAAGTATAAGGTGCTGGCGCTCTATCCCGGGAGGATGAGACAGAGAGAGCCTACCAGGGTAGTCTTTCAAGCAGAATCATCCCATCAGTGTCCCTCGCCTCTGATACACTTGCTCCCATGTGATTAATTAGCCCTAGCGATTTCGGTGTAAACGTGAAACTATAAGACCATTCCTCTTCATGACACAGTCGCTTTCACAGTCATTTAATATTTCCGCACCAATGGAACGGCATTCGTCCCAAGACTTACTGACCGAGGGCCAGTTTCCCCTCAGAACGGGATGAGCGTTTGGTTTCTTTGATTTTGATTGGCCTACTCTTTCTCTTGTCGAGTTAATTTGATGTGTGTATTTCTCGTCATGTGGCAAAGAAAGATCACATTTGTCCCCGTTGCACAGCTAGACTTGGCGCAACTTGGTCCTTAGCTGTCAAGTTGACACAGCTGTGAGCCCTATTGACACCAGTCCCGAAGCCTGCTTCAGAGAGACCGAGCCCAAGCTGCTGTGCAGAGCAGGGCTTGCATTGAACACGAATACTTAGACAATAAATACATCGACCCAGAACCACTGCAGGTAACAAAAGCCGTTCTATACGAAGACATTGCGTTACTTAGACTGAGAAAACATGACATTTGGAAGCCAGAATCCCGCGTTTCGGTTCACGCAAAAAGGAGCATCTCTCTAGCCTTTTTTTGTGAAAGAACCTGGGCCCGGTTTCCCAAAAGCATCTTAACCATATTAGAACCATATGATCATTTGGGCTCTTCTCTCTGTCTGTTTTAAAAACGCAAAAGGTCTTACCTTGTCTGGTCAGCGAGGTTTTAGACCCGTTTCTTCGTTTGAATAAAACACCAGTATTCCTCGGTTTGGTTCCCCCCCCCCGCGTCGGTAAGGAGGAGAGATATCCAGCGCGGTGGCTGGTCCGTTATTTTTCTCCGCAGCTCGCTGTCTGAGCGCTCTCGTTCTCTCTCTAGCTCACTGAAAGGGCAAGCACGGTTCTCTACGAGAGCGCCTGGTTCACCGGAGTCCTTTTCCGGACCCCAAATTAGAGGAGGGGCCAAGTCAAGTACAGGGTACTATTAATATTAAATAGCAGCGTTCTGGATTGTTATGTTCTTCACTGTCCTGTGTCCCACCCAGTCTGGTTGGGTCCTTGTTTCTGTCTTCGGTGATAAATATCAGTTTGGACTGTGACTTTCACTGAAATGTCTTGCTTGTCTGGAACATTGTTGGCACAAATACAGGGAAATATTAGCCATTATTCTCAATGTTATATTAGTCACTGCCCAATGCTATATGTACTGTCCGGTGCTCTGCCCAATGCTATATGTACTATCCTGTACTCTGCCCTATGCTATATGTACTGTCCTGTACTCTGCCCAATGCTATATGTACTGTCCTGTACTCTGCCCAATGCTATATGTACTATCCTGTACTCTGCCCAATGCTATATGTACTGTCCGGTGCTCTGCCCAATGCTATATGTACTGTCCTGTACTCTGCCCAATGCTATATGTACTGTCCGGTGCTCTGCCCAATGCTATATGTACTATCCTGTACTGCCCAATGCTATATGTACTATCCTGTACTCTGCCCAATGCTATATGTACTACAATGCTATATGTACTGTCCTGTACTCTGCCCAATGCTATATGTACTGTCCGGTGCTCTGCCCAATGCTATATGTACTATCCTGTACTCTGCCCAATGCTATATGTACTGTCCGGTGCTCTGCCCAATGCTATATGTACTGTCCGGTGCTCTGTTGTACTGTACCCATAGTCTACTGTTATACTGTACCCATAGTCTACTGTTGTACTGTACCCATAGTCTACTGTTGTACTGTACCCATAGTCTACTGTTGTACTGTACCCATAGTCTACTGTTGTACTGTACCCATAGTCTACTGTTGTACTGTACTCATAGTCTACTGTTATACTGTACCCATAGTCTACAGTTATACTGTACCCAGTCTACTGTTATACTGTACCCATAGTCTACTGTTATACTGTACCCATAGTCTACTGTTATACTGTACCCATAGTCTACTGTTGTACTGTACCCATAGTCTACTGTTATACTGTACCCATAGTCTACTGTTATACTGTAACCATAGTCTACTGTTGGGTCTCTGTTGTACTGTACCCATAGTCTACTGTTGTACTGTACCCATAGTCTACTGTTATACTGTCCCCATAGTCTACTGTTATACTGTACCCATAGTCTACTGTTATACTGTCCCCATAGTCTACTGTTATACTGTACCCATAGTCTACTGTTGTACTGTACCCATAGTCTACTGTTATACTGTACCCATAGTCTACTGTTATACTGTACCCATAGTCTACTGTTATACTGTACCCAGTCTACTGTTATACTGTACCCATAGTCTACTGTTATACTGTACCCATAGTCTACTGTTATACTGTACCCATAGTCTACTGTTATACTGTACCCATAGTCTACTGTTATACTGTACCCATAGTCTACTGTTATACTGTACCCATATTCTACTGGTATACTGTACCCATAGTCTACAGTTATACTGTACCCATAGTCTACTGTTATACTGTACCCATAGTCTACTGTTATACTGTACCCATAGTCTACTGTTATACTGTACCCATAGTCTACAGTTATACTGTACCCATAGTCTACTGTTATACTGTACCCATAGTCTACTGTTATACTGTACCCATAGTCTACTGTTATACTGTAACCATAGTCTACTGTTATACTGTACCCATAGTCTACTGTTGTACTGTACCCATAGTCTACTGTTGGGTCCCTGTTGTACTGTACCCATAGTCTACTGTTATAGTGTACCCATAGTCTACTGTTATACTGTACCCATAGTCTACTGTTGTACTG
>NC_056441.1:4357563-4470063 GCF_018296145.1 Oncorhynchus tshawytscha | reverse complement strand
TCTATACAAAAATCTATACTCTCTATACCCCTCTATACAAGTCTATACCCCTCTATAATCTCTAAACCCCTCTAAACCCCTCTACAAGTATATACCCCTCTATACTCTCTATATCTCTCTATAACCCTCTATACTCTCTATACTCCTCTATAAACCTCTATACTCTCTACACTCTCTAAACCCCTCTAAACACTCTATACTCTCTATACCCCTCTATACTACTCTATACCCCTCTATACTACTCTATACCCCTCTATACTACTCTATACCCCTCTATACCCCTCTATACTCTCTATACCCCTCTATACCACTCTATACCCCTCTATACCCCTATATACCACTCTATACCCCTCTATACCACTCTATACCCCTCTATACCCCTATATACCACTCTATACCCCTCTATACCACTCTAAGCCCTCTACACCCCTATATACCACTCTATACCCTCTATACCCTCTATACCCCTCTATACCCCTATATCTCTATACCCCTCTATACCACTCTATACCCCTCAATACCAAACTAACCCCTCTAAGCCCCTCTATACCCCTCTACCAAACTATACCCCTCTATACCCCTCTATACCCCTCAATACCAAACTATACCCTCTATACCCCTCAATACCAAACTAACCCCTCTATACCCCTCTACCAAACTATACCCCTATATACCCCTCTATGCCCCTCAATACCAAACTATACCCCTCTATACCCCTCTACCAAACTAACCTCTCTATACCCCTCTACCAAACTAACCCTCTATACCCTCTATAACCTCTAAGCCCCTCTAAGCCCATCTAAACCCTATATCCCCCTCTACACACTCTATACAAGTCTATACCCCTCTATACTCTCTATACCCTCTATACCCATCTATACCCCTCTATACTCTCTATACCCCTCTATACTCTCTATACCCCTCTATACTCTCTATATCCTCTATACCCCTCTATACCTCTATACTCTCTACATGCTCTCTATACCCCTCTAAACCCCCTATACCCCTCTATACTACTCCCCTCTATATCCCTGTAACACTCTATACCCCTAATACTACTCTATACCCCTCTATACTACTCTATACTCTCTATACCCCTCTATAACCCTAAATACTACTCTATACCCCTCTATACTCTCTATACCCCTCTATACCCCTCTATACTCTCTATAGCCCCTCTATCCTCATCTATACTACTCTATACCCCTCTATACTATCTATACCCCTCTATACTACTCTATACCCCTCCATACTCTCTATACCCCTCTATACTCTCTATACCCCTCTATCCTCATCTATACTACTCTATACCCCTCTATACTATCTATATCCCTCTATACCCCTCTATACTGCTCTATACCCCTCCATACTCTCTATACCCCTCTATACTCTCTACACCCCTCTATACTCTCTACCCCCTCTATCCCCATCTATACTACTCTAGACCCCTCTATACTCTCTATACTCTCTATACCCCTCTATAATACCCTCTACACCCCTCTACACCCCTCTATAACCTCTACACCCCTCTAAACCCCTCTATACCCCCTCTATACTACTCTATACCCTCTATATCCCTGTATACTACCCTATATCCCTGTATACTACTCTATACCCTCTAAACACTCTATAAAAGTCCATACCCCTCAATACCAAACTATACCCCTCTATACCTCTCTATACCAAACTATACCCCTCTATACCTCTCTATACCAAACTATACCCCTCTATACCTCTCTATACCCCTCTACACCTCTCTACATCCCTATACACCCCTCTATACTACTCTATACTCTATATTCCTCTATACCCCTCTATACTCTCTATACTACTATATACTCTCTATACCCCTCTATACACTCTATACCTCTCTATACTACTCTATACTCTTTATACCCCTCTATACCCCTTTACACCCCTCCATACAAGTCTATACTCTCTATACCCCTCTATACCACTCTATACTCTCTATGCCCCTCTAAACACCTCTATAATACTACTCTATACCCCTCTATACTCTCTATACCCCTCTATACTACTCTATACCCCTCTATACTACTCTATACCCATCTATACTACTCTATACCCCTCTATACCCCTTTATACTCTCTATACTACTCTATGCTCTCTATACCCCTCTAAACCCCTCTATACCCCTCTATACTACTCTATACCCTCTATATCCCTGTATACTACTCTATACCCCTGTATACTACTCTATACCCCTCTATACTACTCTATACTCTCTATACCCCTCTATAACCCTAAATACTACTCTATACCCCTCTATACTCTCTATACCCCTCTATACCCCTCTATCCTCCTCTATACTACTCTATACCCCTCTATACTCTCTATATCCCTCTATACCCCTCTATACTACTCTATACCCCTCCATACTCTCTATACCCCTCTATACTCTCTATACCCCTCTATACTCTCTATACCCCTCTATCCCCATCTATACTACTCTAGACCCCTCTATACTCTCTATACTCTCTATACCCCTCTATAATCTCTGTACCCCTCTACACCCCTCTACACCCCTCTATAACCTCTACACCCCTCTATACTACTCTATACCCTCTATATCCCTGTATACTACTCTATACCCCTGTATACTACTCTATACCCCTCTATAACCCTAAATACTACTCTATACCCCTCTATTCTCTCTATACCCCTCTATTCTCTCTATACCCCTCTATATCCCTCTATCCTCATCTATACTACTCTATACCCCTCTCTATACCCCTCTCTATATCCCTCTATACCCCTCTATACTACTCTATACCCCTCTATACTCTCTATACCCCTCTATACCCTCTATACCCCTCTATACTCTCTATACCCCTCTATCCCCATCTATACTACTCTAGACCCCTCTATACTCTCTATACCCTCTATACCCCTCTATACTCTCTATACCCCTCTACACCCCTCTATAACCTCTATACCCCTCTATACCCCTCTACACCCCTCTACAACTACACCCCTATATACCCCTCTACACCCCTCTACACCCCTCTGTGACCTCTACACCCCTCTGTAACCTCTACACCCCTCTATAACCTCTAACCCCTCTATACCCCTCTACACCCCTATATACCCAACTATACCCCTCTACACCCCTATATACCCCTATATACCCCTCTACACCCCTATATACCCAACTATACCCCTCTACACCCCTATATACCCCTCTACACCCCTATATACCCAACTATACCCATATATACCCCTATATACCCCTCTACACCCCTATATACCCCTCTACACACCTATATACCCAACTATACCCCTCTACACCCCTATATACCCAACCCCTCTATACCACTCTATACCCCTATATACCCCTCTATACCCCCTATACCCCTCTATACCCCTATATACCCAACTATACCCCTCTACACCCCTATATACCCCTATATACCCCTCTACACCCCTACATACCCCTATATACCCAACTATAACCCTCTACACCCCAATATACCCAACTATACCCCTCTACACCCCTATATACCCCTCTACATCCCTATATACTCAACTATACCCCTCTACACCCCTATAATCTTGCTTGTTTGTAGGTGACCAAATACTTATTTTCCACCATAATTTGCAAATAAATTCATAAAAAATCCTACAATGTGATTTTCTGGATTTTTTTTCTCATTTTGTCTGTCATAGTTGAAGTGTACCTATGATGAAAATTACAGGCCTCTCTCATCTTTTTAAGTGGGAGAACTTGCACAATTGGTGGCTGACTAAATACTTTTTGCCCCACTGTATACCCCTCTACACCCCTCTATACCCGTCCTTGCCCCTGATGCTGTTATCCTGAAAATAAATGTCTGATGGGATGGTTCAATTGTGTCCAACTGTTTTTCTCAAGGGACATTATCATTACATATGGTGGAATGGTGTATGTTTGTAGGTCTATTTACACACACACACACACACACACACACACACGGACGGACGGACGGACGGACGGACGGACGGACGGACGGACGGACGGACAGACAGACAGACAGACAGACAGACAGACAGACACACACACACACACACAGACACACACACACAGACACACACACACACACACACACACACACACACACACACACACACACACACACACACACACAGACACACAACACACTCCGTCAATCCCCATACGATACCCACTGTGAGTACTTTGAGTGATGATGTCATCACACAGTGGAGCACTCAATGCAAATGGGTCAGAGCAATGAGGAACGCTCCTAAGAGAGAGAAAGAGAGGGAGGCAGAGAGAGAAAGAGAGAGAGAGAGAGAGAGAGAGAGAGAGAGAGAGAGAGAGAGAGACAGAGAGAGAGCAGAGAGAGAGAGAGAGACAGAGACAGAGAGACAGACAGACAGAGAGAGAGAGAGAGAGAGACAGAGAGAGAGAGAGAGAGACGGAGAGAGACAGAGAGAGAAAGAGGAGAGACAGAGAGAGAGAGTGAGAGAGACAGAGAGAGAAAGAGGAGAGACAGAGAGAGAGAGTGAGAGAGACAGACAGAGAGAGAGGCAGAGAGAGAGACAGAGAGACAGAGAGAGAAAGAGGAGAGACAGAGAGAGAAAGAGGAGAGAGAGACAGAGAGAGAGACAGAGGGAGAGAGAGGAGAGATTCCTAAAAGAAGGAACTGAATGTGATATGTATCAAATCAAACTTTATATCTACAGAACATTTCCGACATGAAATAAAACACAATGTACAGGATGTTACAGGATGTTACAGGATGTTACAGCAATATTTACTAAACAACAAACAGAAGAGGATAAAAAACTCAACGATAACAATAAACACTGAACAACTAAAAAGCACCCTGAGGAAAAGCAAAGAGGTTTGTTTCATAGTAACTAAAGGCTAGGGGCATAGTAACTAAAGGCTGGGGGCATAGTAACTAAAGGATGGGGGCATAGTAACTAAAGGCTGGGGGCATAGTAACTAAAGGCTAGGGGCATAGTAACTAAAGGATGGGGGCATAGTAACTAAAGGAGGGGGCATAGTAACTAGAGGATGGGGGCATAGTAACTAAAGGATGGGGGCATAGTAACTAAAGGCTGGGGGCATAGTAACTCAGAGGCTGGGGGCATAGTAACTACAAAGGCTGGGGGCATAGTAACTAAAGGATGGGGGCATAGTAACTAAAGGATGGGGGCATAGTAACTAAGGAGGCTGGGGGCATAGTAACTAAAGGATGGGGGCATAGTAACTAAAGGATGTAACTAAAGGATGGGGATAGTAACTAAAGGCTAGGGGCATAGTAACTAAAGGATGGGGGCATAGTAACTAAAAGGGGCATAGTAACTAAAGGCTGGGGGCATAGTAACTAAAGGATGGGGGCATAGTAACTAAAGGCTAGGGGCATAGTAACTAAAGGATGGGGGCATAGTAACTAAAGGCTGGGGGCATAGTAACTAAAGGATGGGGGCATAGTAACTAAAGGCTGGGGGCATAGTAACTAAAGGATGGGGGCATAGTAACTAAAGGATGGGGGCATAGTAACTAAAGGATGGGGGCATAGTAACTAAAGGATGGGGGCATAGTAACTAAAGGCTGGGGGCATAGTAACTAAAGGATGGGGGCATAGTAACTAAAGGCTAGGGGCATAGTAACTAAAGGATGGGGGCATAGTAACTAAAGGATGGGAGCATAGTAACTAAAGGATGGGGGCATAGTAACTAAAGGATGGGGGCATAGTAACTAAAGGATGGGGGCATAGTAACTAAAGGCTAGGGGCATAGTAACTAAAGGATGGGGGCATAGTAACTAAAGGATGGGGGCATAGTAACTAAAGGCTGGGGGCATAGTAACTAAAGGCTGGGGGCATAGTAACTAA
This sequence comes from Oncorhynchus tshawytscha, assembly GCF_018296145.1. Taxonomy (NCBI): domain Eukaryota; kingdom Metazoa; phylum Chordata; class Actinopteri; order Salmoniformes; family Salmonidae; genus Oncorhynchus; species Oncorhynchus tshawytscha. The sequence goes on along the minus strand of NC_056441.1, from coordinate 4,464,199 downwards.
AGGCTGGGGGCATAGTAACTAAAGGCTGGGGGCATAGTAACTAAAGGCTAGGGGCATAGTAACTAAAGGCTGGGGGCATAGTAACTAAAGGATGGGGGCATAGTAACTAAAGGCTGGGGGCATAGTAACTAAAGGCTAGGGGCATAGTAACTAAAGGATGGGGGCATAGTAACTAAAGGATGGGGGCATAGTAACTAAAGGCTGGGGCATAGTAACTACAGGCTGGGGACATAGTAACTACAGGCTGGGGACATAGTAACTAAAGGCTGGGGACATAGTAACTACAGGCTGGGGCCATAGTAACTAAGACTGGGGGCATAGAAACTAAAGGATGGGGGCATAGTAACTAAAGGATGGGGGCATAGTAACTAAAGGATGGGGGCATAGTAACTAAATGCTAGGGGCATAGTAACTAAAGGATGGGGGCATAGTAACTAAAGGATGGGGGCATAGTAACTAAAGGCTGGGGGCATAGTAACTAAAGGCTGGGGGCATAGTAACTAAAGGCTGGGGGCATAGTAACTAAAGGCTAGGGGCATAGTAACTAAAGGCTAGGGGCATAGTAACTAAAGGATGGGGGCATAGTAACTAAAGGCTGGGGGCATAGTAACTAAAGGCTAGGGGCATAGTAACTAAAGGATGGGGGCATAGTAACTAAAGGATGGGGGCATAGTAACTAAAGGCTGGGGGCATAGTAACTACAAAGGCATAGTAACTACAGGCTGGGGACATAGTAACTAAAGGCTGGGGACATAGTAACTACAGGCTGGGGCCATAGTAACTAGAGACTGGGGGCATAGAAACTAAAGGATGGGGGCATAGTAACTAAAGGATGGGGGCATAGTAACTAAAGGATGGGGGCATAGTAACTACATGCTAGGGGCATAGTAACTAAAGGATGGGGGCATAGTAACTAAAGGATGGGGCATAGTAACTAAAGGCTGGGGCATAGTAACTAAAGGCTGGGGGCATAGTAACTAAAGGCTGGGGCATAGTAACTAAAGGCTGGGGGCATAGTAACTAAAGGCTAGGGGCATAGTAACTAAAGGATGGGGGCATAGTAACTAAAGGATGGGGGCATAGTAACTACAGGCTGGTCTCTCCATGTCTCTTACAGGCTGGGGCCATAGTAACTACAGGCTTGGGACATCAACTACAGGCTGGGGACATAGTAACTACAGGCTGGGGCATAGTTCCACAGGCTGGGGGCATAGTAACTACAGGCTGTCTCTCCATAGTAACTACAGGCTGGGGCCATAGTAACTACAGGCCTCAGGTTCTCAGGCTGGGGACATAGTAACTACAGGCTGGGGGCTGGGGACATAGTAACTACAGGCTGGGGCCATAGTACAGGCTGGGGACATAGTAACTACAGGCTGGGGCCATTCCAGTAACTACAGGCTGGGGCCATAGTAACTACAGGCTGGGGCCATAGTAACTACAGGCTGGGGCCATAGTAACTACAGGCTGGGGCCATAGTAACTACAGGCTGGGGACATAGTAACTCTTGGCTCCATAGTAAGGCTGGGGACATAGTAACTACAGGCTTAGTCTACAGGCTGGGGACATAGTAACTACAGGCTGGGGCCATAGTAACTAGAGACTGGGGGCATAATAACTAAAGGCTGTCTCTCCAGGCCTCTTGGTCCCCCTCAGGTTCTCTGGCAGGCTATTCCAGAGGCTGGGGGTATAATAACTACAGGCTGTCTCTCCATGTCTCTTGGTCTCCTCAGGTTCTCTGGCAGGCTATTCCAGAGGCTGGGGGCATAGTAACTAAAGGCTGTCTCTCCATGTCTCTTGGTCTCCTCAGGTTCTCTGGCAGGCTATTCCAGAGGCTGGGGGCATAATAACTACAGGCTGTCTCTCCATGTCTCTTTGTCTCCTCAGGTTCTCTGGCAGGCTATTCCAGAGGATGGGGGCATAGTAACTAAAGGCTGTCTCTCCATGTCTCTTGGTCCCCCTCAGGTTCTCTGGCAGGCTATTCCAGAGGCTGGGGGTATAATAACTAAAGGCTGTCTCTCCATGCCTCTTGGTCCCCTCAGGTTCTCTGGCAGGCTATTCCAGAGGCTGGGGGCATAGTAACTAAAGGCTGTCTCTCCATGTCTCTTGGTCTCCTCAGGTTCTCTGGCAGGCTATTCCAGAGGCTGGGGGCATCATAACTCCAGGCTGTCTCTCCATGTCTCTTGGTCTCCTCAGGTTCTCTGGCAGGCTATTCCAGAGGCTGGGGGTAGAATATTAAGGCTGTCTCTCCATGCCTCTTGGTCTCCTCAGGTTCTCTGGCAGGCTATTCCAGAGGATGGGGGCATAGTAACTAAAGGCTGTCTCTCCATGTCTCTTGGTCCCCTCAGGTTCTCTGGCAGGCTATTCCAGAGGCTGGGGGTATAATGTAAAGGCTGTCTCTCCATGCCTCTTGGTCCCCCTCAGGTTCTCTGGCAGGCTATTCCAGAGGCTGGGGGCATTAGTAACTGAAAGGCTGTCTCTCCATGTCTCTTGGTCTCCTCAGGTTCTCTGGCAGTCTATTCCAGAGGCTGGGGGTATAATAACTACAGGCTGTCTCTCCATGTCTCTTGGTCTCCTCAGGTTCTCTGGCAGGCTATTCCAGAGGCTGGGGGTATAATAACTAAAGACTGCTGCCCCCTACCCCAAACAGGTTAAAAGGCCGTCTCTCCATGCCTCTTGGTCCTGGGCTTTGGGATAGTTAAAAGGCCAGAGGACCTGAGGGACCTACTGGGTACATAACTTTTAGCATGTCTGACATGTATTGAGGTGCACAATCGTGGATTGATTTATAAACCAATAGAAGAATATTAACTTATTAATTTATTCTAAAACTAACAGGCAGCCGGTACAGAGACCTTAAAACTGATGTAATGTGTTCTCTCTGTCTGGTCTTGGTCAGTACCCTGCAGCATTCTGTATGTTTTACAGTACAGAGACCTTAAAACTGATGTAATGTGTTCTCTGTCTGGTCTTGGTCAGTACCCTGCAGCATTCTGTATGTTTTACAGTACAGAGACCTTAAAACCAGTGTAACGTGTTCTCTCTGTCTGGTCTTGGTCAGTACCTGTACTGCAGCATTCTGTATGTTTTGTAGTTGACCCATAGCTTTCTTGATTAGACCAGACAGAAGAGCATCACAGTAGTCAAGCCTGCTTGTAATATAAGCATGGATGAGTCTCTCTGTATCAGCCTGAGAGAGAAACGGCCGCAGCTTGGCAATGTTCCTCAGGTGGTAGAAAGCTATTTTCGGTCACATTCCTAATGTGTGATTCGAAAAATTCAGTTCAGAATCTAAAATAACACCTAGTTTTTTAGTTTTTTAATCTTTATTAAAATGTGTGAATTAAAATGTGCAGCCAGATTTTCTCTCTGTTCTTTGGCTCCAACAATAAGAATTTTGCTTCAGAAAAGGAAGGTTGGAGAAAAAAATGCAAAGAGCTGAATAGGGAAAATTACAATTGGCTCAGAACAGGTCAGCACTGCTGGCCCTTGGATGTACACAGCGAGCCATGATGAATAATATGAATAACATGAATAATATGCATGTGAATCTCTCCCGGCTCAAAGTGGAGGAGAGATTGACTTCATTACTACTTGTATTTATGAGAGGTATTGACATGTTGAATGAACCGAGCTGTCTGTTTAAACTACTAACTCACAGCTCAGACACCCATGCATACCCAACAAGACATGCCACCAGAGGTCTCTTCACAGTCCCCTATGGGAGGCGCACAGTACTGTATATAATACTGATGGCCTGATAAATCCTACCCCAGCAAACCTATGTGAACTCTCCTCCACATCTAAATGTGATGAGTTTTAATAATGCGTTCAGTATTAACCTGTGGTAATATAAAATATTACTATGGGCAACAAGGTAGTATAAATAAGGTGATCAGATGAAGCTACATCAACAATAGAGGATGTGTCAATAGAAAGCCCCTTGGTAATAACCAGGTCCAGTAGAAAGCCCCTTGGTAATAACCAGGTCCAGTAGAAAACCCCTTGGTAATAACCAGGTCCAGTAGAAAGCCCCTTGGTAATAACCAGGTCCAGTAGAAAGCCCCTTGGTAATAACCAGGTCCAGTAGAAAGCCCCTTGGTAATAACCAGGTCCACTAGAAAGCCCCTTGGTAATAACCAGGTCCAGTAGAAAGCCCCTTGGTAATAACAGGTCCAAATAAAAAGCCCCTTGGTAATAACCAGGTCCAATAGAAAGCCCCTTGGTAATAACCAGGTCCAATAGAAAGCCCCTTGGTAATAACAGGTCCAATAGAAAGCCCCTTGGTAATAACCAGGTCCAATAGAAAGCCCATTGGTAATAACCAGGTCCAATAGAAAGCCCCTTGGTAATAACCAGGTCCCATAGAAAGCCCATTGGTAATAACCAGGTCCAATATAAAGCCCCTTGGTAATAACCAGGTCCCATAGAAAGCCCCTTTGCAATAACCAGGTCCAATAGAAAGCCCCTTGGTAATAACCAGGTCCAATAGAAAGACCCTTGGTAATAACAGGTCCCATTAGAAAGCCCCTTGGTAATAACCAGGTCCAATAGAAAGCCTCTTGGTAATAACCAGGTCCAATAGAAAGCCCCTTGTAATAACCAGGTCCAATAGAAAGCCCCTTGGTAATAACCAGGTCCAATAGAAATCCCCTTGGTAATAACAGGTCCCAGTAGAAAGCCCCTTGGTAATAACCAGGTCCAATAGAAATCCCCATGGTAATAACCAGGTCCAATAGAAAGCCCCTTGGTAATAACCAGGTCCAATAGAAAGCCCCTTGGTAATAACCAGGTCCCATAGAAAGACCCTTTGTAATAACCAGGTCTAATAGAAAGCCCCTTGGTAATAACCAGGTCCAGTAGAAAGCCCCTTGGTAATAACCAGGTTCAATAGAAAGCCCCTTGGTAATAACTGGGTCCAATAGAAAGCCCCTTGGCAATAACCAGGTCCAATAGAAAGACCCTTGGTAATAACATGTCCAATTATAAAGCCCCTTGGTAATAACCAGGTCCAATAGAAAGCCCCTTGGTAATAACAGGTCCAATAAAAAGCCCTTTGGTAATAACCAGGTCCAATAGAAAGACCCTTGGTAATAACAGGTCCAATTAGAAAGCCCCTTGGTAATAACCAGGTCCAATAGAAAGCCCCTTGGTAATAACAGGTCCAATAAAAAGCCCTTTGGTAATAACCAGGTCCAATAGAAAGACCCTTGGTAATAACAGGTCCAATTTGAAAGCCCCTTGGTAATAACCAGGTCCAATAGAAAGCCCCTTGGTAATAACCATGTCCAATAGAAAGCCCCTTGGTAATAACAGGTCCAATAGAACGCCCCTTGGTAATAACCAGGTCCAATAGAAAGCCCCTTGGTAATAACCAGGTCCAGTAGAAAGCCCCTTTGGTAATAACTAGGTCCAGTAGAAAGCCCCTTGGTAATAACAGGTCCAGTTGAAAGTCCCCTGGTAATAACCAGGTCCAATAGAAAGCCCCTTGGTAATAACCAGGTCCAAAGAAAGCCCCTTGGTAATAACCAGGTCCAATAGAAAGACCCTTGGTAATAACCAGGTCCAATTAGATGCCCCTTGGTGGGCCTCCCGAGTGGCGCAGCGGTTTAGAGGCATCACTACAGACCTGTGTTCGATCCCAGGCTTCATCACAACTGGCCATGACCGGGATTCCCGTAGGACAGTGCACAATTGTCCCAGCGTTAACCCTCAGACATTCTGAGCTGAATCACAAAAACTAAACGCAAGACACAAGAAATGCTAGGATGTGAATGCACACACACAATTAATCTGGGATCACTTAAGGGACCGGGCCTACACTCTCTCTCCTCTCGCTCGCTCTCCCATGCGCACACACACAGCACGCCCTACGAATAGACTCACAAGTGCCGACAATGGCACCAGCCAGTGGCGGCCCGCAGTGTCACTTTCACAAGCACCCACACACAGGAACGGAGGTGTCACTTTCACAGGTTAATTTCTGATTTAGATTTTGTGTGAATTCATTCCTGCGTGTCCCAAAATGGCACCCTATTCCCTACATTCCCTATGGGCCCTGTTCTAAAGTAGTGCACTAATGTAGGGAATAGGATCAAATTTGGGATGTAGGATAAGACTTAAAGCTATTCAGATGTCAGTAACAGGATCCCGTCAGATGTTTGATATTTTAGAACAATGTCTGAGCTGCTCTGAACTTTGAACTGAATAACTTTGGTGTTATTCTGATCAAGGGAGGAGCAAAAACTCTCAGACACTCGACCCTCAGTGGAATGAGTTTGACACGAGACCTAGATAGTATGCCCACTTCTCACCGTCATCCATTGTACTGTCCACCTCAGGGTGATGTAGTAGTACTGTCCATGGTGCTGAAACCTCAGGGTGATGTAGTAGTACTGTCCATGGTGCTGAAACCTCAGGGTGATGAGGTAGTACTGTCCATGGTGCTGAAACCTCAGGGTGATGAGGTAGTACTGTCCATGTGCTGAAACCTCAGGGTGATGAGGTAGTACTGTCCAGGGTGCTGACACCTCAGGGTGATGAGGTAGTACTGTCCATTGTGCTGAAACCTCAGGGTGATGAGGTAGTACTGTCCAGGGTGCTGAAACCTCAGGTTGATGAGGTAGTAATGTCCGTTGTGCTGAAACCTCAGGGTGATGAGGTCCAGGGTGCTACTGATGAGGAGTACTGGTGCTGAAACCTCAGGGTGATGTAGTACTGTCCAGGGTGCTGAAACCTCAGGGTGATGAGGTAGTACTGTCCAGGGTGCTGAAACCTCAGGGTGATGAGGTAGTACTGTCCAGGGTGCTGAAACCTCAGGGTGATGAGGTAGTACTGTCCAGGGTGCTGAAACCTCAGGGTGATGAGGTAGTACTGTCCAGGGTGCTGAAACCTCAGGCTAATTATTTTAACTCCAATGCCTTGCAGGATCCTACAGTGACACTGGAGCTATAGCAGTTTCCAATATTCACAGATATACGATCAGAATTCCCTACCCACAATCATATCTTTAAATATTAGTAAGATTAAATAATATTGTTAGTCAGGTGCAACTTCTATCCAGTACCACCTCATCACCCTGAGGTTTCAGCACCAGGGACAGTACTACCTCATGGTGCTAATATACCTTCCAGGCTTAGCAGCAGCCTAACTATGATGCTAATGTAACTTCCAGGCTAAGCAGCAGCCTAAATGTGATGCTAATGTAACTTCCAGACTTAGCAGCAGCCTAAATGTGATGCTAATGTAACTTCCAGGATTAGCAATAACCGAAATGTGATTCTTCCAGGCTTTCTGTCCTGGGCTAAAACATTATAGCATGTAAACATGGCTAGCAATACAAGCTAGCATTCAAACATAGCTAGCTATACATGTGGTCACCTCCACCCTCAAATACATTGCGTTTAGCATCGCTATACGGGACACAGGAACTACACATGCAAACCCCTGTGAAGTAGGCTGTGCCTTATCTCGCTCCTCTCTCTTTTCTACACTCATTACTGTGTGGAGTAAGAGGAAGATACCATAAAACACAGACCTTAGATTCCTTTTATGTCTTTTATATCTGCTAACCATGTGTATGTGACCAATAATATCTGCTAACCATGTGTATGTGACCAATAACATCTGCTAACCATGTGTATGTGACCAATAACATCTGCTAACCATGTGTATGTGACCAATAACATCTGCTAACCATGTGACCAATAACATCTGCTAACCATGTGTATGTGACCAATAACATCTGCTAACCATGTGACCAATAACATCTGCTAACCATGTGACCAATAACATCTGCTAACCATGTGACCATTAACATCTGCTAACCATGTGACCAATAACATCTGCTAACCATGTGACCAATAACATCTGCTAACCATGTGACCATTAACATCTGCTAACCATGTGACCAATAACATCTGCTAACCATGTGACCAATAACATCTGCTAACCATGTGACCAATAACATCTGCTAACCATGTGACCATTAACATCTGCTAACCATGTGACCAATAACATCTGCTAACCATGTGACCATTAACATCTGCTAACCATGTGACCAATAACATCTGCTAACCATGTGTATGTGACCAATAACATCTGCTAACCATGTGACCAATAACATCTGCTAACCATGTGTATGTGACCAATAACATCTGCTAACCATGTGTATGTGACCAATAACATCTGCTAACCATGTGTATGTGACCAATAACATCTGCTAACCATGTGTATGTGACCATTAACATCTGCTAACCATGTGACCAATAACATCTGCTAACCATGTGACCATTAACATCTGCTAACCATGTGACCAATAACATCTGCTAACCATGTGTATGTGACCAATAACATCTGCTAACCATGTGACCAATAACATCTGCTAACCATGTGTATGTGACCAATAACATCTGCTAACCATGTGACCAATAACATCTGCTAACCATGTGTATGTGAACATCTGCTAACCATGTGACCAATAACATCTGCTAACCATGTGTATGTGACCAATAACATCTGCTAACCATGTGACCAATAACATCTGCTAACCATGTGTATATGTGACCAATAACATCTGCTAACCATGTGACCATTAACATCTGCTAACCATGTGTATATGTGACCAATAACATCTGCTAACCATGTGACCAATAACATCTACTAACCATGTGTATGTGACCAATAACATCTGCTAACCATGTGTATGTGACCAATAACATCTGCTAACCATGTGTATGTGACCAATAACATCTGCTAACCATGTGTATGTGACCAATAACATCTGCTAACCATGTGTATGTGACCAATAACATCTGCTAACCATGTGTATGTGACCAATAACATCTGCTAACCATGTGTATGTGACAAATAACATCTGCTAACCATGTGTATGTGACCAATAACATCTGCTAACCATGTGTATGTGACCAATAACATCTGCTAACCATGTGTATGTGACCAATAACATCTGCTAACCATGTGACCAATAACATCTGCTAACCCTGTGTATGTGACCAATAACATCTGCTAACCATGTGTATGTGACCATTAACATCAGTAGTTCACTACTACCCTATAGACCCTGGTCTAAAGTAGTGCCTTACTACACAATAGACCCTGGTCTAAAGTAGTGCCTTACTACCCTATAGACCCTGGTCTAAAGTAGTGCCTTACTACCCTATAGACCCTGGTCTAAAGTAGTGCACTACTACCCTATAGACCCTGGTCTAAAGTAGTGCCTTACTACCCTATAGACCCTGATCTAAAGTAGTGCCTTACTACCCTATAGACCCTGATCTAAAGTAGTGCCCTACTACCCTATAGACCCTGGTCTAAAGTAGTGCACTACTACCCTATAGACCCTGGTCTAAAGTAGTGCCTTACTACCCTATAGACCCTGGTCTAAAGTAGTGCCTTACTACCCTATAGACCCTGGTCTACAGTAGTGCCTTACTACCCTATAGACCCTGGTCTACAGTAGTGCAATACTACCCTATAGACCCTGGTCTAAAGTAGTGCACTACTACCCTATGGACCCTGGTCTACAGTAGTGCCTTACTACCCTATAGACCCTGGTCTAAAGTAGTTCACTACTACCCTATAGGTTCTGGTCTACAGTAGTGCCTTACTACCCTATAGACCCTGGTCTACAGTAGTGCCTTACTACCCTATAGAACCTGGTCTACAGTAGTGCACTACTACCCTATAGACCCTGGTCTAAAGTAGTGCACTACTACCCTATAGACCCTGGTCTACAGTAGTGCCTTACTACCCTATAGACCCTGGTCTACAGTAGTGCCTTACTACCCTATAGAACCTGGTCTACAGTCGTGCCTTACTACCCTATAGACCCTGGTCTAAAGTAGTTCACTACTACCCTATAGGTCCTGGTCTACAGTAGTGCCTTACTACCCTATAGACCCTGGTCTAAAGTAGTGCACTACTACCCTATAGGTCCTGGTCTACAGTAGTGCCTTACTACCCTATAGACCCTGGTCTACAGTAGTGCCTTACTACCCTATAGACCCTGGTCTACAGTAGTGCCTTACTACCCTATAGACCCTGGTCTAAAGTAGTGCACTACTACCCTATAGACCCTGGTCTAAAGTAGTGCCTTACTACCCTATAGACCCTGGTCTAAAGTAGTGCCTTACTACCCTATAGACCCTGGTCTACAGTAGTGCCTTACTACCCTATAGACCCTGGTCTAAAGTAGTGCACTATTACCCTATAGACCCTGGTCTAAAGTAGTGCCTTACTACCCTATAGGTCCTTGTCTACAGTAGTGCCTTACTACCCTATAGACCCTGGTCTAAAGTAGTGCCTTACTACCCTATAGACCCTGATCTAAAGTAGTGCCTTACTACCCTATAGACCCTGGTCTACAGTAGTGCCTTACTACCCTATAGGTCCTGGTCTAAAGTAGTGCCTTACTACCCTATAGAACCTGATCTAAAGTAGTGCCTTACTACCATATAGACCCTGATCTAAAGTAGTGCCTTACTACCCTATAGACCCTGATCTAAAGTAGTGCCTTACTACCCTATAGACCCTGATCTAAAGTAGTGCCTTACTACCCTATAGACCCTGATCTAAAGTAGTGCCTTACTACCCTATAGACCCTGATCTAAAGTAGTGCCTTACTACCCTATAGACCCTGGTCTAAAGTAGTGCCTTACTACCCTATATACCCTGGTCTAAAGTAGTGCCTTACTACCCTATAGACCCTGGTCTAAAGTAGTACCCTACTACCCTATAGACCCTGGTCTAAAGTAGTGCACTACTACCCTATAGACCCTGGTCTAAAGTAGTGCCCTACTACCCTATAGACCCTGGTCTACAGTAGTGCCTTACTACCCTATAGACCCTATAGACCCTGGTCTAAAGTAGTGCCTTACTACCCTATAGACCCTATAGACCCTGGTCTAAAATAGTGCCTTACTACCCTATATACCCTGGTCTACAGTACTGCCTTACTACCCTATATACCCTGGTCTAAAGTAGTGCCTTACTACCCTATAGACCCTGGTCTACAGTAGTGCCTTACTACCCTATATACCCTGGTCTAAAGTAGTGCCTTACTACCCTATATACCCTGGTCTAAAGTAGTGCCTTACTACCCTATAGACCCTGGTCTAAAGTAGTGCACTACTACCCTATAGACCCTGGTCTAAAGTAGTGCACTACTACCCTATAGACCCTGGTCTAAAGTAGTGCACTACTACCCTATAGACCCTATAGACCCTGGTCTAAAGTAGTGCCGTACTACCCTATATACCCTGGTCTAAAGTAGTGCCTTACTACCCTATAGACCCTGGTCTAAAGTAGTGCACTACTACCCTATAGACCCTGGTCTAAAGTAGTGCCTTACTACCCTATAGACCCTGGTCTAAAGTAGTGCACTACTACCCTATAGACCCTGGTCTAAAGTAGTATCTTACTACCCTATAGACCCTGGTCTACAGTAGTGCCTTACTACCCTATAGACCCTGATCTAAAGTAGTGCCTTACTACCCTATAGACCCTGGTCTAAAGTAGTGCACTACTACCCTATAGACCCTGGTCTAAAGTAGTGCCTTACTACCCTATAGACCCTGGTCTAAAGTAGTGCCTTACTACCCTATAGACCCTGGTCTAAAGTAGTGCCTTACTACCCTATAGACCCTGGTCTAAAGTAGTGCACTACTACCCTATAGACCCTGGTCTAAAGTAATGCCTTACTACCCTATAGACCCTGGTCTAAAGTAGTGCCTTACTACCCTATAGACCCTGGTCTAAAGTAGTGCACTACTACCCTATAGACCCTGGTCTAAAGTAGTGCACTACTACCCTATAGACCCTGGTCTAAAGTAGTTCACTACTACCCTATAGGTCCTGGTCTACAGTAGTGCCTTACTACCCTATAGACCCTGGTCTACAGTAGTGTCTTACTACCCTATAGACCCTGGTCTACAGTAGTGCCTTACTATCCTATAGACCCTGGTCTACAGTAGTACCTTACTACCCTATAGACCCTGGTCTAAAGTAGTGCACTACTACCCTATAGACCCTGGTCTAAAGTAGTGCCTTACTACCCTATAGGTCCTGGTCTACAGTAGTGCCTTACTACCCTATAGACCCTATAGACCCTGGTCTAAAGTAGTGCCTTACTACCCTATAGACCCTGGTCTAAAGTAGTGCCTTACTACCCTATAGACCCTGGTCTAAAGTAGTGCCTTACTACCCTATAGACCCTGGTCTAAAGTAGTGCACTACTACCCTATAGACCCTGGTCTAAAGTAGTGCCTTACTACCCTATAGATCCTGGTCTACAGTAGTGCCTTACTACCCTATAGACCCTGGTCTAAAGTAGTGCCTTACTACCCTATAGACCCTGGTCTACAGTAGTGCCTTACTACCCTATAGACCCTGGTCTAAAGTAGTGCCTTACTACCCTATAGGTCCTGGTTTACAGTAGTGCCTTACTACCCTATAGACCCTGGTCTAAAGTAGTGCCTTACTTCCCTATAGGTCCTGGTTTACAGTAGTGCCTACTACCCTATAGACCCTGGTCTAAAGTAGTGCCTTACTACCCTATAGGTCCTGGTTTACAGTAGTGCCTTACTACCCTATAGACCCTGGTCTAAAGTAGTGCCTTACTACCCTATAGGTCCTGGTTTACAGTAGTGCCTTACTACCCTATAGACCCTGGTCTACAGTAGTGTCTTACTACCCTATAGACCCTGGTCTACAGTAGTGCCTTACTACCCTATAGACCCTGGTCTAAAGTAGTGCCTTACTACCCTATAGACCCTGGTCTAAAGTAGTGCCTTACTACCCTATAGGTCCTGGTCTACAGTAGTGCCTTACTACCCTATAGACCCTGGTCTAAAGTAGTTCACTACTACCCTATAGGTCCTGGTCTACAGTAGTGCACTACTACCCTATAGACCCTGGTCTAAAGTAGTACCTTACTACCCTATAGGTCCTGGTCTACAGTAGTACCTTACTACCCTATAGACCCTGGTCTACAGTAGTGCCTTACTACCCTATAGACCCTGGTCTACAGTAGTGCCTTACTACCCTATAGACCCTGGTCTACAGTAGTACCTTACTACCCTATAGGTCCTGGTCTACAGTAGTGCCTTACTACCCTATAGACCCTATAGACCCTGGTCTACAGTAGTGCCTTACTACCCTATAGACCCTGGTCTAAAGTAGTGCCTTACTACCCTATAGACCCTGGTAGCAAGTTTTAAGTTCCTCGGCATACACATCACAGACAAACTGAATTGGTCCACTCACACAGACAGCATCGTGAGGAAGGCGCAGCAGCCCTCTTCAACCTCAGGAGGCTGAAGCCTTCGGCTTGTCACCAAAAGCACTCACAAACTTCTACAGATGCACAATCGAGAGCATCCTGGCGGGCTGTATCACCGCCTGGTATGGCAACTGCACCGCCCTCAACCGTAAGGCTCTCCAGAGGGTAGTGAGGTCTGCACAACGCATCACCCTGGGCAAACTACCTGCCCTCCAGGACACCTACACCACCCGATGCTACAGGAAGGCCATAAAGATCATCAAGGACATCAACCACCCGAGCCACTGCCTGTTCACCCCGCTGTCATCCAGAAGGTAGGTCAGTACAGGTGCATCAAAGCTGGGACCCTGAGACTAAAAACAGCTTCTATCTCAAGGCCATCAGACTGTTAAACAGCCACCACTAACATTGAGTGGCTACTGCCAACACACTGTCAATGACACTGACTCTACTCCAGCCACTTTAATCATGGAATTGATGGGAAATGATGTAAATATATCACTAGCCACTTTAAACAATGCTCCCTTATATAATGTTACTTACCCTACATTGTTCATCTCATATGCATAGTTGATACTGTACTCTATATCATCGACTGCATCCTATGTAATACATGTATCACTAGCCACTTTAACTATGCCACTTGGTTTACATACTTATCTCATATGTATATACTGTCTAAATATCATCTACTGTATCTTGCCTATGCTGCTCTGTACCATCACTCATTCATATATCCTTATGTACATATTCTTTATCCCCTTAGACACTGGTATAAGACAGTAGTTTTTTTTGGAATTGTTAGTTAGATTACTTGCCGTTATTACTGCATTGTCGGAACTAGAAGCACAAGCATTTCTTCTGGTCTAAAGTAGTGCACTACTACCCTATAGACCCTGGTCTAAAGTAGTGCCTTACTACCCTATAGACCCTGGTCTAAAGCAGTGCACTACTACCCTATAGATCCTGGTCTAAAGTAGTGCACTACTACCCTATAGACCTTGGTCTAAAGTAGTGCCTTACTACCCTATAGACCCTGGTCTAAAGTAGTGCACTACTACCCTATAGACCCTGGTCTAAAGTAGTGCACTACTACCCTATAGACCCTGGTCTAAAGTAGTGCACTACTACCCTATAGACCCTGGTCTAAAGTAGTGCACTACTACCCTATAGACCCTGGTCTAAAGTAGTGCACTACTACCCTATAGACGCTGGTCTAAAGTAGTGCACTACTACCCTATAGACCCTGGTCTAAAGTAGTGCACTACTACCCTATAGACCCTGGTTTAAAGTAGTGCACTACTACCCTATAGACCCTGGTCTAAAGTAGTGCACTACTACCCTATAGACCCTGGTCTAAAGTAGTGCACTACTACCCTATAGACCCTGGTCTAAAGTAGTGAACTACTACCCTATAGACCTTGGTCTAAAGTAGTGCCTTACTACACTATAGACCCTGGTCTAAAGTAGTGAACTACTACCCTATAGACCCTGGTCTAAAGTAGTGCCCTACTACCCTATAGACCCTGGTCTAAAGTAGTGCCCTACTACCCTATAGACCCTGGTCTAAAGTAGTGCCTACTACCCTATAGACCCTGGTCTAAAGTAGTGCACTACTACCCTATAGACCCTGGTCTAAAGTAGTGAACTACTACCCTATAGACCCTGGTCTAAAGTAGTGCACTACTACCCTGTAGACCCTGGTCTAAAGAAGTGCACTACTACCCTATAGACCCTGGTCTAAAGTAGTGCCTTACTACCCTATAGACCCTGGTCTAAAGTAGTGCACTACTACCCTATAGGTCCTGGTCTAAAGTAGTGCACTACTACCCTATAGACCCTGGTCTAAAGTAGTGCACTACTACCCTATAGACCCTGGTCTAAAGTAGTGCACTACTACCCTATAGACTCTGGTCTAAAGTAGTGCCTTACTACCCTATAGACCCTGGTCTAAAGTAGTGCACTACTACCCTATAGCCCCTGGTCTAAAGTAGTGCCTTACTACCCTATAGACCCTGGTCTAAAGTAGTGCACTACTACCCTATAGACCCTGGTCTAAAGTAGTGCACTACTACCCCATAGACCCTGGTCTAAAGTAGTGCACTACTACCCTATAGACCCTGGTCTAAAGTAGTGAACTACTACCCTATAGACCCTGGTCTAAAGTAGTGCCTACTACCCTATAGACCCTGGTCTAAAGTAGTGCACTACTACCCTATAGACCCTGGTCTAAAGTAGTGAACTACTACCCTATAGACCCTGGTCTAAAGTAGTGCACTACTACCCTATAGACCCTGTTCTAAAGTAGTGCACTACTACCCTATAGACCCTGGTCTAAAGTAGTGCACTACTACCCTATAGACCCTGGTCTAAAGTAGTGCCCTACTACCCTATAGACCCTGGTCTAAAGTAGTGCACTACTACCCTATAGACCCTGGTCTAAAGTAGTGCCCTACTACCCTATAGACCCTGGTCTAAAGTAGTGCACTACTACCCTATAGACCCTGGTCTAAAGTAGTGCCCTACTACCCTATAGACCCTGGTCTAAAGTAGTGCCCTACTACCCTATAGACCCTGGTCTAAAGTAGTGCACTACTACCCTATAGACCCTGGTCTAAAGTAGTGCCTACTACCCTATAGACCCTGGTCTAAAGTAGTGCACTACTACCCTATAGACCCTGGTCTAAAGTAGTGCCTACTACCCTATAGACCCTGGTCTAAAGTAGTTCACTACTACCCTATAGACCCTGGTCTAAAGTAGTGCCCTACTACCCTATAGGTCCTGGTCTAAAGTAGTGCACTACTACCCTATAGACCCTGGTCTAAAGTAGTGCACTACTACCCTATAGACCCTGGTCTAAAGTAGTGCACTACTACCCTATAGACCCTGGTCTAAAGTAGTGCACTACTACCCTATAGGTCCTGGTCTAAAGTAGTGCACTACTACCCTATAGACCCTGGTCTAAAGTAGTGCACTACTACCCTATAGACCCTGGTCTAAAGTAGTGCACTACTACCCTATAGACTCTGGTCTAAAGTAGTGCCTTACTACCCTATAGACCCTGGTCTAAAGTAGTGCACTACTACCCTATAGACCCTGGTCTAAAGTAGTGCACTACTACCCTATAGACCCTGGTCTAAAGTAGTGCACTACTACCCTATAGACCCTGGTCTAAAGTAGTGCCTACTACCCTATAGACCCTGGTCTAAAGTAGTGCACTACTACCCCATAGACCCTGGTCTAAAGTAGTGCACTACTACCCTATAGACCCTGGTCTAAAGTAGTGAACTACTACCCTATAGACCCTGGTCTAAAGTAGTGCCTACTACCCTATAGACCCTGGTCTAAAGTAGTGCACTACTACCCTATAGACCCTGGTCTAAAGTAGTGCACTACTACCCTATAGACCCTGGTCTAAAGTAGTGCACTACTACCCTATAGACCCTGGTCTAAAGTAGTGCACTACTACCCTATAGACCCTGGTCTAAAGTAGTGCACTACTACCCTATAGACCCTGGTCTAAAGTAGTGCCTACTACCCTATAGACCCTGGTCTAAAGTAGTGCACTACTACCCTATAGACCCTGGTCTAAAGTAGTGCCTACTACCCTATAGACCCTGGTCTAAAGTAGTGCACTACTACCCTATAGACCCTGGTCTAAAGTAGTGCACTACTACCCTATAGACCCTGGTCTAAAGTAGTGAACTACTACCCTATAGACCCTGGTCTAAAGTAGTGCCTTACTACCCTATAGACCCTGGTCTAAAGTAGTGCACTACTACCCTATAGACCCTGGTCTAAAGTAGTGCACTACTACCCTATAGACCCTGGTCTAAAGTAGTGCCCTACTACCCTATAGACCCTGGTCTAAAGTAGTGCACTACTACCCTATAGACCCTGGTCTAAAGTAGTGCCTTACTACCCTATAGACCCTGGTCTAAAGTAGTGCACTACTACCCTATAGACCCTGGTCTAAAGTAGTGCCCTACTACCCTATAGACCCTGGTCTAAAGTAGTGCACTACTACCCTATAGACCCTGGTCTAAAGTAGTGCACTACTACCCTATAGGTCCTGGTCTAAAGTAGTGCACTACTACCCTATAGACCCTGGTCTAAAGTAGTGCACTACTACCCTATAGACCCTGGTCTAAAGTAGTGCACTACTACCCTATAGACCCTGGTCTAAAGTAGTGCACTACTACCCTATAGACCCTGGTCTAAAGTAGTGCACTACTACCCTATAGACCCTGGTCTAAAGTAGTGCACTACTACCCTATAGACCCTGGTCTAAAGTAGTGCACTACTACCCTATAGACCCTGGTCTAAAGTAGTGCCTACTACCCTATAGACCCTGGTCTAAAGTAGTGCACTACTACCCTATAGACCCTGGTCTAAAGTAGTGCACTACTACCCTATAGACCCTGGTCTAAAGTAGTGCACTACTACCCTATAGACCCTGGTCTAAAGTAGTGCACTACTACCCTATAGACCCTGGTCTAAAGTAGTGCACTACTACCCTATAGACCCTGGTCTAAAGTAGTGCACTACTACCCTATAGACCCTGGTCTAAAGTAGTGCCTTACTACCCTATAGACCCTGGTCTAAAGTAGTGCACTACTACCCTATAGACCCTGGTCTAAAGTAGTGCACTACTACCCTATAGACCCTGGTCTAAAGTAGTGCACTACTACCCTATAGACCCTGGTCTAAAGTAGTGCACTACTACCCTATAGACCCTGGTCTAAAGTAGTGCACTACTACCCTATAGACCCTGGTCTAAAGTAGTGAACTACTACCCTATAGACCCTGGTCTAAAGTAGTGCCACTACTACCCTATAGACCCTGGTCTAAAGTAGTGCACTACTACCCTATAGACCCTGGTCTAAAGTAGTGCACTACTACCCTATAGACCCTGGTCTAAAGTAGTTCACTACTACCCTATAGACCCTGGTCTAAAGTAGTGCACTACTACCCTATAGACCCTGGTCTAAAGTAGTGCACTACTACCCTATAGACCCTGGTCTAAAGTAGTGCCCTACTACCCTATAGACCCTGGTCTAAAGTAGTGCACTACTACCCTATAGACCCTGGTCTAAAGTAGTGCACTACTACCCTATAGACCCTGGTCTAAAGTAGTGCCACTACTACCCTATAGACCCTGGTCTAAAGTAGTGCACTACTACCCTATAGACCCTGGTCTAAAGTAGTGCACTACTACCCTATAGACCCTGGTCTAAAGTAGTGCACTACTACCCTATAGACCCTGGTCTAAAGTAGTGCACTACTACCCTATAGACCCTGGTCTAAAGTAGTGCACTACTACCCTATAGACCCTGGTCTAAAGTAGTGCACTACTACCCTATAGACCCTGGTCTAAAGTAGTGCACTACTACCCTATAGACCCTGGTCTAAAGTAGTGCACTACTACCCTATAGACCCTGGTCTAAAGTAGTGCACTACTACCCTATAGACCCTGGTCTAAAGTAGTGCACTACTACCCTATAGACCCTGGTCTAAAGTAGTGCACTACTACCCTATAGACCCTGGTCTAAAGTAGTGCACTACTACCCTATAGACCCTGGTCTAAAGTAGTGCACTACTACCCTATAGACCCTGGTCTAAAGTAGTGCACTACTACCCTATAGACCCTGGTCTAAAGTAGTGCCTACTACCCTATAGACCCTGGTCTAAAGTAGTGCACTACTACCCTATAGACAATGGTCTAAAGTAGTGCACTACTACCCTATAGACCCTGGTCTAAAGTAGTGCACTACTACCCTATAGACCCTGGTCTAAAGTAGTGCACAACTACTACCCTATAGGCCCTGGTCTAAAGTAGTGCCTTACTACCCTATAGACCCTGGTCTAAAGTAGTGCACTTCTACCCTATAGACCCTGGTCTAAAGTAGTGAACTACTACCCTATAGACCCTGGTCTAAAGTAGTGCACTACTACCCTATAGACCCTGGTCTAAAGTAGTGCACTACTACCCTATAGACCCTGGTCTAAAGTAGTGCACTACTACCCTATAGACCCTGGTCTAAAGTAGTGCCTTACTACCCTATAGACCCTGGTCTAAAGTAGTGCACTACTACCCTATAGACCCTGGTCTAAAGTAGTGCCCTACTACCCTATAGACCCTGGTCTAAAGTAGTGCCCTACTACCCTATAGACCCTGGTCTAAAGTAGTGCCCTACTACCCTATAGACCCTGGTCTAAAGTAGTGCCTTACTACCCTATAGACCCTGGTCTAAAGTAGTGCACTACTACCCTATAGACCCTGGTCTAAAGTAGTGCCCTACTACCCTATAGACCCTGGTCTAAAGTAGTGCACTACTACCCTATAGACCCTGGTCTAAAGTAGTGCCTTACTACCCTATAGACCCTGGTCTAAAGTAGTTCACTACTACCCTATAGACCCTGGTCTAAAGTAGTGCCCTACTACCCTATAGGTCCTGGTCTAAAGTAGTGCACTACTACCCTATAGACCCTGGTCTAAAGTAGTGCACTACTACCCTATAGACCCTGGTCTAAAGTAGTGCACTACTACCCTATAGACCCTGGTCTAAAGTAGTGCACTACTACCCTATAGACCCTGGTCTAAAGTAGTGCACTACTACCCTATAGACCCTGGTCTAAAGTAGTGCACTACTACCCTATAGACCCTGGTCTAAAGTAGTGCACTACTACCCTATAGACCCTGGTCTAAAGTAGTGCCTACTACCCTATAGACCCTGGTCTAAAGTAGTGCACTACTACCCTATAGACCCTGGTCTAAAGTAGTGCACTACTACCCTATAGACCCTGGTCTAAAGTAGTGCACTACTACCCTATAGACCCTGGTCTAAAGTAGTGCACTACTACCCTATAGACCCTGGTCTAAAGTAGTGCACTACTACCCTATAGACCCTGGTCTAAAGTAGTGCACTACTACCCTATAGACCCTGGTCTAAAGTAGTGCACTACTACCCTATAGACCCTGGTCTAAAGTAGTGCACTACTACCCTATAGACCCTGGTCTAAAGTAGTGCACTACTACCCTATAGACCCTGGTCTAAAGTAGTGCACTACTACCCTATAGACCCTGGTCTAAAGTAGTGCACTACTACCCTATAGACCCTGGTCTAAAGTAGTGCACTACTACCCTATAGACCCTGGTCTAAAGTAGTGCACTACTACCCTATAGACCCTGGTCTAAAGTAGTGCCTACTACCCTATAGACCCTGGTCTAAAGTAGTGCACTACTACCCTATAGACCCTGGTCTAAAGTAGTGCCTACTACCCTATAGACCCTGGTCTAAAGTAGTGCACTACTACCCTATAGACCCTGGTCTAAAGTAGTGCACTACTACCCTATAGACCCTGGTCTAAAGTAGTGCACTACTACCCTATAGACCCTGGTCTAAAGTAGTGCACTACTACCCTATAGACCCTGGTCTAAAGTAGTGAACTACTACTACCCTATAGACCCTGGTCTAAAGTAGTGCACTACTACCCTATAGACCCTGGTCTAAAGTAGTGCCACTACTACCCTATAGACCCTGGTCTAAAGTAGTGCACTACTACCCTATAGACCCTGGTCTAAAGTAGTGCCCTACTACCCTATAGACCCTGGTCTAAAGTAGTGCACTACTACCCTATAGACCCTGGTCTAAAGTAGTGCACTACTACCCTATAGACCCTGGTCTAAAGTAGTGCACTACTACCCTATAGACCCTGGTCTAAAGTAGTGCCTACTACCCTACCCTATAGACCCTGGTCTAAAGTAGTGCACTACTACCCTATAGACCCTGGTCTAAAGTAGTGCACTACTACCCTATAGACCCTGGTCTAAAGTAGTGCACTACTACCCTATAGACCCTGGTCTAAAGTAGTGCACTACTACCCTATAGACCCTGGTCTAAAGTAGTGCACTACTACCCTATAGACCCTGGTCTAAAGTAGTGCACTACTACCCTATAGACCCTGGTCTAAAGTAGTGCACTACTACCCTATAGACCCTGGTCTAAAGTAGTGCACTACTACCCTATAGACCCTGGTCTAAAGTAGTGCACTACTACCCTATAGACCCTGGTCTAAAGTAGTGCACTACTACCCTATAGACCCTGGTCTAAAGTAGTGCACTACTACCCTATAGACCCTGGTCTAAAGTAGTGCACTACTACCCTATAGACCCTGGTCTAAAGTAGTGCACTACTACCCTATAGACCCTGGTCTAAAGTAGTGCACTACTACCCTATAGACCCTGGTCTAAAGTAGTGCACTACTACCCTATAGACCCTGGTCTAAAGTAGTGCACTACTACCCTATAGACCCTGGTCTAAAGTAGTGCACTACTACCCTATAGACCCTGGTCTAAAGTAGTGCACTACTACCCTATAGACCCTGGTCTAAAGTAGTGCACTACTACCCTATAGACCCTGGTCTAAAGTAGTGCACTACTACCCTATAGACCCTGGTCTAAAGTAGTGCACTACTACCCTATAGACCCTGGTCTAAAGTAGTGCACTACTACCCTATAGACCCTGGTCTAAAGTAGTGCACTACTACCCTATAGACCCTGGTCTAAAGTAGTGCACTACTACCCTATAGACCCTGGTCTAAAGTAGTGCACTACTACCCTATAGACCCTGGTCTAAAGTAGTGCACTACTACCCTATAGACCCTGGTCTAAAGTAGTGCACTACTACCCTATAGACCCTGGTCTAAAGTAGTGCACTACTACCCTATAGACCCTGGTCTAAAGTAGTGCACTACTACCCTATAGACCCTGGTCTAAAGTAGTGCCCTACTACCCTATAGACCCTGGTCTAAAGTAGTGCACTACTACCCTATAGACCCTGGTCTAAAGTAGTGCACTACTACCCTATAGACCCTGGTCTAAAGTAGTGCACTACTACCCTATAGACCCTGGTCTAAAGTAGTGCACTACTACCCTATAGACCCTGGTCTAAAGTAGTGCACTACTACCCTATAGACCCTGGTCTAAAGTAGTGCACTACTACCCTATAGACCCTGGTCTAAAGTAGTGAACTACTACCCTATAGACCCTGGTCTAAAGTAGTGCACTACTACCCTATAGACCCTGGTCTAAAGTAGTGCACTACTACCCTATAGACCCTGGTCTAAAGTAGTGCACTACTACCCTATAGACCCTGGTCTAAAGTAGTGCACTACTACCCTATAGACCCTGGTCTAAAGTAGTGCCCTACTACCCTATAGACCCTGGTCTAAAGTAGTGCACTACTACCCTATAGACCCTGGTCTAAAGTAGTGCCCTACTACCCTATAGACCCTGGTCTAAAGTAGTGCCCTACTACCCTATAGACCCTGGTCTAAAGTAGTGCCCTACTACCCTATAGACCCTGGTCTAAAGTAGTGACCTACTACCCTATAGACCCTGGTCTAAAGTAGTGCCTTACTACCCTATAGCCCCTGGTCTAAAGTAGTGCCTTACTACCCTATAGACCCTGGTCTAAAGTAGTGCACTACTACCCTATAGACCCTGGTCTAAAGTAGTGCACTACTACCCCATAGACCCTGGTCTAAAGTAGTGCACTACTACCCTATAGACCCTGGTCTAAAGTAGTGAACTACTACCCTATAGACCCTGGTCTAAAGTAGTGCCTTACTACCCTATAGACCCTGGTCTAAAGTAGTGCACTACTACCCTATAGACCCTGGTCTAAAGTAGTGAACTACTACCCTATAGACCCTGGTCTAAAGTAGTGCACTACTACCCTATAGACCCTGGTCTAAAGTAGTGCACTACTACCCTATAGACCCTGGTCTAAAGTAGTTCACTACTACCCTATAGATCCTGGTCTAAAGTAGTGCACTACTACCCTATAGACCCTGGTCTAAAGTAGTGCACTACTACCCTATAGACCCTGGTCTAAAGTAGTGCCCTACTACCCTATAGACCCTGGTCTAAAGTAGTGCACTACTACCCTATAGACCCTGGTCTAAAGTAGTGCCCTACTACCCTATAGACCCTGGTCTAAAGTAGTGCCCTACTACCCTATAGACCCTGGTCTAAAGTAGTGCCCTACTACCCTATAGACCCTGGTCTAAAGTAGTGCCTACTACCCTATAGACCCTGGTCTAAAGTAGTGCACTACTACCCTATAGGTCCTGGTCTAAAGTAGTGCCCTACTACCCTATAGACCCTGGTCTAAAGTAGTGCCCTACTACCCTATAGACCCTGGTCTAAAGTAGTGCACTACTACCCTATAGGCCCTGGTCTAAAGTAGTGCACTACTACCCTATAGACCCTGGTCTAAAGTAGTGCCCTACTACCCTATAGGTCCTGGTCTAAAGTAGTGCACTACTACCCTATAGACCCTGGTCTAAAGTAGTGCACTACTACCCTATAGACCCTGGTCTAAAGTAGTGCACTACTACCCTATAGACCCTGGTCTAAAGTAGTGCACTACTACCCTATAGACCCTGGTCTAAAGTAGTGCACTACTACCCTATAGACCCTGGTCTAAAGTAGTGCCTTACTACCCTATAGACCCTGGTCTAAAGTAGTGCACTACTACCCTATAGGCCCTGGCCTAAAGTAGTGCCTTACTACCCTATAGACCCTGGTCTAAAGTAGCACACTACTACCCTATAGCCCCTGGTCTAAAGTAGTTCACTACTACCCTATAGACCCTGGTCTAAAGTAGTGCCCTACTACCCTATAGATCCTGGTCTAAAGTAGTGCACTACTACCCTATAGCCCCTGGACTAAAGTAGTGCACCACTACCCTATAGACCCGCAAAACACCGGTCTCAACGTCAACAGTGAAGAGGACTCCGGGATGCTGGATACTGCACTACTACCCTATAGGTCCTGGCCTAAAGTAGTGCACTACTACCCTATAGACCCTGGTCTAAAGTAGTGCACTACTACCCTATAGACTCTGGTCTAAAGTAGTGCCTTACTACCCTATAGACCCTGGTCTAAAGTAGTGCACTACTACCCTATAGACCCTGGTCTAAAGTAGTGCACTACTACCCTATAGACCCTGGTCTAAAGTAGTGCACTACTACCCTATAGACCCTGGTCTAAAGTAGTGCACTACTACCCTATAGACCCTGGTCTAAAGTAGTGCCTTACTACCCTATAGACCCTGGTCTAAAGTAGTGCACTACTACCCTATAGCCCCTGGTCTAAAGTAGTGCCTTACTACCCTATAGACCCTGGTCTAAAGTAGTGCACTACTACCCTATAGACCCTGGTCTAAAGTAGTGCACTACTACCCCATAGACCCTGGTCTAAAGTAGTGCACTACTACCCTATAGACCCTGGTCTAAAGTAGTGAACTACTACCCTATAGACCCTGGTCTAAAGTAGTGCCTTACTACCCTATAGACCCTGGTCTAAAGTAGTGCACTACTACCCTATAGACCCTGGTCTAAAGTAGTGAACTACTACCCTATAGACCCTGGTCTAAAGTAGTGCACTACTACCCTATAGACCCTGGTCTAAAGTAGTGCACTACTACCCTATAGACCCTGGTCTAAAGTAGTTCACTACTACCCTATAGACCCTGGTCTAAAGTAGTGCACTACTACCCTATAGACCCTGGTCTAAAGTAGTGCACTACTACCCTATAGACCCTGGTCTAAAGTAGTGCCCTACTACCCTATAGACCCTGGTCTAAAGTAGTGCACTACTACCCTATAGACCCTGGTCTAAAGTAGTGCCCTACTACCCTATAGACCCTGGTCTAAAGTAGTGCCCTACTACCCTATAGACCCTGGTCTAAAGTAGTGCCCTACTACCCTATAGACCCTGGTCTAAAGTAGTGCCTTACTACCCTATAGACCCTGGTCTAAAGTAGTGCACTACTACCCTATAGCCCCTGGTCTAAAGTAGTGCCTTACTACCCTATAGACCCTGGTCTAAAGTAGTGCACTACTACCCTATAGCCCCTGGTCTAAAGTAGTTCACTACTACCCTATAGACCCTGGTCTAAAGTAGTGCCCTACTACCCTATAGATCCTTGTCTAAAGTAGTGCACTACTACCCTATAGACCCTGGTCTAAAGTAGTGCACTACTACCCTATAGACCCTGGTCTAAAGTAGTTCACTACTACCCTATAGATCCTGGTCTAAAGTAGTGCACTACTACCCTATAGACCCTGGTCTAAAGTAGTGCACTACTACCCTATAGACCCTGGTCTAAAGTAGTGCACTACTACCCTATAGACCCTTGTCTAAAGTAGTGCACTACTACCCTATAGACCCTGGTCTAAAGTAGTGCACTACTACCCTATAGACCCTGGTCTAAAGTAGTGCACTACTACCCTATAGACCCTGGTCTAAAGTAGTGCACTACTACCCTATAGACCCTGGTCTAAAGTAGTGCACTACTACCCTATAGACTCTGGTCTAAAGTAGTGCCTTACTACCCTATAGACCCTGGTCTAAAGTAGTGCACTACTACCCTATAGCCCCTGGTCTAAAGTAGTGCCTTACTACCCTATAGACCCTGGTCTAAAGTAGTGCACTACTACCCTATAGGCCCTGGCCTAAAGTAGTGCCTTACTACCCTATAGACCCTGGTCTAAAGTAGCACACTACTACCCTATAGCCCCTGGTCTAAAGTAGTTCACTACTACCCTATAGACCCTGGTCTAAAGTAGTGCCCTACTACCCTATAGATCCTGGTCTAAAGTAGTGCACTACTACCCTATAGCCCCTGGACTAAAGTAGTGCACCACTACCCTATAGACCCGCAAAACACCGGTCTCAACGTCAACAGTGAAGAGGACTCCGGGATGCTGGATACTGCACTACTACCCTATAGGTCCTGGCCTAAAGTAGTGCACTACTACCCTATAGACCCTGGTCTAAAGTAGTGCACTACTACCCTATAGACTCTGGTCTAAAGTAGTGCCTTACTACCCTATAGACCCTGGTCTAAAGTAGTGCACTACTACCCTATAGCCCCTGGTCTAAAGTAGTGCCTTACTACCCTATAGACCCTGGTCTAAAGTAGTGCACTACTACCCTATAGACCCTGGTCTAAAGTAGTGCACTACTACCCTATAGACCTTGGTCTAAAGTAGTGCCTTACTACCCTATAGACCCTGGTCTAAAGTAGTGCACTACTACCCTATAGCCCCTGGTCTAAAGTAGTTCACTACTACCCTATAGACCCTGGTCTAAAGTAGTGCCCTACTACCCTATAGATCCTGGTCTAAAGTAGTGCACTACTACCCTATAGCCCCTGGTCTAAAGTAGTGCACCACTACCCTATAGACCCGCAAAACACCGGTCTCAACGTCAACAGTGAAGAGGACTCCGGGATGCTGGATACTGCACTACTACCCTATAGGTCCTGGCCTAAAGTAGTGCACTACTACCCTATAGACCCTGGTCTAAAGTAGTGCACTACTACCCTATAGACCCTGGTCTAAAGTAGTGCACTACTACCCTATAGACCCTGGTCTAAAGTAGTTCACTACTACCCTATAGATCCTGGTCTAAAGTAGTTCACTACTACCCTATAGATCCTGGTCTAAAGTAGTGCACCACTACCCTATAGACCGTGATCTAAAGTAGTGCACTACTACCCTATAGCCCCTGGTCTAAAATAGTGCACCACTACCCTATAGACCCGCAAAACACCGGTCTCAACGTCAACAGTGAAGAGGACTCCGGGATGCTGGATACTGCACTACTACCCTATAGACCCTGGTCAAAAGTAGTGCACTTCTACCCTATAGACCCTGGTCTAAAGTAGTGCACTACTACCCTATAGACCCTGGTCTAAAGTAGTGCACTACTACCCTATAGGCCTTGGCCTAAAGTAGTGCCTTACTACCCTATAGACCCTGGTCTAAAGTAGTGCACTACTACCCTATAGACCCTGGCCTAAAGTAGTGCACTACTACCCTATAGACCCTGGTCTAAAGTAGTCCACTACTACCCTATAGACCCTGGTCTAAAGTAGTGCACTACTACCCTATAGATCCCGGTCTAAAGTAGTCCACTACTACCCTATAGACCCTGATCTAAAGTAGTGCCCTACTACCCTATAGCCCCTGGTCTAAAGTAGTGCACTACTACCCTATAGCCCTTGGTCTAAAGTAGTGCACTACTACCCTATAGGCCCTGGCCTAAAGTAGTGCCTTACTACCCTACAGACCCTGGTCTAAAGTAGCACACTACTACCCTATAGCCCCTGGTCTAAAGTAGTGCCTTACTACCCTATAGACCCTGGTCTAAAGTAGTGCACTATAAAGGGAATAGGGTGCCATTTGGGATGCTACCTCTATCTTTATAATGGCCACTTCCTTGTGTAAGTGTTGACAACATATAAGACAACATGAACACAATTCTGCTAACATTCAGACTCTCAGCACTCCATTGTTACTCAGCAGATCTGCTAACAGTTGACGTCTTCAGGGTTTAGACACATGATGCTGCTTGCTATATCACAGCCTCCTCCTTTTAATATTGCTGTCATCAGCTGCCAATGACTGCCTTTCATGGTGTCACTGAGTTCAGATAGATCAATATGGTACTGTCAGGACCTGTCCTCACTGGAACTAGACTGAGAGGAGAGGAAAATATAGGAGAGGAGAAGATAGGAGGAGAGGAGAAGACAGGAGGCGAGGAGAAGACAGGAGTGTTGGACAGGAGAAGATAGGAGGGGTGGGTTGGAGAGGAGAAGATAGGAGGTGAGGAGAAGACAGGAGAGGAGAAGACAGGAGAGTTGGACAGGAGAAGATAGGAGGAGAGGAGAAGACAGGAGGAGAGGAGAAGACAGGAGGAGAGGTGAAGACAGGAGGGGAGGTGAAGACAGGAGGAGAGGAGAAGACAGGAGGGAAGGGTTGGAGAGGAGAAGACAGGAGGAGAGGAGAAGACAGGGTAGAGGTGAAGACAGGAGGAGAGGAGAAGACAGGAGGAGAGGAGAAGACAGGAGGAGAGGAGAAGACAGGAGGAGAGGTGAAGACAGGAGGAGAGGAGAAGACAGGAGGCGAGGAGAAGACAGGAGAGGAGAAGACAGGAGGAGAGGAGAAGACAGGAGGAGAGGAGAAGACAGGAGAGGAGAAGACAGGAGGAGAGGAGAAGACAGGAGGAGAGGAGGAGACAGGAGAGGAGAAGACAGGAGAAGAGGAGAAGACAGGAGGAGAGGAGAAGGCAGGAGGAGAGGAGAAGACAGGAGGAGAGGAGAAGGCAGGAGGAGAGGAGGAGACAGGAGGAGAGGAGAAGGCAGGAGGAGAGGTGAAGACAGGAGGAGAGGAGAAGACAGGAGGAGAGGAGAAGACAGGAGGGGTGGGTTGGAGAGGAGAAGACAGGAGGGGAGGGTTGGAGAGGAGAGGAGAAGGCAGGAGGGGCGGGTGGTAATATATCTAGACAAGCCAAGCAATGGAAAGTGGTAGGGAGGAGCGTGTGTGCATGTGTGTGTGTGTGTGTGTGTACGTTAAAGTGTAGGTGTAAGTGTGTGTGTGTAGGTGTAGGTGTAGGTGTAGGTGTGTGTGTGTGTGTGTGTGTGTGTGTGTGTGTGTGTGTGTGTGTGTGTGTGTGTGTGTGTGTGTGTGTGTGTGTGTGTGTGTGTGAGACAGTCTGCACCTAAACCCAGTCAGAAAGAAGGATGCAGGCAGGTACTCCTGTGCTGTGAAAGGCTTCAAGGATTTCCACTCTTCTGAAGTGGCTCCTGAATAACTGCCTGGACGTGAGACACACACAAGAAGATCTGTGTGTAATTCTGCCTTGCACTACCACATACCCCAGTTGTCAGACAACCACAGAAAAACACTGGTTAAAACCTGTGGATGGTCAATTATATGAGGCTTGTGGGAAGAACCTTGGAGATGAGGTCTGTTCTGGCTACTGAGGTTGAGATGAGGTCTGTCCTGGCTACTGAGGTGGAGATGAGGTCTGTCCTGGCTACTGCGATGGAGATGAGGTCTGTCCTGGCTACTGAGATGGAGATGAGGTCTGTCCTGGCTACTGAGATTGAGATGAGGTCTGTCCTGGCTACTGAGGTTGAGATGAGGTCTGTTCTGGCTACTGAGGTGGAGATGAGGTCTGTCCTGGCTACTGAGGTGGAAATGAGGTATGTCCTGGCTACTGAGGTGGAGATGAGGTCTGTCCTGGCTACTGAGATGGAGATGAGGTCTGTCCTGGCTACTGAGGTGGAGATGAGGTCTGTCCTGGCTACTGAGATGGAGATGAGGTCTGTCCTGGCTACTGAGGTGGAGATGAGGTCTGTCCTGGCTACTGAGGTGGAAATGAGGTATGTCCTGGCTACTGAGGTGGAGATGAGGTCTGTCCTGGCTACTGAGGTGGAGATGAGGTCTGTCCTGACTGATGTGTTTCTGTTAACCGTAATAACCTAGTTAATGATGTGTTAGCCGTAATAACCTGGTTAATGATGTGTTAACCGTAATAACCTAGTTAATGATGTGTTAACCGTAATAACCTAGTTAATGATGTGTTAACCGTAATAACCTGGTTAATGATGTGTTAGCCGTAATAACCTAGTTAATGATGTGTTAACCGTAATAACCTAGTTAATGATGTGTTAACCGTAATAACCTGGTTAATGATGTGTTTCTGTTATCCATAATAACCTGGTTAATGATGTGTTAACCGTAATAACCTAGTTAATGATGTGTTAACCGTAATAACCTGGTTAATGATGTGTTAGCTGTAATAACCTAGTTAATGATGTGTTAACCGTAATAACCTAGTTAATGATGTGTTAACCGTAATAACCTGGTTAATGATGTGTTAGCCGTAATAACCTAGTTAATGATGTGTTAGCCGTAATAACCTAGTTAATGTCATCAAGGTGCTAAAGAAACAGAACACTAACGTCAGGCCGATATTCCCTCTTTCTGAACTGATACTGAACAACCGTAGAAGAAACTTCATTAATAAAAAGCCTGTCGGACCACTACAGACCCATCTGCTAAGCAGAGGCTAATTGAGTGAACACTGTTAACAAGGCGTTTCAATTCCCCGTGTCATGCCGTCCAGGTATCAACGAAAGAGAATATGACATGGTTTTGATTCCCCTCATAGTGAATGAATAAGCCTACTTTAAAATCAAAGGATTCGGGAAACCTCATTATGATGTCCACTCACGCCCTTTTTGGTTTTAAGTCCATTGAGAACATTGTGACCTAACGGTTTGCTGAAAAACACAACCGGGTGATGAATCACATTATCAGTGATATTCAGATGTTGATGAGGGTATGATGCATTATTAAAACTACTTCACAGAGTTCTAATGCATCAGAGGATACGTGTCTGAGTTTTCAAATACTCAAATCTCTCTCTCTCTCCCCCACCCCTCTCTCTCTCTCTCTCTCTCCCCTACCCTCTCTCTGTGTCTCTCTCCCACCCCTCTCTATTCTCTCTCTCTCTCCCTCTCTATCCCTCCCACCCCCTCTCTCTCCCTCTCTCTGTGTCTCTCTCCCCCATCACTCTCTCTCTCCCCCACCCCTCTCTCCCACCCTCTCTCTCTCTCTCTCTCTCTCTCTCTCTCCCATCACTCTCTCTCTCCCCCACCTATCTCTCTCCCACCCCTCTCTCTCCCCAGTGTCTCTCTCCCACCCCCTCTCTCTCCCATCCCCCACCTCTATCTCTCTCCCACCTCTCTCTCTCTCTCTCTCTCTCTCCCACCCCTCCCCACCTCTCCCCCATCTCTCTCCCACCCTCTCTCTCTCTCTCTCTCTCTCTCTCCCACCCCTCTCTCTCTCTCTCTCCCCCACCTCTCTCTCTCCCCCACTCCACCCTCTCTCTCTCTCTCTCTCTCTCTCTCTCTCTCTCTCTCTCCCACCCCTCCCATCTCTCAGTCTCTCTCTCTCCCCCACCTCTTCTCTCTCTCCCACCCTCTCTCTCCCATCACTCTCTCTCCCATCCCCTCTATCTCTCTCTCCCTACCTCTCTCTGTGTCTCTCTCCCCACCCATCTCTCTCCCACCCCCTCTCTCTCACCCTCTCTCTGTGTCTCTCTCTCTCTCCCACCACCTCTCTTCTATCTCTCCCCCCCTCTCTCTCTCTCTCTCTCTCTCTCTCTCTCTCTCTCTCTCTCTCCCATCCTCTCTCTCCCATCACTCTCTCTCTCTCTCTCCCCCACTCTCTCTCTCCCCCACCTCTATCTATCCCCCACTCTCTCTCTCTCTCCCCCACCCTATCTCTCTCCCACCCTCTCTCTCAGTGTCTCTCTCCCACCTCTTTCTCTCTCCCCTACCACTCCCTCCCACCTCTCCAAACACACACTTAACAACCTTTGGTTCAGACCACCACACGGTTCAGACCACCACCCGGTTCAGACCACCACACGATTCAGACCACCACACGGTTCAGACCACCACACGATTCAGACCACCACACGGTTCAGACCACCACACAATTCAGACCACCACACGGTTCAGACCACCACACGATTCAGACCACCACACGGTTCAGACCACCACCCGGTTCAGACCACCACACACCATTCAGACCACCACACAGATTCAGACCACCACACGATTCAGACCACCACACGATTCAGACCACCACACGATTCAGACCACCACACGATTCAGACCACCACCCAAGCTCTAAATAATGGCCTAATATTCTCGTCTAGGATGCAGGGCATACACAGTTTGGTTGTGTTCCAAATGCCACCCTTTTCCCTGTGTAATATAGTGCCCTATATTTGACCAGGACCCTGGTTTAAAGTAGTGCACTACATAGGGAATAGGCTGGCATTTGAGATATTTATTTCTCTGTCTGATCAAAGGCCTACCCTAGTCTTATGGGGTGAGAGAGCCTCACATCTGTAGAACATTCTGAATTCTCCACATAATTTGCTTTCTATTTATAAACTTCCAGACAGATACATCAGAAGATAGGTGTCCTTAGCTAGTAATATACCCTACTCCTTAGCTAGTAATATACCCTACTCCTTAGCTAGTAATATACCCTACTCCTTAGCTAGTAATATACCCTACTCCTTAGCTAGTAATATACCCTACTCCTTAGCTCCTTAGCTAGTATATACCCTACTCCTTAGCTAGTAATAGACCCTACTCCTTAGCTAGTAATATACCCTACTCCTTAGCTAGTAATAGATCCTACTCCTTGGCTAGTAAAATATCCTACTCCTTAGCTAGTAATAGATCCTACTCCTTAGCTAGTAATAGACCCTACTCCTTAGCTAGTAATAGATCCTACTCCTTGGCTACTAATAGACCCTACTCCTTAGCTAGTAATAGACCCTACTCCTTAGCTAGTAATAGATTCTACTCCTTGGCTACTAATATACCCTACTCCTTAGCTAGTAATAGATCCTACTCCTTGGCTACTAATATACCCTACTCCTTAGCTAGTAATAGATCCTACTCCTTAGCTAGTAATATACCCTACTCCTTAGCTAGTAATAGATCCTACTCCTTGGCTACTAATATACCCTACTCCTTAGCTAGTAATAGATCCTACTCCTTAGCTAGTAATAGACCCTACTCCTTAGCTAGTAATAGATCCTACTCCTTGGCTACTAATATACCCTACTCCTTGGCTAGTAATAGATCCTAGCTCCTTAGCTAGTAATAGACCCTACTCCTTGGCTAGTAATAGATCCTACTCCTTAGCTAGTAATATACCCTACTCCTTAGCTAGTAATAGACCCTACTCCTTAGCTAGTAATAGATCCTACTCCTTGGCTACTAATAGACCCTACTCCTTGGCTAGTAATAGATCCTACTCCTTAGCTAGTAATATACCCTACTCCTTAGCTAGTAATAGATCCTACTCCTTAGCTAGTAATAGACCCTACTCCTTGGCTAGTAATAGATCCTACTCCTTAGCTAGTAATATACCCTACTCCTTAGCTAGTAATAGATCCTACTCCTTAGCTAGTAATATACCCTACTCCTTAGCTAGTAATATACCCTACTCCTTAGCTAGTAATAGACCCTACTCCTTAGCTAGTAATATACCCTACTCCTTAGCTAGTAATATACCCTACTCCTTAGCTAGTAATATACCCTACTCCTTAGCTAGTAATATACCCTACTCCTTAGCTAGTAATATACCCTACTCCTTAGCTAGTAATATACCCTACTCCTTAGCTAGTAATAGACCCTACTCCTTAGCTAGTAATATACCCTACTCCTTAGCTAGTAATAGACCCTACTCCTTAGCTAGTAATAGACCCTACTCCTTAGCTAGTAATAGATCCTACTCCTTAGCTAGTAATATACCCTACTCCTTAGCTAGTAATAGACCCTACTCCTTAGCTAGTAATAGACCCTACTCCTTAGCTAGTAATAGATCCTACTCCTTGGCTACTAATATACCCTACTCCTTAGCTAGTAATAGATCCTACTCCTTAGCTAGTAATATACCCTACTCCTTAGCTAGTAATAGATCCTACTCCTTAGCTAGTAATATACCCTACTCCTTAGCTAGTAATAGATCCTACTCCTTAGCTAGTAATAGACCCTACTCCTTAGCTAGTAATAGACCCTACTCCTTAGCTAGTAATATACCCTACTCCTTAGCTAGTAATATACCCTACTCCTTAGCTAGTAATATACCCTACTCCTTAGCTAGTAATATACCCTACTCCTTAGCTAGTAATAGATCCTACTCCTTAGCTAGTAATAGACCCTACTCCTTAGCTAGTAATAGACCCTACTCCTTAGCTAGTAATAGACCCTACTCCTTAGCTAGTAATAGATCCTACTCCTTGGCTACTAATATACCCTACTCCTTAGCTAGTAATAGACCCTACTCCTTAGCTAGTAATAGACCCTACTCCTTAGCTAGTAATAGATCCTACTCCTTGGCTACTAATATACCCTACTCCTTAGCTAGTAATAGATCCTACTCCTTAGCTAGTAATATACCCTACTCCTTAGCTAGTAATAGATCCTACTCCTTGGCTACTAATATACCCTACTCCTTGGCTAGTAATAGATCCTACTCCTTAGCTAGTAATAGACCCTACTCCTTGGCTAGTAATAGATCCTACTCCTTAGCTAGTAATATACCCTACTCCTTAGCTAGTAATAGATCCTACTCCTTAGCTAGTAATAGACCCTACTCCTTGGCTAGTAATAGATCCTACTCCTTAGCTAGTAATATACCCTACTCCTTAGCTAGTAATAGATCCTACTCCTTGGCTACTAATATACCCTACTCCTTAGCTAGTAATAGACCCTACTCCTTGGCTACTAATATACCCTACTCCTTAGCTAGTAATATACCCTACTCCTTAGCTAGTAATAGACCCTACTCCTTAGCTAGTAATAGATCCTACTCCTTGGCTACTAATATACCCTACTCCTTAGCTAGTAATAGATCCTACTCCTTAGCTAGTAATATACCCTACTCCTTAGCTAGTAATAGATCCTACTCCTTGGCTACTAATATACCCTACTCCTTGGCTAGTAATAGATCCTACTCCTTAGCTAGTAATAGACCCTACTCCTTGGCTAGTAATAGATCCTACTCCTTAGCTAGTAATATACCCTACTCCTTAGCTAGTAATAGATCCTACCCCTTGGCTACTAATATACCCTACTCCTTAGCTAGTAATAGATCCTACTCCTTGGCTACTAATATACCCTACTCCTTAGCTAGTAATATATCCTACTCCTTAGCTAGTAATAGATCCTACTCCTTAGCTAGTAATAGATCCTACTCCTTAGCTAGTAATAGACCCTACTCCTTAGCTAGTAATATAGCCTACTCCTTAGCTAGTAATATACGCTACTCCTTAGCTAGTAATAGATCCTACTCCTTAGCTAGTAATAGATCCTACTCCTTGGCTAGTAATATACCCTACTCCTTAGCTAGTAATATACCCTACTCCTTAGCTAGTAATAGATCCTACTCCTTGGCTAGTAAAATATCCTACTCCTTAGCTAGTAATAGATCCTACTCCTTAGCTAGTAATATATCCTACTCCTTAGCTAGTAATATATCCTACTCCTTAGCTAGTAATAGATCCCACTCCTTAGCTAGTAATAGATCCTACTCGTTAGCTAGTAATAGATCCTACTCGTTAGCTAGTAATAGATCCTACTCCTTGGCTAGTAATATACCCTACTGCTTAGCTAGTAATAGATCCTACTCCTTAGCTAGTAATATTCCCTACTCCTTAGCTAGTAATAGATCCTACTCCTTAGCTAGTAATTGACCCTACTCCTTTGAAGACGCAAAATATTGTTTTGTGGAACAAACAAGAAATAAGACAAAAAAACGGAAAACTTGAGCGTGCATAACTATTCACCCCACCAAAGTCAATACTTTGTAGAGACACCTTTTGAGGCAATTACAGCTGCAAGTCTCTTGGGGTTTGTCTCTATAAGCTTGGCACATCTAGCCACTGGGTTTCTTGCCCATTCTTCAAGGCAAACTGCTCCAGCTCCTTCAAGTTGAATGGGTTCCGCTGGTGTACAGCAATCTTTAAGCCATACCACAGATTCTCAATTGGATTGAGGTCTGGGCTTTGACTAGGCCATTCCAAGACATTTTAATGTTTCCCCTTAAATCACTCGAGTGTTGCTTTAGCAGTATGCTTAAAATCATTGTCCTTCTGGAAGGAGAACCTCCATTCCAGTCTCAAATCTCTGGAATATTGAAACAGAAAAAAGTTTCCCGCAAGAATTTCCCTGTATTTAGCGCCATCCATCATTCCTTCAATTCTGACCAGTTTCCCATTCCATGCCTATGAAAAACATCCACACAGCATGATGCTGCCACCACCATGCTTCACTGTGGGGATGGTGTTCTTGGGGTGATGGGAGGTGTTGGGTTTCCGCCAGACATAAAGTTTTCCTTGATAGCCAAAAAGCTCCATTTTATTCTCATCTGACCAGAGTACCTTCTCCATATTTTGGGGGAGTCTCCCACATGCCTTTTGGAGAACACCAAACGTGTTTGACTATTTTTTTTCTTTCTTCTTTTTTCTGGCCACTCTTCCGTAAACCCCAACTCTATGGCTTAAAGTGGTCCTATGGACAGATACTCCAGATACTCCAATCTGCGCTGTGGAGCTTTGCAGCTCTACAGCTCCTTCAGGGTTATCTTTGGTCTCTTTGTTGCCTCCCTGATTAATGCCCTCCTTGCCTGGTCCGTGAGTTTTGGTGGACGGCCCTCTCTTGGCAGGTTTGTTGTGGTGCCATATTCTTTCCATTTTTTAATAATGGATTTAATGGTGCTCCATGGGATGTTCAAAGTTTTGCATATTTTTTTATAACCCAACCCTGATCTGCTTGCTTGGTGGTGCCCCTTGCTTAGTGGTGTTGCAGACTCTTTCAGAAGAGGTGTATATATACTGAGATGGTGTGACAGATCATGTGACACTTAGACACTTAGATTTGCACACAGGTGGACTTTAAAAAAAAATTAAACAAGATTTTTATTTGATTTCACTTGACCAATATGGACTATTTTGTGTATGTCCATTACATGAAATCCAAATAAAAATCTATTTAAATTACAGGTTGTAATGCAACAAAATAGGAAAAATGCCAAGGGGGATGAAAACTTTTGCAAGGCACTGTATTGATATTAATAAACTCAGTGTATAACTGTTTAAAAGTATTTACTGATTACTAGCAAAATACATTTAGTCTCAGTTTTCCTGACATTTAATATCACCACTTTATTTTAAGATGTGAAATGTCAGAATAATAGTAGAGAGGATGATTTATTTCAGCTTTTACTTCTTTCATCACATTCCCAGTGGGTCAGAAGTTTACATACACTCAATTAGTATTTGGTAGCATTGCCTTTAAATTGTTTAACTTTGGTCAAACGTTTCGGGTAGCCTTCCACAAGCTTCCCACAATAAGTTGGGTGAATTTTGGCCCATTCCTCCTGACAGAGCTGGTGTAACGGAGTCAGGTTTGTAGGACTCCTTGCTCGCACACGCCTTTTCAGTTTTGCCCACACATTTTCGATAGGATAAGGTCAGGGCTTTTTGATGGCCAATACCTTGACTTTGTTGTCCTTAAGCCATTTCCCACAACTTTAGAAGTATGCTTGGTGTCACTGTCCATTTGGAAGACCCATTTGCGACCAAGCTTTAACTTCCTGACTGATGTCTTGAGATGTTGCTTCAATACTGTATATCCACATAATTTTCCTAACTCATGATTCGATCTATTTTGTGAAGTGCACCAGTCCCTTCTGCAGCAAAGCACCCCCACAACATGATGCTGCCACCTACGTGCTTCACAGTTGGGATGGTGTTCCTCAGCTTACAAGCCTCCCCTTTTAGGTCTAGAATTTTTGTTCTGAGGTCTTGGCTGATTTCTTTTGTTTTTCCCATGATGTCAAGCAAAGAGACACTGAGTTTGAAGGTAGGCCTTGAAATACATCCACAGGTACACCTCCAATTGACTCAAATTATGTAAATTAGCCTATCAGAAGCTTCTGAAGCCATTACATTATTTTCTGGAATTTTCCAAGCTGTTTAAAGGCACAGTCAACATAGTGTATGTAAACTTCTGACCCACTGGAATTGTGATACAGTGAATTATATGTGAAATAATCTGTCTGTAAACCAACGTTTGGAAAAATGACTTGTGTCATGCACGAAGTAGATGTCCTACCCGACATTTCCAAAACTATAGTTTGTTAACAAGAAATTTGTGGAGTGGTTGAAAAATGAGTTTTAATGACTCCAACCTAAGTGTATGTAAACCTCCGACTTCAACTGTATACAAAAGTATGTGGACACCATTTATTTCAAATTAGTGGATTCGGTTATTTCAGGCACACCCCTTGCTGACAGGTGTATAAAATATAGCACACAGACATGCAATCTC
Source organism: Oncorhynchus tshawytscha (assembly GCF_018296145.1). Classification (NCBI taxonomy): domain Eukaryota; kingdom Metazoa; phylum Chordata; class Actinopteri; order Salmoniformes; family Salmonidae; genus Oncorhynchus; species Oncorhynchus tshawytscha. Next base: position 4,426,107 of record NC_056441.1, on the reverse strand, counting down.
CATAGACAAACATTGACTGAAGAGCTCAGTGACATTCAAAGTGGCACCATCATAGGATGCTACCTTTCCAACAAGTTAGTTTATTACATTTTGGTGGAGGAGGAATAATGGTCTGGGCCTGTTTTTCACGGTTCGGGTTAGGCCCTTAGTTCCAGTGAAGGGAAATCTTAATGCTACAGCATTCAATTACATTCTAGACAATTCTGTGCTTCTAAATTCGTGGCAACAGTTTGGGATGAAATTGAATGCCAATGAGATGGTGCGAGGCCTTGCTTCCAGGCCTACATCAGTGATTCTCACTAATGCTCTTGTGGCTGAATGGAAGCAAGTCCCTGCAGAAATGTTCCAACATCTAGTGGAAAGCCTTCCCAGAAGAGTGGAGGCTGTTATAGCAGCAAAGGGGGGACCAAATCCATATTAATGCCCATGATTTTGGAATGAGATGTTGGGCGAGCCGGTGTCCACATACTTTTGGTAATGTAGTGTACTTTTGGTCATGTAGTGTATTTTTGGTAATGTGGTGTACTTTTGGTCATGTAGTGTATTTTTGGTAATGTGGTGTACCTTTGGTAATGTAGTGTATTTTACCCCTTATTTCAGTCACTAGACATTCTCCATATATGCAGTACTTCCATGTGTTTTTGTCCCGGTATCAGGACCTTCAGATGAGTGAGGCCTGTGGGCATCCTAGAGCAAAACAACCGATATGTACGAGTTTGTGAGTCTCACCTTTACACAGATGGGTCATATTAGTGGGTAACCAAGACGCTACAGACGATTTTGTGAGAATACCGATTTTTGGGATGTCTCATGGTCTGACAAACACCGCTCTAGCTCTGTCAACTTTCTCCGCGGATGCGGAAGTGTTACATAGGCGGATGCGGTGGTTTGAGAAGCATCCAATGCAAAAAAAAAACCATATCTCTAGTTTAAACTGGCTGATTTTTATGGGGATTGTTTTATTATGCTAATTCCATTTCCGTCGGGTTGATCTTCTGATATCTTATCCAAAGAAAATAATACACATCGTCTGAAGGTATCGATCTATTTTCTGCACTAATTTAGTGTTTTTCCTTGTCAGCATCGATGGTTTAACCGCTCATTGAACAACACTAACGGAGCAAACAGCTCATTCCGCTGGTGCGTCATCTTCCTAGAAAAGCGGTGACTGGCGCCATTGTGTGGATTTACGGGACATTTCACGAAACGAGTGGTTAACTCTAACTTAGGAATTGAATAAATCAACGAACTTCGATGAAAATACAACGTGTCCAATCTATCGTTTTGAAAGCTTTTTTTTTTCATACCTTTATGGTTTCGGGACAACTGGTCAATTGAGTAGCATAGATTACACCACTTTCCATACCTATTGCTCAACTTTGATAAGATAAGTGCTGCAGATATCAACTTGAAGGTCTATCACTTATTCAAGATGAGTAGTTCAACAAATAAACCCTTCTAGATCGACAGTCCATCTCGGAGGAGTGAACAGATTCATATTTTTAGAATTCACCCATTCCTTTCCTGGACCAAGTTCCTGTGGGCAGGCCAATAAAATGCATTGGAAAATGCTCCCCGCTCATTCCGACTGGAGTGCTGGTTAAAGAACATCCCACCGTCTACGGAGTACTGTCAAGTCAACAAAAGAAAATAGCCGAACTTCACAACTGATAGGTACGAGATGCAGCGCTTTCATTCCATAACGGGTCTTTAAACAAAAAAAAGTAATCTCATGACATTATGGGCACATGATAACCGTGTTGATTTACATTTGGCTGAGTTTATTTAACTTGGCTTGTCAGTTAAGAACAAACTCTTATTTTGACGGCCTAGGAACAGTGGGTTAACTGCCTTGTTCAGAGGCAGAACGACAGATTTGTACCTTCTCAGCTCAGGGATTTGAACTTGCAACCTTTCAGTTACAAGTCTAAAGCTCTAACCACTAGACTACCTGCCTCTAACCAATAGGCTACCTCTAACCACTAGGCTACCTGCCTCTAACCACAAGGCTACCTGCTCTAACCACTAGGCTACCTGTCTCTAACCACTAGGCTACCTGCCTCTAACCACAAGGCTACCTGTCTCTAACCACTAGACTAACCTACCTGTCTAACCACAAGGCTACCTGCTCTAACCACTAGGCTACCTGTCTCTAACCACTAGGCTACCTGCCTCTACCCACTAGACTACCTGCCTCTACCCACTAGACTACCTGCCTCTAACCACTAGGCTACCTGCCTCTACCCACTAGACTACCTGCCTCTAACCACTAGGCTACCTGCCTCTAACCACTAGACTACCTGCCTCTAACCACTATACAACCTGCCTCTAACCACTAGACTACCTGCCTCTAACCACTAGACTACCTGCCTCTAACCACTAGACTACCTGTCTCTACCTGCCTCTAACCACACTAGACTACCTGCCTCTAACCACTAGACTACCTGCCTCTAACCACTAGACTACCTGCCTCTAACCACTAGACTACCTGCCTCTAACCACTAGACTACCTGCCTCTACCCACTAGACTACCTGCCTCTAACCACTAGACTACCTGCCTCTAACCACTAGGCTACCTGCCTCTAACCACTAGGCTACCTGCCTCTAACCACTAGGCTACCTGCCTCTAACCACTAGGCTACCTGCCTCTAACCACTAGACTACCTGCTCTAACCACTATACAACCTGCCTCTAACCACTAGACTACCTGCCTCTAACCACTAGGCTACCTGCCTCTAACCACTAGACTCCTTGCCTCTAACCACTAGACTACCTGCCTCTAACCACTAGGCTACCTGCCTCTAACCACTAGGCTACCTGCCTCTAACCACTAGACTACCTGCCTCTAACCACTAGGCTACCTGCCACCCCAGTTGTCAACTAACGTGAATTCACTGTGAAATCAACAAAACTATTCACAATGTCATTGGATTTAGGTTACAGTAGGGTGGGAAACGAAATGCTGTTATGATGTTATGACTTTTTGCAAATCCAATTAGTTTTCCATTGTTGATTCAGTCATCACAGATTTTTTTTAAATGTTTTTTGTGTGTGTGGGGTGGGGGGTTAAAATGACGTGGAAACAACGTCGATTCAACCATTCTTTTTTGCCCAGTGGGGTATGACAGCTGGGAACAGCTAGAACAGAAGCAATGACCCTGGTTACAAGAGATGGACATAACCTTCTGTACCATAGAAGTCCAGACCTCTGGGCAGATGCGGTGATACACTTACCGTAGGCCACAGGACTGTGTGCTTATACTGTTAAAAACAAATCTAATTGTTTCAACTCATTATTATTAAAGGAGAAGTTAGATATTTTACAACCAAATCTCTATTTTAAAAAAAAATGTAAATGAGGTCCAGACACGTTTTTAAGAAACTTTCCAAAAACAATCATTCCGGTACACCTGCAATAACACATGCTAAATATGCGACCAATAACATTTGATTTGATTGGACCAGCGATTCACTTCCTCTTCCTCATTGTGCAGTGCTGGGGCTCTGAAAACATATGAACAAAAGCAAAAAAAAAACACCCAAATAAGTCCTTTTAGAAACAGAAATGGTGTCAGTATAGTGATGCAGGTCTGTTCCTTCCTCCCTGTAGCCTGCTGCTAGAATGGACCCGTTTTCCCTATCCAGCTGTTCCCTGTAGCCTGCTGCTAGAATGGACCCGTTTCCCCTATCCAGCTGTTCCTTCCTCCCTGTAGCCTGCTGCTAGAATGGACCCGTTTCCCCTATCCAGCTGTTCCCTGTAGCCTGCTGCAGTTACGAATGACACAATTTAGTGTGTCAGCTACATCATTTAAAGACCAAATGCACAGATCTAAATAGACAGGAATTACTAGGAATATTAGAACGAGCAATGTGTAGCCTGCTGCTAGAATGGACCCGTTTCCCCTATCCAGCTGTTCCCTGTAGCCTGCTGCAGTTACGAATGACACAATTTAGTGTGTACAATTTAAAGAAAAATATAGGAATATTAGACGAGCAATGTCAGAGTCCGGAATATAAATATATATATATATATATATGATCCCTTATTGATGTCACCTGTTAAATCCACTTCAATCAGTGTAGATGAAGAAGAGGAGACAGGTTAAATAGGATTTTTTTTTAGCCTTGAGACAATTTGAGACTTGGATTGTGTATGTGTGCCATTCAGAGGTTGAATAGGCTAGACAAAAGATTGAAGTGCCTTTGAATGAGGTATGGTAGTAGGTGCCAGGCACACCGGTTTGGGACAAGAACTGCAACGTTGCTGTATTCAAATCAGTATAATAAAACACTAATAAAAGTCATATGTTGAACCACAGCTGTGTTGGGTAATATGATACAGACAGAAAGCCTAAAATAACATATGTTTGAAAACTATTGATGGAGGCTCATTGTATGATATCACACCTTAAGACCAAAACATGAAGGTGGAAAATGTTTGGGTGGTGAACTCATGGAGAGAGAAGGTTAAGGGGTGTTATGTTGTGTTTACATGATCTCTAGTAAAAAACATTCTATTGTTCTACAAACCTACAAGTTAGATCACTCAAGACATGTCTTTACAAAATAACATGTCCTTACAAAATAACATGTCTTTACAAAATAACATTTCCTTACAAAATAACATGTCCTTACAAAATAACATGTCCTTACAAAATAACATGTCCTTACAAAATAACATGTCCTTACAAAATAACATGTCCTTACAAAATAACATGTCCTTACAAAATAACATGTCCTTACAAAATAACATGTCCTTACAAAATAACATGCGAGATGTCAGTTCAGACACAAACAGACTAAGAAAAAACTTTAAGTGTTTTAAAATAGAAAGAGGTTATAATAATGTATTAGCATAATGATGTATTAGCATAATGATGTATTAACATAATAATGTATTAACGTAATAATGTATTAGCATAATAATGTATTAGCATAATAATGTATTAACATACTAATGTATTAACATAATGATGTATTAACATAATGATGTATTAACATAATAATGTATTAACATAACGATGTATTAACATAATGATGTATTAGCATAATCATGTATTAACATAATGATGTATTAACATAATGATGTATTAACATAATAGTGTATTAACATAATAATGTAGAAACACTATGTTTTATTAACACACAATTTCCCAACATGTATTCACAGATGTTTCACCATTGTGTCATAGAAAGTGTGTGTGTGTGTGTGTGTGTGTGTGTGTGTGTGTGTGTGTGTGTGTGTGTGTGTGTGGGAGAGAGAGAGCTAGAAAGCGAACGTCTGTGCATGGACACTTACATCTCATACCTGTATATGTGTGTTTACGTGCTAACCCGTTAACATGAGTTCACCTGTCTCCCCCTGCAGGTGACAGAGGATGTCCAGAGCTGATTGGTCCTTCCTGGAGCAGCTGTTGGAAGAGGGGCAGGAGTATAGCACCGGGGTGGGCCGTGTCTGGCTCACTGTCCTCTTCCTGTTCCGCATGCTGGTCCTGGGCACCGCCGCAGAGTCAGCCTGGGACGACGAACAGAACAGCTTCGTCTGTAATACCAAGCAACCTGGATGTACCGCCGTGTGTTACGACAAAGCTTTCCCCATATCACATTACCGCTATTTTGTGCTCCAGGTGATTTTTGTTTCCACACCGACTATTTTCTATTTTGGGTATGTGGCCATGAGGGCTGCGAAGGAGAAGAACGAGGAGGAAGATGAGGAGAAGAAGAGGTCGGAGGAGAGTGGTTGTGAGGGACAAGAGAGGGGAGGAGTAAAGAAGAATGGAGGGAAGAAGAGGGAGGTGAGAAAGGGGGATGAGATAGAAGAACTAGTGGAGGAGAAAGGAGGGAGAAAGGTGGTGAAAGCTCTCCCAGAGGCTCCTAAGCTGAAGGGCCGTCTCCTCTGTGCCTACGCCGCCAGCATCCTCCTCAAGGTCCTCCTGGAGGTCGGCTTCATTGTCGGACTATGGTACCTCTATGGCTTCGTGATCCCGGCCCGGTTCGAGTGTGTCCGCGACCCCTGTCCTCACACGGTGGACTGCTTCATCTCCAGACCCACGGAGAAGACCATCTTCACCATCTACACCCAGACCATCGCTGGAGTCTCTCTCCTTCTCAACCTGGTAGAGCTTCTCCACCTCCTCCAGCTAGCCATCACCCATCACCTGGAGAAGCGCTATGCCCAGGAGCAGTACACCTTTCCTGGCATAGCTGTGGTCTGAGTCCGGCCTGGTGCTCCAAGCCTGGAGATGGAGATGCAGCAAGCTTCGCCTTACCAGGAGAAGGGCCATCTGCATTTACCCATGAGGGAGGCCAGCTACACCAAGCCCAGAGAGAGTTATCTGGACCTGGGGGAGGCCAGCTACACCAAGCCCAGAGAGAGTTATCTGGACCTGGGGAGGCCAACTACATTAAGCCCAGAGAGAGATCTGGACCTGGGGAGGCCAGCTACACCACGCCCAGAGAGAGTTATCTGGACCTGGGGAGGCCATCTACACCAAGCCCAGAGAGAGTTATCTGGACCTGAGGGGAGGCCAGCTACACCAAGCCCAGAGAGAGTTATCTGGACCTGGGTGGAGGCCAGCTACACCAAGCCCAGAGAGAGTTATCTGGACCTGGGGGAGGCCAGCTACACCAAGCCCAGAGAGAGTTATCTGGACCAGGGGGAGGCCAGCTACACCAAGCCCAGAGAGAGTTATCTGGACCTGGAGGGAGGCCAGCTACACCAAGCCCAGAGAGAGATATCTGGACCTGGTGTCGGGAGCAGGGATGAACCTTGATGGTGACCTGCTCCCCAGTTATCTGAACTATTTGGGGACTATGAGGACAACACACTCTTCAGGGAGAGCAACGCAACACAACACACACACATTAAGGGTGCCCAGAAGGGACACAGCAACAAACACACTCAGCATTATGTATGAGGAAAACAGAGACGTTTGGTTCTGTGACTAGGAATGAGCCATGTGCCACTAAAGACATTAAAGTTTGAAGTACGTTTTCAAGAACATGGACAAGAATAAGAAAAAATGATTGTACTGTATAACACATGCCTTGAAGGACAATGTAGTGGAGATGTTGCTGATGTTGCTGATTAGAATGGAAATGTACTAAAGTTCTCAGGAACAAGATTTAAACAAAGACCATTGAGAATGGAACACTGAGAACGGGAAAGGAGGACAATCGGAACAGGAACAGGATGTATTATAATTCAGCCATTTAGATTTTTAGGAAACGTTCTCGTCCAATGGGATAAGCCTATGAGCTGGCTGAATGTGATGTCACAATGGAAACACTTGGCTTGACCTCCACAGGGAAAACAACCTACGGGCCCCAACAGTGCAGTGGGGTCTTGTGAGAAAGAGCAGGGGTAAATATATCTACTTCCCAAATGGAACCCTATTCCCTACATAGTGCACTACTTTTGACCAGGGCCTTATCGGCTACCATTTGGGGCATAGCCTATGTGTTCTTAAGCATGTTCCTTATCTGATTACTGTGACCTCAGAGCTTCGCTAGGGCCAGTGGAATGTACTGAGCTCTCTGGACTACCCTCCCTCCATGGGGACTAATGGGGACTAATGGCCACACACACACACACACACACACACGCCTGTCCTCTATGTAGCTGTCCAGCTGTGTCTTGGAGTCACAAGAGGGGTAAGGAAGGGAGAGCAAGAGGTGGGGAGCTAGAGGGATGACGAGGTGGGGAGCTAGAGGGATGAAGAGGTGGGGAGCTAGAGGGATGAAGAGGTGGGGAGCTAGAGGGATGAAGAGGTGGGGAGCTAGAGGGATGAAGAGGTGGGGAGCTAGAGGGATGAAGAGGTGGGGAGCTAGAGGGATGAAGAGGTGGGGAGCTAGAGGGATGAAGAGGTGGGGAGCTAGAGGGGGATGAAGAGGTAGGGAGCTAGAGGGATGAAGAGGTGGGGAGCTAGAGGGGTGAAGAGGTGGGAGCCATGGAGGGAAAGGAGGTGGGAGCCATGGAGGGAAAGAGATGGAGGGGTGGAGGGAGGGAAAGTAGAGGGGGATGGAGAGGTATGGAAAGAGTAACTATCTGATATCCTGTGAATGATTTAAAGTTGATTCCCTGTGAATTATTTGAACTTGATTCTCTTTGATTCCATATGAATGATTTAATTTTGATTCCATGTGATTCCCTGTGAATGATTTAAAGTTGATTCCCTGTGAATTATTTGAACTTGATTCTCTTTGATTCCATATGAATGATTTAATTTTGATTCCATGTGATTCCCTGTGAATGATTTAAAGTTGATTCCCTGTGAATTATTTGAACTTGATTCTCTTTGATTCCATATGAATGATTTAATTTTGATTCCATGTGATTCCCTGTGAATGATTTAAAGTTGATTCCCTGTGAATTATTTGAACTTGATTCTCTTTGATTCCATATGAATGATTTAATTTTGATTCCATGTGATTCCCTGTGAATGATTTAAAGTTGATTCCTGTGAATTATTTGAACTTGATTCTCTTTGATTCCATATGAATGATTTAATTTTGATTCCATGTGATTCCCTGTGAATGATTTAAAGTTGATTCCCTGTGAATTATTTGAACTTGATTCTCTTTGATTCCATATGAATGATTTAATTTTGATTCCATGTGATTCCCTGTGAATGATTTAAAGTTGATTCCCTGTGAATTATTTGAACTTGATTCTCTTTGATTCCATATGAATGATTTAATTTTGATTCCATGTGATTTCCTGTGAATGATTTAAAGTTGATTCCCTGTGAATTATTTGAACTTGATTCTCTTTGATTCCATATGAATGATTTAATTTTGATTCCATGTGATTCCCTGTGAATGATTTAAAGTTGATTCCCTGTGAATTATTTGAACTTGATTCTCTTTGATTCCATATGAATGATTTAATTTTGATTCCATGTGATTCCCTGTGAATGATTTAAAGTTGATTCCCTGTGAATTATTTGAACTTGATTCTCTTTGATTCCATATGAATGATTTAATTTTGATTCCATGTGATTCCCTGTGAATGATTTAAAGTTGATTCCCTGTGAATTATTTGAACTTGATTCTCTTTGATTCCATATGAATGATTTAATTTTGATTCCATGTGATTCCCTGTGAATGATTTAAAGTTGATTCCCTGTGAATTATTTGAACTTGATTCTCTTTGATTCCATATGAATGATTTAATTTTGATTCCATGTGATTCCCTGTGAATATAAAGTAATTTTCTCATGTAAGCGGTACAGCTGAATGAGTTCTTCTGTCATTCTGTTAATAAGAAAGGAAATCACCAACTATGTGAAGAGTATTTAAATAAATGTATTTAATTTGTTTGTTTATATTTATTAGTTTATATTTGAATAAATCTGTTTTTAATCAGGTGATTATATCCTCCTTATTTACCCACTTCATTGGCAGACGAGTACCCTTCTTAATTAATACAAGTAATAGCCTGGCCATCATAGCCTGCAATATGGAAAATCCTGATCCTTGAATCACAATTCGTGATTGTATTCATTCATTCATCTATTACATTCCTATCTATTCATCGGCCTACAGTAGGTCTGGCACAAACAAGTAGAAGTCAATGAGGATGCGGACCAGTGTTCATCAGCAGACTGATTCCATACGTTGACTCATTCATGGAATGGAATTTTTCAGTGGTGTAAAGTGCTTAAGTAAATAATACTTTAAAGTACTACTTAAGTCGTTTTTTTTATAGGGGGGGGGGGGTATCTGTACTTTACTTCAAAAAATTTTTTGACAACATTTACTTAACTACACTCCTAAAGAAAATATTACACTTTTTACTCCATACATTTTCCCTGACAACCTAAAGTACTCGTTACATTTAGAATGATTAGCAGGACAGGAAAATGGTCTAATTCACACACTTATCAAGGGAACGTCCCTGGTCACCCCTACTGCCTCTGGCAAACTCCCTTAACACAAATACATCTTTTGATAAATAGTGTTGGGAGTGTGGCCCCTGGCTATCAATACATTTTAATAACAAGAAAACGCTGCTGTCTGCGTTTGCCCCTTTACCTCTACCTGCAGTCCATGTTCATATTAGCTCAATTACCTAGACTAACCTGTACCCCGGCACGTTGACTCGGTACCTGTACCCCGGGAAATTGACTCGGTACCTGTACCCCGGCACGTTGACTCAGTACCTGTGCCCCGGCACGTTGACTCGGTACCTGTACCCCGGCACGTTGACTCGGTACCTGTACCCCGGCACGTTGACTCGGTACCTGTACCCCGGCACGTTGACTCGGTACCTGTACCCCGGCACGTTGACTCGGTACCTGTACCCCGGCACGTTGACTCGGTACCTGTACCCCGGCACGTTGACTCGGTACCTGTACCCCGGCACATTGACTCGGTACCTGTACCCCGGCACATTGACTCGGTACCTGTACCCCCACACATTGACTCGGTACCTGTACCCCACACATTGACTCGGTACCTGTACCCCCACACATTGACTGACTCGGTACCTGTACCCCGGCATATTGACTCGGTACCTGTACCCCGGCATATTGACTCGGTACCTGTACCCCCACACATTGACTCGGTACCTGTACCCCCACACATTGACTCGGTACCTGTACCCCCACACATTGACTCGGTACCTGTACCCCGGCATATTGACTCGGTACCTGTACCCCACACATTGACTCGGTACCTGTACCCCCACACATTGACTCAGTACCTGTACCCCCACACATCGACTCGGTACCTGTACCCCCACACATTGACTCGGTACCTGTACCCCCACACATTGACTCGGTACCTGTACCCCCACACATTGACTCGGTACCTGTACCCCGGCATATTGACTCGGTACCTGTACCCCCACACATTGACTCAGTACCTGTACCCCCACACATTGACTCAGTACCTGTACCCCCACACATTGACTCGGTACCTGTACCCCCACACATTGACTCAGTACCTGTACCCCCACACATTGACTCGGTACCTGTACCCCCACACATTGACTCGGTACCTGTACCCCGGCACATTGACTCGGTACCTGTACCCCCACACATTGACTCGGTACCTGTACCCCGGCATATTGACTCGGTACCTGTACCCCCACACATTGACTCGGTACCTGTACCCCCTGTATATACTGTAGCCTCGTTATTGTGTTACTTTAGTTTATTTAGTAAATATGTTCTTTCCTGTGTTTTTCTTCATGAAAATACATGGTTGGTTTTAAGGGTTTGTCAGTAAGCATTTCACGGTAATGTCTACACCTGTTCTAGTAGGTGACAAATATATTTTGATTTAAATAATATAAGAATTTTTACTTTTTGTACTTAAAATATACAGTGCCTTGCGAAAGTATTCAGCCCCCTTGAACTTTGCAACCTTTTGCCACATTTCAGGCTTCAAACATAAAGATATAAAACTGTATTTTTTTGTGAAGAATCAACAACAAGTGGGACACAATCATGAAGTGGAACGACATTTATTGGATATTCCAAACTTTTTTAACAAATCAAAAACTGAAAAAATACAGTTTTATATCTTTATGTTTGAAGCCTGAAATGTGGCAAAAGGTCGCAAAGTTCAAAGGGGCCGAATACTTTCACAAGGCACTGTATATAGAACCAAATACTTTTAGACTTTTACTCAAGTAGTTTTTTACTGGGTGACTTTCACTTTTTCTTGAGTAACTTTCTATTAAGGTATCAATACTTTTAATTAAGTATGACAATTGGGTATTTTTTCCAACGCTGGGTATTTTGAGGGTTCTTCAAAACCACAACCATCTTGAATTGAATCCATCTTCTGTTAACTCCTCCTACTTGTAAAACTGCCTACCCAACTACTGTTAACTCCTCCTACTTGTAAAACTGCCTACCCAACTACTGTTAACTCCTCCTACTTGTAAAACTGCCTACCCAACTACTGTTAACTCCTGTCTCTTGGCTATGGCATCACTCAAGAGATAAACCTCTAGGAATACTGGTGTGGGGAAACGAATGGTTTCTCTGAACTGCTGACGGTGTCTCTGAACTGCTGACGGTGTCTCTGAACTGCTGACGGTGTCTCTGAACTGCTGACGGTGTCCCTGAACTGCTGATGGTGTCTCTGAACTGCTGACGGTGTCTCTGAACTGCTGACGGTGTCCCTGAACTGCTGACGGTGTCTCTGAACTGCTGACGGTGTCTCTGAACTGCTGACGGTGTCTCTGAACTGCTGACGGTGTCCCTGAACTGCTGATGGTGTCTCTGAACTGATGGTTTTTCTGAACTGATGGTTTCCACGGTTGTGGCTACATGGAGTCCAGCATTTTAGCTAAGCCTAACCCAAAATGTAACCTAATTATCCCATCCTGTTATGTTAATTCTCCTAACCTGCTGCGTTAATTCTAATCTGCTGTTAATTATCTATAATCCTCTACTTTAATTTTCCTAAGCTGCTGTTAATTCTCCTAACCTGCTACGTTAATTCTCCTAACCTGCTACGTTAATTCTCCTAACCTGCTACGTTAATTCTCCTAACCTGCTACGTTAATTCTCCTAACCTGCTACGTTAATTCTCCTAACCTGCTACGTTAATTCTCCTAACCTGCTACGTTAATTCTCCTAACCTGCTACGTTAATTCTCCTAACCTTCGTTAATTCTCCTAACCTGCTACGTTAATTCTCCTAACCTGCTACGTTCAAATCAAATCAAATTTTATTTGTCACATACACATGGTTAGCAGATGTTAATGCAAGTGTAGCGAAATGCTTGTGCTTCTAGTTCCGACAATGCAGTAATAACGAACAAGTGATCTAACTAACAATTCCAAAAAAACTACTGTCTTATACACAGTGTAAGGGGATAAAGAATATGTACATAAGGATATATGAATGAGTGATGGTACAGAGCAGCATAGGCAAGATACAGTAGATGATATTGAGTACAGTATATACATATGAGATAAGTATGTAAACCAAGTGGCATAGTTAAAGTGGCTAGTGATACATGTATTACATAAGGATGCAGTCGATGATATAGAGTACAGTATCAACGTATGCATATGAGATGAACAATGTAGGGTAAGTAACATTATATAAGGTAGCATTGTTTAAAGTGGCTAGTGATATATTTACATCATTTCCCATCGATTCCCATGATTAAAGTGGCTGGAGTAGAGTCAGTGTCATTGACAGTGTGTTGGCAGTAGCCACTCAATGTTAGTGGTGGCTGTTTAACAGTCTGATGTCCTTGAGATAGAAGCTGTTTTTCAGTCTCTCGGTCCCAGCTTTGATGCACCTGTACTGACCTCGCCTTCTGGATGACAGCGGGGTGAACAGGCAGTGGCTCGGGTGGTTGATGTCCTTGATGATCTTTATGGCCTTCCTGTAGCATCGGGTGGTGTAGGTGTCCTGGAGGGCAGGTAGTTTGCCCCCGGTGATGCGTTGTGCAGACCTCACTACCCTCTGGAGAGCCTTACGGTTGAGGGCGGTGCAGTTGCCATACCAGGCGGTGATACAGCCCGCCAGGATGCTCTCGATTGTGCATCTGTAGAAGTTTGTGAGTGCTTTTGGTGACAAGCCGAATTTCTTCAGCCTCCTGAGGTTGAAGAGGCGCTGCTGCGCCTTCCTCACGATGCTGTCTGTGTGAGTGGACCAATTCAGTTTGTCTGTGATGTGTATGCCGAGGAACTTAAAACTTGCTACCCTCTCCACTACTGTTCCATCGATGTGGATGGGGGTGTTCCCTCTGCTGTTTCCTGAAGTCCACAATCATCTCCTTAGTTTTGTGACGTTGAGTGTGAGGTTATTTTCCTGACACCACACTCCGAGGGCCCTCACCTCCTCCCTGTAGGCCGTCTCGTCGTTGTTGGTAATCAAGCCTACCACTGTTGTGTCGTCCGCAAACTTGATGATTGAGTTGGAGGCGTGCATGGCCACGCAGTCGTGGGTGAACAGGGAGTACAGGAGAGGGCTCAGAACGCACCCTTGTGGGGCCCCAGTGTTGAGGATCAGCGGGGAGGAGATGTTGTTGCCTACCCTCACCACCTGGGGGCGGCCCGTCAGGAAGTCCAGTACCCAGTTGCACAGGGCGGGGTCGAGACCCAGGGTCTCGAGCTTGATGACGAGCTTGGAGGGTACTATGGTTTTGAATGCCGAGCTGTAGTCGATGAACAGCATTCTCACATAGGTATTCCTCTTGTCCAGATGGGTTAGGGCAGTGTGCAGTGTGGTTGAAATTGCATCGTCTGTGGACCTATTTGGGCGGTAAGCAAATTGGAGTGGGTCAAGGGTGTCAGGTAGGGTGGAGGTGATATGGTCCTTGACTAGTCTCTCAAAGCACTTCATGATGACGGATGTGAGTGCTACGGGCGGTAGTCGTTTAGCTCAGTTACCTTAGCTTTCTTGGGAACAGGAACAATGGTGGCCCTCTTGAAGCATGTGGGAACAGCAGACTGGTATAGGGATTGATTGAATATGTCCGTAAACACACCGGCCAGCTGGTCTGCGCATGCTCTGAGGGCGCGGCTGGGGATGCCGTCTGGGCCTGCAGCCTTGCGAGGGTTAACACGTTTAAATGTCTTACTCACTTCGGCTGCAGTGAAGGAGAGACCGCATGTTTCCGTTGCAGGCCGTGTCAGTGGCACTGTATTGTCCTCAAAGCGGGCAAAAAAGTTATTTAGTCTGCCTGGGAGCAAGACATCCTGGTCCGTGACTGGGCTGGGTTTCTTCCTGTAGTCCGTGATTGACTGTAGACCCTGCCACATGCCTCTTGTGTCTGAGCCGTTGAATTGACGGTAAAACTGCCGACCCAACTAATTCTCCTAACCTGCTACGTTAATTCTCCTAACCTGCTACGTTAATTCTCCTAACCTGCTGCGTTAATTCTCCTAACCTGCTACGTTAATTCTCCTAACCTGCTATGTTAATTCTCCTAAACTTCTACTATAATTAACCTAACCTGCTGCAATAATTCTCCTAACCTGCTGTTAATTATCCTAAACTTCTACTTTAATTCTCCTAACCTGCTACTTTAATTCTCCTAACCTGCTACTTTAATTCTCCTAACCTGCTGTTAATTATCCTAACCTTCTACTTTAATTCTCCTAACCTGCTACTTTAATTCTCCTAACCTGCTACTTTAATTCTCCTAACCTGCTATGTTAATTCTCCTAACTTTCTACTTTAATTCTCCTAACCTGCCGTGACGTGGTCATTGACTAGCCTCTCATGATGACGGAGGTGAGTGCTACGGGTCGGAAGTCATTCAGATCTACTGCCGACATCTTTTTTTTGTTTATTTTTGTTGTTGTTGTTCTGATAGAAAAAGTTACGCTCTTTAGTGTAGCTTTGTCTCAGCCGTACCTCAGTGCTCTCAACCAGCAGGGAAAATTGCTCTGAGCCGTCTGCATGGTCCTAAACGGCATTTGCCTTTTAATGGGGATTGGAATGATTTTAGTATTTTAAATGATTTGTGTTGAGCTAGGGTATGGCAACGGACATACTCAGCTATACCTAGGGTTGCCAACTGTCCCGTATTAGCCAGGATGTCCCTTATTTTGAGCTAAATTGGTTTGTCCCATACGGGACCTCCCTTGTCTCGTACATTCATCCAATCGCAGTATAGCGTAAACTCGCCAATAAAAAAAAAGTAATTTCTGTTGTTGTTCAGTCGGTTTGGCATATCAAGGAAATATGGATAAACCTGCAAAAAATGAAAAGACTGTAGCTACAACAAACAATGGGAAGCACAGAAGATGTGTTCAGCCTGTCAGGTGACTCCGACGAAACCTTTCTGTACTTTATGTCATCGGGAATTCTCAATTGGCCACGGAGAGGAGAATGACCTAACTCAGCATGCATCCACAGAAATGTACAAGAAGGCCACGCTAGCTAAAGGTGCTACCAATATCGGTGCATTCTTCGTGACGTCCACTGCGAAAAATGACAAAGTCACGGTGAAGTGAAGCCTCGTATGTGTACCATAAGGTTAAACACGGTGCTTTGTTTCATGACTCGAATGTCATGTTTTGATTTCTCACCAGAAAATGTAATGACACTGAAACCGATCAGAGCTTTGCTGACCTGGAGCAGGTTGTGGTTGCCCTCAAAATGACAGAGACAGTCAGTATGGACCAACTATGAAGAGTGTTGTGCCGGGAGGAAGTACAGAAAGCCAGACAGGAAACCGCAAAATCCACCAGTGAGAAGTGGGGTGGCAATTTTCCAAAAACCTAGGAAAAGCCATCTTGATCAACATGTTCAGGATTGTCTCATTTGTCCTCAGTGTACCAGCCTTTGTAGAGAGAGGATTCTCTCTCTCTGATGACCATTTAAATGGTCAGACTCAACAACCAGATGTAGCACAGAGCTGATCAAAAGTGAACTTCAAATATCTGTGAAATTGTCATGTAATAACCTCTCTCTGGCTATGCAAAGGGACAAAGGACTGCCTGAATGGGAAAGTAGACTAGGTGAGTGACTCATGTCCCTCATTTCCTTTTCTGCATTGAGTTTTTTATTTTTTATTTTTAAATCTGTAAAAAGGTCCAAATTGTGATTTCTTTGATCATTTATTTTGAGGTTTATTCACATAAGTTTACATAGTGATACAGTTTTAGTAAAGCTTTGGGAATATAATTTTTTTTTGCCTTTCCAATTGAATTAGAACACACAATTGTATATTCATTCACACAACATGGTGCCCACACCGCTGTGGCACCCTGCTCTGGCACCACCTTTTGGCCCTCATTTGGCAGTGAGAAAGGTGACAACCCTATAGCCATACAACCCTGATCAAAATACACAGCTATGGTCGTGGCTAATTGTTCTCTGTGACACTCCCTCTACTAAGCTAGGAAGACTGAATCTATCTCACAGTCAACTGTGAGATAGCTGTGTTTCCTGCATCCCCAAATTGTTGCCCTCCTGACTGCTGATGCACTTCCTAATGACACACACACACACACACACACACACACACACACACACACACACACACACAGCAGAAAACCAAAACAGTCTTTGTCACATGTGCTCCCCTCTCCAGCCTCTAGGTCATCAGGCTGCTCATTATGGCGCGCACCTGTTACCATCGTTACATGCACCTTGCGCATCATCAGACTCACCTGGACTCCATCACCTCCCTGATTAACTTCCCTATATACGTCTCTCCCTTTGGTTCCTTCCCTATATATGTCTCTCTCTTTGGTTCCTTCACTATATATGTCTCTCTCTTTGGTTCCTTCCCTACATATGTCTCTGTATACTGTGGGGCAAAAAAGTATTTAGTCAGCCACCAATTGTGCAAGTTCTCCCACTTAAAAAGATGAGAGGTCTGTAATTTTCATCATAGGTACACTTCAACTATGACAGACAAAATTAAGAAAAAAAAATCCAGAAAATCACATTGTAGGATTTTTAATGAATTTATTTGCAAATTATGGTGGAAAATAAGTATTTGGTCAATAACAAAAGTTTATCTCAATACTTTGTTATATGCCCTTTGATGGCAATGACAGATGTCAAACGTTTTCTGTAAGTCTTCACAAGGTTTTCACACACTGTTGCTGGTATTTTGGCCCATTCCTCCATGCAGATCTCCTCTAGAACAGTGATGCTTTGGGGCTGTTGCTGGGCAACACGGACTTTCAACTCCCTCCAAAGATTTTCCATGGGGTTGAGATCTGGAGACTGTGCCAGGGTTAAGCAGGCCAACAGTGGCTGTCCCTTATGGTCCCCTACTAGGGGCAGGACTGGGCCAGGGTTAAGCAGGCCAGACCCGGGATAAGCAATGGGTGCTAGTAGTGCACTATATAGGGAATAGGGTGCCAGTAGTGCACTATATAGGGAATAGGGTGCCAGTAGTGCACTATATAGGGAATAGGGTGCCAGTAGTGTACTATATAGGGAATAGGGTGCCAGTAGTGCACTATATGGGGAATAGGGTGCCAGTAGTGCACTACATAGGGATTAGGGTGCCCTTTGGAATGCAGATGTTGTGGTGTTCCCTGCCAGCTGTAGTGCACTACATAGGGATTAGGGTGCCCTTTGGAATGCAGACATTGTGGTGTTCCCTGCCAGCTGTAGTGCTGCGAGGCTGAGAGGACTGCCCTTCTCCAGGCTACGGCCATAACAGCCACTGATACACAAAACCTCACAGGGAATGAACATAAGGACCTAAAAATAAAACTCCTGGACTCTCTGGTAGGTCATGTTTCTATTTGGATCCAGAATCCAACATTTCAGAATGTAAGAACTCTCACAAACCACAACACTACTGACCTAGTGAGATATTGTCTTTGTAGCTATAAACAAACCACAACACTACTGACCTAGTGAGATATTATCTTTGTAGCTATAAACACATCACTACTGACCTAGTGAGATATTGTCTTTGTAGCTATAAACAAACCACATCACTACTGACCTAGTGAGATACTGTCTTTGTAGCTATAAACACATCACTACTGACCTAGTGAGATATTGTCTTTGTAGCTATAAACACATCACTACTGACCTAGTGAGATATTGTCTTTGTAGCTATAAACAAACCACAACACTACTGACCTAGTGAGATACTGTCATTGTATCTATAAACACATCACATCCCTACTGACCTAGTGAGATACTGTCTTTGTAGCTATAAACAAACCACATCACTACTGACCTAGTGAGATACTGTCTTTGTAGCTATAAACACATCACTACTGACCTAGTGAGATATTGTCTTTGTAGCTATAAACACATCACAACACTACTGACCTAGTGAGATACTAAAACGTCTATCATGTTATAGCTACAAAGATAATATCTCACTAGGTCAGTAGTGATGTGGTTTGTTTATAGCTACAAAGACAATATCTCACTGGGTCAGTAGTGATGTGGTTTGTTTATAGCTACAAAGACAATATCTCACTAGGTCAGTAGTGTTGTGATGTGTTTATAGATACAAAGACAATATCTCACTAGGTCAGTAGTGATGTGTTTTTATAGCTACAAAGACAGTATCTCACTGGGTCAGTAGTGATGTGTTTATAGCTACAAAGACAGTATCTCACTAGGTCAGTAGTGATGTGGTTTGTTTATAGCTACAAAGACAGTATCTCACTAGGTCAGTAGTGATGTGTTTATAGATACAAAGACAGTATCTCACTGGGTCAGTAGTGATGCGGTTTGTTTATAGATACAAAGACAGTATCTCACTAGGTCAGTAGTGATGTGTTTATAGATACAATGACAGTATCTCACTGGGTCAGTAGTGTTGTGTTTATAGATACAATGACAGTATCTCACTAGGTCAGTAGTGATGTGGTTTGTTTATAGCTACAAAGACAATATCTCACTAGGTCAGTAGTGATGTGTTTATAGCTACAAAGACAATATCTCACTAGGTCAGTAGTGATGTGTTTATAGATACAAAGACAATATCTCACTAGGTCAGTAGTGATGTGTTTATAGCTACAAAGACAGTATCTCACTAGGTCAGTAGTGATGTGGTTTGTTTATAGCTACAAAGACAATATCTCACTAGGTCAGTAGTGATGTGTTTATAGATACAATGACAGTATCTCACTGGGTCAGTAGTGTTGTGTTTATAGATACAATGACAGTATCTCACTAGGTCAGTAGTGATGTGTTTATAGATACAATGACAGTATCTCACTGGGTCAGTAGTGTTGTGTTTATAGCTACAAAGACAGTATCTCACTAGGTCAGTAGTAATGTGTTTATAGATACAAAGACAATATCTCACTGGGTCAGTAGTGATGTGGTTTGTTTATAGCTACAAAGACAATATCTCACTAGGTCAGTAGTGTTGTGATGTGTTTATAGATACAAAGACAATATCTCACTGGGTCAGTAGTGATGTGTTTATAGATACAAAGACAGTATCTCACTGGGTCAGTAGTGATGTGTTTATAGATACAAAGACAGTATCTCACTGGGTCAGTAGTGATGTGTTTATAGATACAAAGACAGTATCTCACTAGGTCAGTAGTGATGTGTTTATAGATACAAAGACAGTATCTCACTAGGTCAGTAGTGTTGTGTTTATAGATACAATGACAGTATCTCACTAGGTCAGTAGTGTTGTGATGTATTTATAGATACAAAGACAATATCTCACTAGGTCAGTAGTGATGTGTTTATAGATACAATGACAGTATCTCACTAGGTCAGTAGTGTTGTGATGTGTTTATAGATACAAAGACAATATCTCACTAGGTCAGTAGTGATGTGTTTATAGATACAATGACAGTATCTCACTAGGTCAGTAGTGTTGTGATGTGTTTATAGATACAATGACAGTATCTCACTAGGTCAGTAGTGTTGTGATGTGTTTATAGATACAAAGACAATATCTCACTAGGTCAGTAGTGATGTGTTTATAGATACAATGACAGTATCTCACTAGGTCAGTAGTGTTGTGATGTGTTTATAGATACAAAGACAATATCTCACTAGGTCAGTAGTGATGTGTTTATAGATACAATGACAGTATCTCACTAGGTCAGTAGTGTTGTGATGTGTTTATAGATACAA
Source organism: Oncorhynchus tshawytscha (assembly GCF_018296145.1). NCBI lineage: Eukaryota > Metazoa > Chordata > Actinopteri > Salmoniformes > Salmonidae > Oncorhynchus > Oncorhynchus tshawytscha. Next base: position 4,405,591 of record NC_056441.1, on the reverse strand, counting down.
TGACAGTATCTCACTAGGTCAGTAGTGTTGTGATGTGTTTATAGATACAAAGACAATATCTCACTAGGTCAGTAGTGATGTGTTTATAGATACAATGACAGTATCTCACTAGGTCAGTAGTGTTGTGATGTGTTTATAGATACAAAGACAGTATCTCACTAGGTCAGTAGTGATGTGTTTATAGCTACAAAGATAATATCTCACTAGGTCAGTAGTGTTGTGATGTGTTTATAGATACAATGACAGTATCTCACTAGGTCAGTAGTGTTGTGATGTGTTTATAGATACAATGACAGTATCTCACTAGGTCAGTAGTGTTGTGATGTGTTTATAGATACAAAGACAGTATCTCACTAGTTCAGTAGTGATGTGTTTATAGCTACAAAGACAGTATCTCACTAGGTCAGTAGTGATGTGTTTATAGATACAAAGACAGTATCTCACTGGGTCAGTAGTGATGTGTTTATAGATACAAAGACAGTATCTCACTGGGTCAGTAGTGATGTGATGTGTTTATAGATACAAAGACAGTATCTCACTGGGTCAGTAGTGATGCGGTTTGTTTATAGATACAAAGACAGTATCTCACTAGGTCAGTAGTGATGTGTTTATAGATACAAAGACAATATCTCACTGGGTCAGTAGTGATGTGTTTATAGATACAAAGACAGTATCTCACTAGGTCAGTAGTGATGTGTTTATAGATACAAAGACAGTATCTCACTAGGTCAGTAGTGTTGTGTTTATAGATACAATGACAGTATCTCACTAGGTCAGTAGTGTTGTGATGTGTTTATAGATACAAAGACAATATCTCACTAGGTCAGTAGTGATGTGTTTATAGATACAATGACAGTATCTCACTAGGTCAGTAGTGTTGTGATGTGTTTATAGATACAAAGACAATATCTCACTAGGTCAGTAGTGATGTGTTTATAGATACAATGACAGTATCTCACTAGGTCAGTAGTGTTGTGATGTGTTTATAGATACAATGACAGTATCTCACTAGGTCAGTAGTGTTGTGATGTGTTTATAGATACAAAGACAATATCTCACTAGGTCAGTAGTGATGTGTTTATAGATACAAAGACAATATCTCACTAGTTCAGTAGTGATGTGTTTATAGATACAAAGACAATATCTCACTAGGTCAGTAGTGATGTGTTTATAGATACAAAGACAATATCTCACTAGTTCAGTAGTGATGTGTTTATAGATACAAAGACAGTATCTCACTAGGTCAGTAGTGATGTGTTTATAGATACAAAGACAGTATCTCACTAGGTCAGTAGTGATGTGTTTATAGATACAAAGACAGTATCTCACTAGGTCAGTAGTGATGTGTTTATAGATACAATGACAGTATCTCACTGGGTCAGTAGTGATGTGTTTATAGATACAATGACAATATCTCACTAGGTCAGTAGTGATGTGGTTTGTTTATAGCTACAAAGACAATATCTCACTAGGTCAGTAGTGTTGTGATGTGTTTATAGATACAAAGACAGTATCTCACTAGGTCAGTAGTGATGTGGTTTGTTTATAGATACAAAGACAATATCTCACTGGGTCAGTAGTGATGTGGTTTGTTTATAGCTACAAAGACAATATCTCACTAGGTCAGTAGTGTTGTGATGTGTTTATAGATACAAAGACAATATCTCACTAGGTCAGTAGTGATGTGATGTGTTTATAGATACAAAGACAATATCTCACTAGGTCAGTAGTGATGTGATGTGTTTATAGCTACAAAGACAGTATCTCACTAGGTCAGTAGTGATGTGATGTGTTTATAGCTACAAAGATAATATCTCACTAGGTCAGTAGTGATGTGATGTGTTTATAGCTACAAAGACAGTATCTCACTAGGTCAGTAGTAATGTGTTTATAGATACAAAGACAATATCTCACTGGGTCAGTAGTGATGTGTTTATAGATACAAACAGTATCTCACTAGGTCAGTAGTGATGTGTTTATAGATACAAAGACAGTATCTCACTGGGTCAGTAGTGATGTGTTTATAGATACAAAGACAGTATCTCACTGGGTCAGTAGTGATGTGTTTATAGATACAAAGACAATATCTCACTAGGTCAGTAGTGATGTGTTTATAGATACAATGACAGTATCTCACTAGGTCAGTAGTGTTGTGATGTGTTTATAGATACAATGACAGTATCTCACTAGGTCAGTAGTGTTGTGATGTGTTTATAGATACAAAGACAATATCTCACTAGGTCAGTAGTGATGTGTTTATAGATACAATGACAGTATCTCACTAGGTCAGTAGTGTTGTGATGTGTTTATAGATACAAAGACAGTATCTCACTGGGTCAGTAGTGATGCGGTTTGTTTATAGATACAAAGACAGTATCTCACTAGGTCAGTAGTGATGTGTTTATAGATACAAAGACAATATCTCACTAGTTCAGTAGTGATGTGTTTATAGATACAAAGACAGTATCTCACTGGGTCAGTAGTGATGCGGTTTGTTTATAGATACAAAGACAGTATCTCACTAGGTCAGTAGTGATGTGTTTATAGATACAAAGACAATATCTCACTAGTTCAGTAGTGATGTGTTTATAGATACAAAGACAATATCTCACTAGGTCAGTAGTGATGTGTTTATAGATACAAAGACAATATCTCACTAGTTCAGTAGTGATGTGTTTATAGATACAAAGACAGTATCTCACTAGGTCAGTAGTGATGTGTTTATAGATACAAAGACAGTATCTCACTAGGTCAGTAGTGATGTGTTTATAGATACAATGACAGTATCTCACTAGGTCAGTAGTGATGTGATGTGTTTATAGATACAAAGACAGTATCTCACTAGGTCAGTAGTGTTGTGATGTGTTTATAGATACAAAGACAATATCTCACTAGGTCAGTAGTGATGTGTTTATAGATACAAAGACAATATCTCACTAGTTCAGTAGTGATGTGTTTATAGATACAAAGACAGTATCTCACTGGGTCAGTAGTGATGCGGTTTGTTTATAGATACAAAGACAGTATCTCACTAGGTCAGTAGTGATGTGTTTATAGATACAAAGACAGTATCTCACTAGTTCAGTAGTGATGTGTTTATAGATACAAAGACAGTATCTCACTAGGTCAGTAGTGATGTGATGTGTTTATAGATACAAAGACAGTATCTCACTAGTTCAGTAGTGATGTGTTTATAGCTACAAAGACAGTATCTCACTAGGTCAGTAGTGATGTGATGTGTTTATAGATACAAAGACAATATCTCACTGGGTCAGTAGTGATGTGTTTATAGATACAAAGACAGTATCTCACTAGGTCAGTAGTGATGTGTTTATAGATACAAAGACAATATCTCACTGGGTCAGTAGTGATGTGTTTATAGATACAAAGACAGTATCTCACTAGGTCAGTAGTGATGTGTTTATAGATACAAAGACAGTATCTCACTGGGTCAGTAGTGATGTGTTTATAGATACAAAGACAGTATCTCACTGGGTCAGTAGTGATGTGTTTATAGATACAAAGACAATATCTCACTGGGTCAGTAGTGATGTGTTTATAGATACAAAGACAGTATCTCACTGGGTCAGTAGTGATGTGTTTATAGATACAAAGACAGTATCTCACTAGGTCAGTAGTGATGTGTTTATAGATACAAAGACAGTATCTCACTGGGTCAGTAGTGATGTGTTTATAGATACAAAGACAGTATCTCACTGGGTCAGTAGTGATGTGTTTATAGATACAAAGACAGTATCTCACTAGGTCAGTAGTGATGTGTTTATAGATACAAAGACAGTATCTCACTGGGTCAGTAGTGATGTGTTTATAGATACAAAGACAGTATCTCACTGGGTCAGTAGTGATGTGTTTATAGATACAAAGACAGTATCTCACTAGGTCAGTAGTGATGTGTTTATAGATACAAAGACAGTATCTCACTGGGTCAGTAGTGATGTGTTTATAGATACAAAGACAGTATCTCACTGGGTCAGTAGTGATGTGTTTATAGATACAAAGACAGTATCTCACTAGGTTTTTTGGAGTTCCCATTGAAATCAAATCAACCCATTTTACCCAAATCTTAATTTACAATTTTGAAACGCTGCCCCCCCCCCCTTCCCCTGAGACTAGCCGGGCGGTGGTGGTGGGGCGGCAGGGATTGTCCACCCTGACAATGGATGGAGCAGGGAGCAGCAGCTAGCAGAGCTGGGCATTGTTACATTGTTACATTGTTACATTGTTATAGCATCAGAGTTCCATGAGCACCTCTCTGGCTCAATGCCAGGGCAACCCGCCACCCCAATGAGGGGATCAGAGGTGTGTGTGTGTGTGTGTGTGTGTGTGTGGTGAGTTACAAAGACATCTACTGTGTGTCAGAGGTCAATTAGGGGCTATGATGGCCACTGCTTTGATCCATGTCCCCTTCTTAGTAAGTCAGGTGTTTTTACATCAAACCTCCTCTAAGCTCTTGTTCTGAGTACTTCCACCAGGGGAAATGACTCATTTTTCAGAAACTATAACAATTACTATGACTGTAAATACTATAACTGTAAATACTATGACTGTAAATACTATGACTGTAATTACGATGACTGTAAATACTATGATACTATGACTGTAAATACTATGACTGTAATTACTATGACTGTAATTACGATGACTGTAAATACTGACTGTAATTACTATGACTGTAATTACTATGACTGTAATTACTATGACTGTAAATACTATGACTGTAAATACTGACTGTAATTACTATGACTGTAAATACTATGACTGTAATTACGATGACTGTAAATACTATGATACTGACTGTAAATACTGACTGTAATTACTATGACTGTAATTACTATGACTGTAATTACTATGACTGTATTTACGATGACTGTAAATACTGACTGTAATTACTATGACTGTAATTACTATGACTGTAAATACTATGATACTATGACTGTAAATACTATGACTGTAATTACTATGACTGTAAATACTATGACTGTAATTACTATGACTGTAAATACTATGACTGTAAATACTATGATACTATGACTGTAAATACTATGACTGTAATTACTATGACTGTAAATACTATGACTGTAATTACTATTACTGTAAATACTATGACTGTAAATACTATGATACTATGACTGTAAATACTATGACTGTAATTACTATGACTGTAAATACTATGACTGTAAGTACTATGACTGTAAATACTATGACTGTAATTACGATGACTGTAAATACTGACTGTAATTACTATGACTGTAATTACTATGACTGTAAATACTGACTGTAAATACTATTACTGCATTTACTATGACTGTAATTACTATGACTGTAAATACTATGATTGTAAATACTATGACTGTAATTACTATGACTGTAATTACTATGACTGTAATTACTATGAATGTATTTACTATGAATGTATTTACTATGACTGTAATTACTATGACTGTAAATACTATGACTGTAAATACTATGACTGTAAATACCCATCTTTAAAAAAAAATGTGGGTCTATAATGTGTATTGTTTCAGTGAGTCTATGTCTGAGTTGGCTGTTATTGTGTGTGAAAGAGTTTAACAGAGACAAAGACACAACTGATCGGTGACCAAGGGAACACTTGTGGCCAAGTCTCTCCAGAACAGGCCAGTCCTAGCTACAAGGGCATTATGGGAACCAAACGGATCCAGACCATAGGAAAAGGCGAGGACTGAGGGAGACGCTCCATTGTTCTGCGGGACGGACGTCAGGAATACAGTGTGTGAATGGGACGATGATGGTGGTTGTTGTTTCAGTTTGAGTGCTCAGCGCTCCGCATCCTGACTGGAAGAGTTGGAGACTCTCCTCCGATTCGGGAACAATGGATCTTTCTGCCTGCTGGGAGGTAACCATAGTGTGTCCTATACACAACACACACACACAACACACACACACACACACACACACACACAGCTGTTTACACACACACACACACACACACACACACACACACACACACACACACACACACACACACACACACACACACACACACACACACACACACACAGCTGTTTACACACACACACGCGCACGCACTCGTAAACACACGCACGGAAGTAAACACACACACAGAGGTACACACACACACAGAGGTAAAACACACACACAGAGGTAAACACACACACACAGAGGTAAACACACACACACAGAGGTAAACACACACACACAGACGTAAACACACACACACACACACACACAGAGGTAAACACACACACAGAGGTAAACACACACACACACACACACACACAGAAGTAAACACACACACAGAGGTAAACACACACACACAGAGGTAAACACATACACACAGAGGTAAACACACACACAGAGGTAAACACACACACAGAGGTAAACACACACACACACACGTCCATCCATCCAGACCACATTTCATTACCAAGCTCTAGAGGTTACCAGTATAAGGGAGATTCCACACAACAAACGTTCCTTTCCCATAACCCATTACATCTCACACACACACGCACACACCCACCCACCCGCCCGCCCACCCACACACACACACACACACACACCTGTACACACACACACACCTACACGCACACACAACTATACACACCTACAGTACCAGTCAAAAGTTTTAGAACACCTACTCATTCAAGGGTTTTTCTTTATTTGTACTATTTTCTACATTGTAGAATAATAGTGAAGACATCAAAACTTACACATCTGGAATCATGTAGTAACCAAAAAGTGTTAAACAAATCACAATATATGTTCTATTTGAGATTCTTTAAAGTAGCCACCCTTTGGCTTGATGACAACTTCACACACGTTCACCCGAGCTGTTGCCAGAGAATGTTCATTTGAATGTTCATTTCTCTACCATAAGCCGCCTCCAACGTCATTTTAGAGAATTTGAGAACCACAGACCCACGTGTAACCATCCCTGCCCAGGATCTCCACATCCAGCTTCTAGACCTGTGGAATCGTCTGGGACCAGCCACCTGGAAGGCTGCCGAGTAGTAAAGTCCTTTTGTGGGGAAAAACTCGTTCTGATTGGCTGAGCCTGGCTCCCCAGTGCGCCCCTACCCAGTCATGTGAAATCCATAGATTAGGGCCTAATTAATTTACTTCAATTGACTGATTTCCTCATATGAACTCTAACTCCGTAAAATTGTTGCAAATTGTTGCATATTGTGTTCATATTTTTTGTTCCGTGTAGAAAGTAGACATAACCCACGTCTAAACCAGGATGAGATGGTCAACCTCTGTTTCTGTTGCCTGTTATCTGACAATTCTGTTCAAATGCCCTTAATCAACAAGGCAGTTAAAAGAGTAAGAACATTTACAAACAGATGAAGAAAATGAAATAGTAAAAAACAAAAAGTAGAAAACAATACCGAGGCCATATACAGGGAGAACCGGTACTGAGTCAGTGTTCCGGGGTACGAGGTAGTTGGGGTGATTAAACGAGGCCATATACACGGAGAACCGGTACTGAGTCAGTGTTCCGGGGTACGAGGTAGTTGGGGTGATTAAACGAGGCCATATACAGGGAGAACCGGTACTGAGTCAGTGCCGAGGTAGTTGGGGTGATTAAACGAGGCCATATACAGGGAGAACCGGTACTGAGTCAGTGTTCGGGGTACGAGGTAGTTGGGGTGATTAAACGAGGCCATATACAGGGAGAACCGGTACTGAGTCCGGGGTACGAGGTAGTTGGGGTGATTAAACGAGGCCATATACAGGGAGAACCGGTACTGAGTCAGTGTTCCGGGGTACGAGGTAGTTGGGGTGATTAAACGAGGCCATATACAGGGAGAACCGGTACTGAGTCAGTGTTCCGGGGTACGAGGTAGTTGGGGTGATTAAACAAGGCCATATACAGGGAGAACCGGTACTGAGTCAGTGTTCCGAGTACGATAGTTGGGGTGATTAAACGAGGCCATATACAGGGAGAACCGGTACTGAGTCAGTGTTCCGGGGTACGAGGTAGTTGGGGTGATTAAACGAGGCCATATACAGGGAGAACCGGTACTGAGTCAGTGTTCGGGTACGAGGTAGTTGGGGTGATTAAACGAGGCCATATACAGGGAGAACCGGTACTGAGTCAGTGTTCCGGGTACGAGGTAGTTGGGGTGATTAAACGAGGCCATATACAGGGAGAACCGGTACTGAGTCACGGGGTACGAGGTAGTTGGGGTGATTAAACGAGGCCATATACAGGGAGAACCGGTACTGAGTCAGTGTTCCGGGGTACGAGGTAGTTGGGGTGATTAAACGAGGCCATATACACGGAGAACCGGTACTGAGTCAGTGTTCCGGGGTATGAGGTAGTTGGGGTGATTAAACGAGGCCATATACAGGGAGAACCGGTACTGAGTCAGTGTTCCAGGGTACGAGATAGTTGGGGTGATTAAACGAGGCCATATACAGGGAGAACCGGTACTGAGTCAGTGTTACGGGGTACGAGGTAGTTGGGGTGATTAAACAAGGCCATATACAGGGAGAACCGGTACTGAGTCAGTGTTCCGGGGTACGAGGTAGTTGGGGTGATTGATTGAGGTTTGTTTAGGTGATTGACTGAAATGTTATGTACATGTAGGTAGAGGGTGAAGCCTGGGTAGTCCTCTGGCTTTGGGTTAGAAACTGTTCAGGAACCTTTTGGTCCCATAGGTGGCGATCCGGTACCGCTTGACTTGCGGAGGCAGAGAGAACAGACAATGACTTGGGTGGCGGAAGTCTTTTACAATTGTTAGGGCATTCCTCTAAACACAATCACTGATTAAATCACAGAGAGAACATGTCATGTGAGTCATACAGTCAGGCCTAAAAGGAGAGGACCTGGTATTAAAGGAGAGGACCTGGTAATAAAGGAGAGGACGTGGTAATAAAGGAGAGGACCTGGTATTAAAGGAGAGGACCTGGTATTAAAGGAGAGGACCTGGTATTAAAGGAGAGGACCTGGTATTAAAGGAGAGGACCTGGTATTAAAGGAGAGGACCTGGTGTTAAAGGAGTGGACCTGGTGTTAAAGGAGAGGACCTGGTATTAAAGGAAAGGACCTGGTATTAGAGGAGAGGAACTGGTATTAAAGGAGTAGACCTGGTGTTAAAGGAGAGGACCTGGTATTAAAGGAGTAGACCTGGTATTAAAGGAGAGGACCTGGTATTAAATTAGAGGACCTGGTATTAAAGGAGAGGACCTGGTATTAAAGGAGAGGACCTGGTATTAAAGGAGGGGACCTGGTATTAAAGGAGAGGACCTGGTGTTGAAGGGGAACACCTGGTATTAAAGGAGAGGACCTGGTATTAAAGGAGAGGACCTGGTATTGAAGGGGAACACCTGGTATTAAAGGAGAGGACCTGGTATTAAAGGAGAGGACCTGGTATTGAAGGGGAACACCTGGTATTAAAGGAGAGGACCTGGTATTAAAGCAGAAGACCTGGTATTAAAGGACCTGGTATTAAAGGAGAGGACTTGGTATTAAAGGAGAGGACTTGGTATTAAAGGAGAGGACCTGGTTTTAAAAACCTGTTGGGGATGCTGCGAATTTTCGCAGCTTTTTGTTAAAAGTCGCGCAAAATTTCAATGTCCTGCTACTCATGCCAGGAATATAGTATATGCATATGATTAGTATGTGTCGATAGAAAACACTCTGAAGTTTATAAAACTGGTTAAATCATGTCTGTGACTATAACAGAACATGTTTAGCAGGCAAAATCCCAAGGAAAACTGTTCACCAAAAAATATCCATCCGCCAGTCTCTGTATTGTCTATGGCAAGGGAAAATATATAGCGATCCGTTTACAATGCCTACAGCTTCCACACGATGTCGCCAGTACTGGAATTTAGATGGAAGTTAATTCTTGGTCAGATGATTAATAGGCACTTCCTGTTATCGACTACACAGGCGGAAGTTTGGAGAGAGACAAAATGGAGCATCATTTCCAAACGTGCTGCTAATGAATTCAGATCGCCCCGTGATCAATTTGATCGATTATTAACGTTTACTAATACCTATAGTTGGATTACAAAAGTAGTTTGAAGTGTTTTGTCAAAGTTTATAGGCAAATTCTTTAATTTAAAAAAATGACATTGCGTTTTGGAACGGTGCTTTTCCATGGATCAGACGGGCTTCATAAATGGACATTTTGGGTATACATGGACGGATTTAATCAAAAAAAGACCCAATTGTGGGGTTTATGGGACATATAGGAGTGCCAACAAAGAAGCTCGTCAAAGGTAATGAATGTTTTATATTTTATTTCTGCGTTTTGTGTAGCGCCGGCTACGCAAATTATTCTGTTTACGTCCTGTTTGGGTATATCGGGGGTTGCATGCTATCAGATAATAGCTTCTCATGCTTTCGCCAAAAAGCATTTTAAAAATCTGACATGTTGGCTAGATTCACAATGAGTGTAGCTTTAATTGAGTACCCTGCATGTGTGTTTTAATGAAAGTTTGAGTTGTATCGAGTACTATTAGTTGTCACTCTGAATTTCCGCTGATGTTGATCCCTGTACATGGACAGCAGCCATAAAAGGTTTTAAAGGAGAGGACCTGTTATTAAAGGAGACGACCTGGTATTAAAGGAGAGGACCTGGTAATAAAGGAGAGGACCTGGTAATAAAGGAGAGGACCTGGTATTAAAGGAGAGGACCTGGTATTAAAGGAGAGGACCTGGTATTAAAGGAGTGTACCTGGTATTAAAGGAGAGGCCCTGGTATAAAAGGAGAGGACCTGGTATTGAAGGGGAACACCTGGTATTAAAGGAGAGGACCTGGTATTAAAGGAGAGGACCTGGTATTGAAGGGGAACACCTGGTATTAAAGGAGAGGACCTGGTATTGAAGCAGAAGACCTGGTATTAAAGGACCTGGTATTAAAGGAGAGGACCTGGTATTGAAGGGGAACACCTGGTATTAAAGGATACAAAAGCAAACCATGCAATTATCTGAAGACGGTGCCCAGCAAACAAATGCATAACAAATCATTTTCAACCAGGGAGTTGCGACACAAAAGTCAGAAATAGCTGTATAATAGCTATATAATATATGCCTTACCTTTGAAGATCTTCTTCTGTTGGCACTCCAAAAGGCCCCAGTTACATCACAAATGGTCCTTTTGTTCGATAAAGTCCTTTATATCCATAAAAACTCAGTTTAGCTGGCACGCTTCAGTCAACAATCCACTCGTTTTCCCTCCTTCAAAATGCATACAAAATGAAATCCCAAATGTTACCAATAAACTTATCCAAACAAGTCCATCAATATTTATAATAAAACCTTAGGTACCCTAATATGCAAATAAATGATCAAATTTAAGATGGATCCTTATTGTCTTTACCGGAGAAAAATACCAAAGAACGCGCTCTCTTCCACGCGCTTGGAGACACTACAGCCAAAATGGGAGCCACCTAGAAAAACTACAATTTCTGACTCATTTTTCCAAAAACCATCCTGAAACTCTTTCTAAAGACTGTTGACATCTAGTGGAAGCCCTAGGAACTGCAATCTGGCACGATTTCACCCTACTATAAAAGTGCCAGCCATTGAAATCAGTGGTAGGATGCATTTTTTTGGGGGGTGGGGGGTAGTTGTCCTCGGGGTTTCACCTGACATTTCAGTTCTGTTATACTCAAATACATTATCTTAATTAACAGTTTTAAAAACTTTAGAGTGTTTTCTATCCAAATCTACCAATTATATGCATATCCTAGCTTCTGGGCCTGAGTAACAGGCAGTTTACTTTGGGCACGCTTTTCATCCGGACGTCAAAATACTGCCCCCTATCCCAAAATAGTTTTAAGTTAACTGGCAAACTGCCTTTCCATTCTCCCCCGCTGCCGTCTCAGAGAGCCGATGATGCTGTAACTAGCACATTGGTTGACTCTTCTCTCTTCAAACGCTGTGTGCTGTTATTATGTAAATGACTAGCTGAGCCTTGGATACAGACAGGTCCGCATTACTCGTTTGCATTCAACCAGTAGTCATCCAAATTATAGTTAGTTATTATACATAACTCTAAAGGCTTTAATTGAATCACAATGGTCCTCCTCTGTAATTTCACATGAGTCTTTCTGTACAAATGTTCATGTTACACTGTTATTAGGGAAAAAAATCCATACAATTAGTTTCGGTTAGTGGAGCTGGAGGAGCCTGAAACGAAAATATATTCTTAACCTCTAGCGTGGAGCAATCCCGTATCCGGGAGCGTAATCATAGCCTCAAGCTCATTACCATAACGCAACGTTTCCTATTCATGAAAATCGCAAATGAAATGGAATAAATATATTGAAACACAAGCTTAGCCTTTTGTTAACAACACTGTCATCTCAGATTTTCAAAATATGCTTTAACCAAAGCTACACAAGCATTTGTGTAAGAGTATTGATAGCCTAGCATAGGATTAAGCCTAGCATTCAGCAGGCAACATTTTCACAAAAACAAGAAAAGCATTCAAATAAAATAATTTACCTTTGAAGAACTTCGGATGTTTTCAATGACGAGACTCTCAGTTAGATAGCAAATGTTCATTTTTTCCAAAAATATTATTTGTGTAAGAGAAATAGCTCCGTTTTGTTCATCACGTTTGGCTAAGAAAAAAAAATGAAAATGCAGTCACTTACAACGGCAAACTTTTTTCCAAATTAGCTCCATAATATCGACAGAAACATGGCAAACGTTGTTTAGAATCAATCCTCAAGGTGTTTTTCACAATTTTATTCGATGAAAAATCATTCCTGGCAGTCGGTTTCTCATCAGAGCCGAACGGAAAAATACTGCAGCTGGAGATTACGCAATAATTGCGACGGAGGACACCAAGCGACCACCTGGTAAATGTAGTCTCTTATGGTCAATCTTCCAATGATATGCCTACAAATACGTCACAATGCTGCAGACACCTTGGGGAAAACGTGGAAAAGGTAAGCTGACTCCTAGCTCCTCCACAGCCATATAAGGAGTCATTGTCATGAGGCGGTTTCAAAAAATGCGGCACTTCCTGATTGTATTTTTATCTGGGTTTTTTCTGTAACATCAGTTCTGTGGCACTCACAGACAATATCCTTGCAAGTTTTGGAAACGTCAGAGTGTTTTCTTTCCAAAGCTGTCAATTATATGCATAGTCGAGCATCTTTTCGTGACAAAATATCTTGTTTAAAACGGGAACGTTTTTCATCAAAAAATTAAAAGAGCGCCCCCTATATCGAATAAGGTAACGTACTTTACTTCCTATTTCAAAATAAAGTTTGGTGAATCACGGGTGACTCCGTCATTTGTAAAAAAGTTTCAGTAAATCCTTTTCGGTAGCATTTCTATGTTGAAGATTTACAAAATAATGATTTTTTTTTTACAAAATAATGATATTTTTTTTCTTCCCATATTCTGTCCAGTTTGCGTTATTATTACAATATATTACACTGGATCTTTCTTGAATAAGTTCCTCCATTTTGTATTTCCTCTAACGTATTCTGTGCCTCTATAGTTTTTATTGCTATCTAACTGTACTGTTAGTCCTTCCATTTCCTTTGTTAGTATGGACTCTTTTGACCGAAATTGCTTTCGTTTTATAGAAAACAAAACATCACCGCTCGAGAGGAGATTTGCATGGAGGAATGGGCCAAAATATCAGCAACAGTGTGTGAAAACCTTGTGAAAACTTAAAGAAAACGTTTTACCTCTGTCATTGCCAACGAAGGGTATATAACAAATTGAGATAAACTTTTATTATTGACCAAAAACTTATTTTCCACCATAATTTGCAAATAAATTCATTAAAAATCCTACAATGTGATTGTCTGGATTTTTTTTCTCATTTTGTCTGTCATAGTTGAAGTGTACCTATGATGAAAATTACAGGCCTCTCATCTTTTTAAGTGGGAGAACTTGCACAATTGGTGGCTGACTAAATACTTTTTGCCTCACTATATATATATATATATATATATATATATATATATATATATATATATATATATATATATATATATATATATATATATATATATTATAGAAGGGGCTGTCCAACTCTGTTACTGTAAAGGTATCATCCTGTAGTTCTTCATTCGAACCCTGTTAATGTAGAGGTATAATCCTGTAGGTCTTCAGTCCAACCCTGTTCCTGTAGAGCTACCCTTACAGTCAGCCTTCATTCCAACCTTGTTCCTGGAGAGCTATCGTCCTGTAGGTTTTCATTCCAACCCAAATCTAGCGCATCTGATTCTAATTATTAGTTGGAGTATAAACTGAATCAGGTTAGTTACAACTGCGGTTGGAGCGAAAACCTACAGGAGGGTATCTCTCCAGGAACAGGGTTGGGGTTAAAACCTACAGGAGGGTCTCTCTCCAGGAATAGGGTTGGAGTTAAAACCTACAGGAAGTTATCTCTCCAGGTACAAGTTTGGAGTTAAAACCTACAGGAAGGTATCTCTTGGGATATGTGGTGAACCTGATTACGAAAATGAACAATTACTAACCATTATGTTTGAGTATGAGAGAGAGACACATGCTGTATAAGATAAAGATTTAATCTCTTATGATCCTCCAGTCTCAAAAACAGGTCAGTTCCACAGGTGCCCAAGCCAATGACGTCCAGGTGACGTGCTTTTGGGCACGCATGAATGAAAACGCTTGGCTGGAGCATGTGTAGATTATTTAGGAATGAGGATAATATTGTCTCTAATCCCTATGGTTTACATTACCCTACTCCTTTCACCCCTTGATCCAGGGCTCCATGGCTAGAGGGGATGGATGTCCTTCAGTCTCCCCAGACACGGTTAGCTCTTCTCGGGGTAGTTGTGGTCCAGTGGATCCTGGGGCGGGGGTAAACTCCAGCTTCTCTTTGAGACTGAGGACCTGGGTGCTGTACCGTCCTGCCTCCTCCTCCAGCTTCCTCTTCTCCCTCAGCTCCATGATGCTCTTCTCCTCCCCAGGTTTAGGGGTGGTGTCCCCCCCTGATGAACCCCTCCAGGTGGTACCCCACCAAATCAAATCAAATCAAATTTTATTTGTCACATACACATGGTTAGCAGATGTTAATGCGAGTGTAGCGAAATGCTTGTGCTTCTAGTTCCGACAATGCAGTAATAACGAACAAGTAATCTAACTAACAATTCCAAAAAAAACTACTGTCTTATACACAGTGTAAGGGGATAAAGAATATGTACATAAGGATATATAAATGAGTGATGGTACAGAGCAGCATAGGCAAGATACAGTAGATGATATCGAGTACAGTATATACATATGAGATAAGTATGTAAACCAAGTGGCATAGTTAAAGTGGCTGGTGATACATGTATTACATAAGGATGCAGTCGATGATATAGAGTACAGTATCAACGTATGCATATGAGATGAACAATGTAGGGTAAGTAACATTATATAAGGTAGCATTGTTTAAAGTGGCTAGTGATATATTTACATAATTTCCCATCAATTCCCATGATTAAAGTGGCTGGAGTAGAGTCAGTGTCATTGACAGTGTGTTGGCAGTAGCCACTCAATGTTAGTGGTGGCTGTTTAACAGTCTGATGGCCTTGAGATAGAAGCTGTTTTTCAGTCTCTCGGTCCCAGCTTTGATGCACCTGTACTGACCTCGCCTTCTGGATGACAGCGGGGTGAACAGGCAGTGGCTCGGGTGGTTGATGTCCTTGATGATCTTTATGGCCTTCCTGTAGCATCGGGTGGTGTAGGTGTCCTGGAGGCACATCCAGAACACATAACAACTGGGGCTACAAAGGGAAGCACAGGCGTGATCTGCCCAGTGACACGAGCCTACCAGACAAGCTAAACAACTTCTATGCTCGCTTTGAGGCAAATAACACTGGAACATGCATGAGAGCGCCAGCTGTTCCGGAAGACTGTGTGATCATGCTGGTCATGGCTCACATCAACACCATTATCCCAGAACCCTAAACCCACTCCAATTTGCATACCGCCCAAACAGATCCACAGATGATGCAATCTCTATTGCACTCCACACAGCCCTTTCCCATCTGGACAAAAGGAACACCTATGTGAGAATGCTATTCATTGACTACAGCTCAGCGTTCAACACCGTAGTGGCCGCAAAGCTCCTCACTAAGCTAAGGACCCTGGGACTAGAACCCTCCCTCTGCATCTGGATCCTGGACTTCCTGATGGGCCGCCTCGAGATGGTTAGGGTATGTAACAACACATCCGCCACGCTGATCCTCAGCACAGTGGTCCCTCAGGGGTGTGTGCTCAGTCCCCTACTGTGCTACCTGTTCACTCATGACTGCATGGCCAGGCACGACTCCAACACTATCATCAAGTTTGCAGATGACACAACAGTGGTAGGCCTGATCACCGACAACGGCGAGACAACCTATAAGAAGGAGGTCAGATACCTGGCCGGGTGGTGCCAGAATAACAACCTCTCCCTCAACGTAACCAAGACAAAGGAGATCATTGTGGACTACAGGAAAAAGAGGACTGAGCACGCCCCCATTCTCATCGACGGGGCTGCAGTGGAGCAGGTTGAGAGCTTCAAATTGCTTGGTGTCCACATCACCAATAAACTAATATGGTCCAAGCACTCCAAGACAGTCGTGAAGAGGGAACGATAAAACCTATTCCCCCTCAGGACACTGAAAAGATTTGGCAAGGGTCTTCAGATCCTCAAAAGGTTCTTCAGCTGCACCATTGGTTGCATCACTGCTTGGTATGGCAACTGCTCGGCCTCCGACCGCAAGGCACTACAGAGGGTAGTGTGTACGGCCCAGTACATTACTGGGTCCAAGCTTCCTGCGATCCAGGACCTCTATACCAGGCGGTGTCAGAGGAAGGCCCTAAAAATTGTCAAAGACTCCAGCCACCCTAGTCATAGACTGTTCTCTCTGCTACTGCATGGCAAGTGGTACCAGAGCGCCAAGTCTAGGTCCAAGTCTAGGTCCAAGCCATAAGACTCCTGAACATCTAATCAAATGGCTTCCCAGACTATTTGTTTTGCCCCCCCCCTTTAAGTCGCTGCTACTCTCTGTTATTATCTATGCATAGTCACTTTAATAACTCTACCTACATGTACATATTACCTCAATTACCTCGACTAACCGGTGCCCCTGCACATTCACCCCGTTACCAGTAACCCCCTGTGTATAGTTTCACTATTGTTATTTTACTGTTGCTCTTTAATTACTTGTTTCTTTTATTTTTTTATTCTTACTCATACAGTATATATATATATATGTATATATATGTGTGCATGGCCAGGCCATGTGTGTACACATATGTGTGTGTGTAAATTAACTGCACTGTTGGTTAGGGGCTTGTAAGCAGGCACATGTGACTAATAAAATTTGATTTGATCAGCTGTTGATGAATGGCTGTAAACAGACATGAGCGATGAGGGCCATTTCTATATACTGGAGCTAGTTCACAATAAGGTATCTGTGAATTAGCTAGCTAGGTACTAGACTGAAAAATGATTCACACCACAAGGTAAATAGCTTGCTAGCTAATAGTGGTACGTAATAAACTTGTTGGACACTGGATTAAATTGTTAGCTAGCTGTTGTTATGTGAGCACGTTAGACAGATTACTTAACAGGCAAGAATCTCAATGTCATCCATTGGACGTAGCTAGCTAAGGTTAAAATAAATGCCTGTGTAAACTAAGCTTATTTACGTTGTGATTCTCATTCAAAATGTAATTCACCAACTCAGAACTGACTCAACTTCAAAAAGGTGCAATGCGGGTCGCCCCTAGTTACCACAACCACAAAGTCATAAACCCCGCACATTTCTGCAATTTCTCTTCAAAAAAATGTTATTTTAAAACCTTGAACAAAACTATCGATGGAGTTTAGAATCCGATAGAGTTTAGAATCCGATAGAGTTTAGAATCCGATAGAGTTTAGAATCCGATAGAGTTTAGAATCCGACAGAGTTTAGAATCCGATAGAGTTTAGAATCAATAGCTTTATAGTACAATAGCTTTGGTCCAGTCTTTCCCATGTACTCATAATTGTTGCTAGTGGTTGTACTAAAGGAGAGGCAATACATCTTAGTAAAATAAGAATGGTGTATTGTCGAGGACATATGCAACCAAAATCTACTTCGTCTTCATTTCAAATCAAACTATAGAATGAAGAGTATGGCTAGACGGTGCACTGTCCTTCTCTCAGCACAAAGCTGTAGGCTAAGGTCAAATCTAGACTTGGTTTCCTCTATTGTAATCGCTTCTCTTTCACCCCAGCTGCCAGACTAACCCTGATTCAGATGACCATCCTACCTATGCTAAATTACGGAGAAGTCATTTATAGATCAGCAGGTCAGGGTGCTCTGGAGCGGCTAGATGTTCTTTACCATTTGGCCATCAGATTTGCCACCAAATCTGCCCTTCTTATAGGGTACATCACTGCACTCTATACTCCTCTGTAATCTGGTCATCTCTGTATACCCGTCGCAAGACCCACTGGTTGATGCTTATTTATAAAACCCTCTTAGGCCTCACTCCCCCTGAGATACCTACTGCAGCCCTTGTCCTCCACATACAACACCCGTTCTGCCAGTCACCTTCTGTTAAAGGTCCCCAAAGCACACACATCCCTGGGTCACTCCTCTTTTCAGTTCGCTGCAGCTAGGGACTGGATCGAGCTGCAACAAACACTCATTCATGCAAAGACTCAATCATGGACACTCTTACTGACAGTTGTGTCTGCTTTGAGTGATGTATTGTTGTCTCTACCTTCTTGCCCTTTGTGCTGTTGTCTGGGCCCAATAATGTTTGTACGCTGTTTTGTGCTGCTACCATGTTGTGCTGCTGCCATATGTTGTGCTGCTACCATGTTGTGCTGCTACCATGTTGTGCTGCTGCCATATGTTGCTACCATGTTGTTGTCATATGTTGCTGCCATGCTATGTTGTTGTCTTAGGTCTTTCTTTATGTAGTGTTGTCTCTCTTGTCATGATGTGTATTTACCAAGATGATGCTACCTACATGTTCATTAGCAACAGTGTTTAACTCTGCTGATACAGAAATAGGCTGCGTTGTAACTTAGCTACATTGTTATATGTGTCTTGCTAAAGTCTAACTTCTGTAACTTTTTGTGGCAGCAGTCAACTCGTTTCACCACTGCAAACCAAATGAATATATGGACATAACGCTCAACAGTAAAAGGCACACATGTACACAATAAATACGTATCAAACCCGGAAGAGGTATATTTACCTGGCCGTGGGGGAAAACCATTTAAAAAATAACTTGTAGCGGCACAGAATATAATCAAACCCGCCTTCTGTAAGCGGATTGGCACATTTTGCTTGTCAGTCAAAACCACACCAACGTAAAATGCGTCTGGTTGGTCGAGAGAGTGAATCAAATGATGACGGTGGAAGGATATCCGGTTTTAGGAGTATTAATTGGGTGAAAACTGATTGAATTCGTTTTGGAAAAGGGCTACGTCCCAGGTTTCAGCCAGGTGCCCCGCTCAAAACAAAAGTAAGCACGTGAAGTGTTGTGTAGGATTCAGAGTTTTCAAATGCAAAAGCGATTGCTATTGATACAAACGCTTCAGCTGAATCCCCAAGGAAAACTAGTACAAATACAAACTCTCTCTCTCTGTCTCTGTCTCTCTCTCTGTCTTTTTGATACAAACGCTTCAGCTGAATCCCCAAGGAAAACTAGTTTTAAAAATTCAAACATTTATTTTATTTAAATGATATGCGTGTGGACGACGTACAATGCGTCGTTGTTGACAACATGACCGAGCAGATCAGATTACCGTTTGATTTGATATAGTGCTCCTCCCTCCCCGCTTTTGCCGAAGATTGACGACCATGTCCAGGTTCAACCCGGGCAAGCGTAATATAACTCCCTCGTTGAGTCACATCCATAAATCACCGAAACTCCATGAACATATCAATCAGTCATCAATAGACACACACAAATCAAATCAAAGTTTATCAGACTCGCCTACAGGGAGGAGTGAAGATGGAGGATTAGAGACAATATCATAAAGCATCATCATAAAAACACCTTTAAAGAGACCAGTTCAAATGGTTTCATTCAGATCTTTTAATTGAGAGGAGTTAAGTTTCATTCGACTCCTGTTGTAATAACCAGAAGTAGAGATTGAGTATAAGTAGACACAGAGATTACACTATAGAAGAGAACAGACAGCAAATACAGGTTACAGGTTACAGCAATTATTTGTAGTTTTATTTAGTTGTATTCACAAGCATTTCGCTACACCCACAATAACATCTGCTAAATATGTGTATGTGACCAATACAATTTGATTTGATTTAGCAGGAGTTGCCATTTGACTGCTAAAATACTGTAGTCAGTGAAACACCCTTTTTATTCTCAGTGTTAAAGCAGCCTGTCATTTTGATAGTTTGTGCTGGATTAAAATAGGTTGTGGTAAAGTCTCCATGTAGAATGACATGTTAGCCAGTGTGTGCTTGTCCTCTCCTTGTTTCCTCCTCACTACATTTGAGGCCTGTCAGTGCCGTGGTCGTAGGCTACCATTGAGCTTCAAATTTAACCTATACATTGACTCATATTGTAGGTACATAATCTCTGTCTCTCTCTTTCTCTTTCTCTCCTCCCCTCTCTCTATCTTTCTTCCTCTCTCTCTCTCTTTCTTCCTCTCTCTCTCTCTTTCTTCCTCTCTCTCTCTCTTTCTTCCTCTCTCTCTCTCTATCTTTCTTCCTCTCTCTCTCTCTTTCTTCCTCTCTCTCTCTCTTTCTTCCTCTCTCTCTCTATCTTTCTTCCTCTTTCTCTCTCTATCTTTCTTCCTCTCTCTCTATCTTTCTTCTTCTCTCTCTCTTTCTTCCTCTCTCTCTCTATCTTTCTTCCTCTCTCTCTCTATCTTTCTTCCTCTCTCTCTATCTTTCTTCCTCTCTCTCTCTCTTCTTCTCTCTCTCTCTATCTTTCTTCTCTCTCTCTCTATCTTTCTTCTCTCTCTCTATCTTTCTTCTCTCTCTCTCTATCTTTCTTCCTCTCTCTCTATCTTTCTTCCTCTCTCTCTCTATCTTTCTTCCTCTCTCTCTCTGAGCTGATCCTCTTGAACACCAAATAAAAGACTGACAAACTTTTTCTTAGACTTCAAAATCTTTCATTTTATATCTCTATCTTTCTTCCCTAATAAGAACTCTCTATCTTTCTTGGAAGAACTCTCTGTTTCTATCTTTCTTCCTCTCCATTCTTTCTTCTCTCTCTTCTATCTTTCTTCCTCTGGGGATCTTTCTTCCTCTGGGGATCTTTCTTCCTCTGGGGATCTCTTTCTTCCTCTCCCTCTCTCTATCTTTCTTCCTCGGGGATCTCTTCTTTCTTCCTCTGGGGATCTTTCTTGTCCTCTCTCTCTTTCTTCCTCTCTCTCTCTATCTTTCTTCCTCTCTCTCTCTATCTTTCTTCCTCTCTCTTCTTTCTTCCTCTCTTTGTATCTTTCTTCCTCTCTCTCTCTATCTTTCTTCCTCTCCTCTCTATCTTTCTTCCTCTCTGGGGATCTTTCTTCCTCCTCTGGGGATTTCTTCCTCCTTCTCTATCTTTCTTCCTCTGGGGATCTTTCTTCCTCTGGGGATCTTTCTTCCTTCTCTATCTTTCTTCTTTCTCTATCTTTCTTCCTCTCCTCTCTATCTTTCTTCCTTCTCTCTCTCTATTTTTCTTCCTTGGGGATCTTTCTTCCTCCTCTGGGGATCTTTCTTCCTTGGGGATCTTCTCTCTTGGGGATTCCTTCTCTCTCTCTGGGGACTTTCTTCCTCTCCTCTGGGGATCTTTCTTCCTCTCTGGGGATCTTTCTTCCTCTCTCTCTGTTCTTTCTTGGGGATGTCTCTCTCTCTCTTTGGGGATCTGTTCTCTCTTGGGGATCTGTCTCTCTCTCTATCTTTCTTCCTCTCTCTCTCTCTGAGCATGACCTCTGATGAACACCAAATAAAAGACTGACAAACTTTTTTTTAGACTTCAAAAACATTTTATATAAAACAATACATAGGAAATAAAACCCAATAATAAGAACTATGAAGTAGTCTGTTTGGAAGAACTACATGTTTAACTAAGGGTCATTTAACAGATCGATCCATTGGTTTGATGGTAAGTGCTCTTGGGGATGTGTTGTGTCCTTGGGGATGTGTTGTCCTTGGGGATGTGTTGTGTCCTTGGGGATGTGTTGTGTCCTCGGGGTTGTGTTGTGTCCTCAGGGATGTGTTGTCCTTGGGGATGTGTTGTGTCCTTGGGAATGTGTTGTCCATGGGGATGTGTTGTCCTTGGGGATGTGTTGTGTCCTTGGGGATGTGTTTTGTCCTTGGGGATGCGTTGTGTCCTTGGGGATGTGTTGTGTCCTTGGGAATGTGTTGTGTCCTTGGGGATGTGTTGTGTCCTTGGGGATTTGTTGTCCTTGGGGATGTGTTGTGTCCTTGGGATGTGTTGTGTCCTTGGGGATGTGTTGTGTCCTTGGGGATGTGTTGTCTTTGGGAATGTGTTGTGTCCTTGGGGATGTGTTGTCCTTGGGGATGTGTTGTGTCCTTGGGGATTTGTTGTCCTTGGGGATGTGTTGTGTCCTTGGGGATGTGTTTGTCCTTGGGGATGTGTTGTGTCCTTGGGGATGTGTTGTGTCCTTGGGGATGTGTTGTGTCCTTGGTGTTTGGGATGTGTTGTGTCCTTGGGGATGTGTTGTGTCCTTGGGGATGTGTTGTGTCCTTGGGGATGTGTTGTGTCCTTGGGGATGTGTTGTCCTTGGGAAGTGCAGACGGGAAAAAGATATCCAAAGTTCTATTCATAATAATCACAGCATTTTAATCTGAGTGTTGCATTGTTGCATAACACCAACATTTCCTGACATGACCTCCATTAACTGATATATAACTGGTATTCTTTGATCAACAGTATTGTTCCTTCATAGCTTGTTCTCCATCTTGTTTATAAAATAAAGAGACAATATGTTTTTCAGCACTTTTATTTCCATGACTGATCAAAACTAATTTTGTCACGTCTCTCTCTCTCTCTCTCTCTTGTCTCTCCTTAGCAGACATACAGTACAGTGGAACATCGAATCACAATACAATCACAGCATCGAATCACAATACATCTTAATCGGCACCTGAGTATCGTAATCATATCGTATCGTGAGATCACTGGCAATTCCCAGTCCTACTATCCAGTGACTAGGGCTCCATTTGGGACGCAAGCCGTGAGTGCTGAGCAAAACATGACTGATAATGTATAAATGATAACGCAGTAACCAGATGAAACAGATATGTACATGGCAGTGATGTCACAGTAGATAGAACCTCTGAGGTAATGGGCCTTGGGAAGAGTGACTGTCACGTCCTGACCTTAGTTCCTTTTTTTATGTCTCTATTTTAGGTTGGTCAGGGCGTGAGTCGGGATGGGTATTCTATGTTTGTTCTGTGTGTTATAGTTCTATGTGTTTGGCCTGGTATGATTCCCAATCATAGGCAGCTGTGAATCGTTGTCTCTGATTGAGAACCATACTTAGGCAGCCTGTTCCCACCTGGTGTTTGTGGGTAGTTGTTTTCTGTCTGTGTTTTCACCATACGGAACTGTTTCGATTTTCATTTCTTTCCTTCACTTTGTTATTTAATTATTTTTCGTGTTCTGATATAATAAATTTAACATGGACACTTACCACGCTGCATTTTGGTCCGATCCTTCCTTCTCCTCATGAGACGAAGAAGAAGTTCGTTACAGTGATACACCAGACTAATTACCTGCACAAACAGCTAAGGGACAGTAGTTTAAGGGATGCTCCAATCACAGGAGGAGGGTGGTTAAAAAAAAGTGAAAACAGTTCATCAAGGTGAATCGCCAAAGTCACAGCACACACATGCAATCAATTAAGGGCAATCAGCAATCAATTAAGGGCAATCAGCAATCAATTAAGAGCAATCAGCAATCAATTAAGGGCAATCAGCAATCAATTAAGGGCAATCAGCAATCAATTAAGGGCAATCAGCAATCAATTAAGGGCAATCAGCAATCAATTAAGGGCAATCAGCAATCAATTAAGGGCAATCAGCAATCAATTCATGAGTCTCTCTGTATGTGTATTTTTAATTTCAACTTTAATTAACCAGGTTGAGAACCAGTTCTCATTTACAACTGCAACCTGGCCCAAGATAAAGCAAAGCAGTGCGACACAAACAACAACACAGAGTTACACATGGAATAAACAATCGTACAGTCAATAACACAATAGAAGATCTGTTTACAGTGTGTACAAATGAAGTAAATAGGCCAATAGCGATGAAGTAATTACAATTTAGCAATTTACACTGGAGTGATACATGTGCAGATGAGGAAGTGGAAATACTGCTGTGTAAAAGAGCAGAAAAACAAACAAACATGGGGAAGAAGCTACAGTTGAAGTCGGAAGTTTACATGCACTTTGGTTGGTGTCATTAAAACTCGTTCTTCAACCACTCCACACATTTCTTGTTAACAAACTATAGTTTTGGCAAGTCGGTTAGGACATCTACTTTGTGCATGACACAAGTCATTTCTCCAACAATTGTTTACAGACAGATTATTTCACTTATAATTCACTGTATCACATTTCCAGTGGTTCATAAGTTTACATACATTAAGTTGACTGTGCCTTTAAACAGCTTGGAAAATTCCAGAAAATGATGTCATGGCTTTAGAAGCTTCTGATAGGCTAATTGACATCATGTGAGTCAATTGGAGGTGTACCTGTGGATGTATTTCAAGGCCTACCTTCAAACTCAGTGCCTCTTTGCTTGACATCATGGGAAAATCAAATGAAATCAGCCAGACCTCAGAAAAATAATTGTAGACCTACACAAGTCTGGTTCATCCTTGGGAGCAATTTCCAAACACCTGAAGGTAGCACGTTCATCTGTACAAACAATAGTACGCAAGTATAAACACCATGGGACCATGCAGCCGTCATACCGCTCTGGAAGGAGACGCGTTCTGTCTCCTTGTTATGAATGTACTTCGGTGAGAGAGTGCAAATCAATCCCAGAACAACAGCAAAGGACCTTGTGAAGATGCTGGAGGAAACAGGTACAAAAGTATCTATATCCACAGTAAAACGAGTCCTATATCGACATAACCTGAAAAGCCGCTCAGCAAGGAAGAAGCCACTTCTCCAAAACCGCCATAAAAAAGCCAGACTGCGGTTTGCAACTGCACATGGGGACAAAGATCGTACTTTTTGGAGAAACAGCCTCTGGTCTGATTAAACAAAAATAGAACTGTTTGGCCATAATGACCATCGTTACGTTTGGAGGAAAAAGGGGGAGGCTTGCAAGCCGAAGAACACCATCCCAACCGTGAAGCACAGGGGTGGCAGCCTCATGTTGTGGGGGTGCTTTGCTGCAGGAAGGACTGGTGCACTTCACAACATAGATGGAATCATGAGGAGGAAAATTATGTGGATATATTGAAGCAACATCTCAAGACATCAGTCAGGAAGTTAAAGCTTGGTCACAAATGAGTCTTCCAAATGGACAATGACCCTAAGCCTACTTCCAAAGTTGTGGCAAAATGGCTTAAGTACAACAAAGTCAAGGTATTGGAGCGGCCATCACAAAGTCCTGACCTCTATCATATAGAAAATGTGTGGGCAGAACTGAAAATCATGTGCGAGCAAGGAGGCCAACAAAACTGACTCAGTTACACCAGCTCTGTCAGGAGGAATGGGCCAAAATTCACCCAACTTATTGTGGGAAGCTTGTGGAAGGCTACCCGAAACATTTGACCAAAGGTAAACAATTTAAAGGCACTGCTGCCAAATACTATTTATGTGTATGTAAACTTCTGGCCCACTGGGAATGTGATGAAATATATAAAAACTGAAATAAATAATTCTCTCTACCATTTCACATTCTTAAAATAAAGTGGTGAATCTTTTAACTAGGATTAAATGTCAGGAATTGTGAAAAACTGAGTTTTAATGTATTTGGCTAAGGTGTATGTAAACTTCCGACTTCAACTGTAGGTAGTTGAATGGGCTATTTGCAGATGGACTGTGTACTGCAGCGATCAGTAAGCTGCTCAAACACCTGACGCTTAAAGTTAGTGAGGGAGATATTAGTCTCCATCTTCAGTCATTTTTGCAATTCGTTCCAGTCGTTGTCAGCAGAGAACTGGAAGTAAAGGTGGCCAAAAAGGTGTTGCTATGGTGACCAGAGAGATATACCTGATGGAGCGCGTGCTACGGGTGGGTGTTGCTATGGTGACCAGTGAGATATACCTGATGGAGCGCGTGCTACGGGTGGGTGTTGCTATGGTGACCAGTGAGATATACCTGATGGAGCGTGTGCTACGGGTGGGTGTTGCTATGGTGCCCAGTGAGTTAAACCTGCTGGAGCGTGTGCTATGGGTGGGTGTTGCTATGGTGACCAATGAGATATACCTGATGGAGCGTGTGCTACGGGTGGGTGTTGCTATGGTGCCCAGTGAGCTGAGATAAGGCGGAGCTTTACCTAGCAAAGACTTATATATGACCTGGAGCCAGTGGGTTTGGAGATGAATTTGAAGCGAAGCGAGGGTCAGCCAACGAGAGCATACAGGTCACAGTGGTGGGTAGCATATGGGGCTTTGGTGACAAAACGGATGGCACTGTGATAGACTGCATCCAATTTGCTGAGTAGAGTGTTAGAGGCTATTTTGTAATTGATGTGGCCAAAGTCAAGGATTGGTAGGATAGTCAGTTTTACGAGGATATGTTTGGCTGCGTGAGTGAAGGAGGCTTTGTTGCGAAATAGGAAGCCAATTCTATATTTAATTTTTGATTGGAGATGCTTAATATGAGTCTGGAAGGAGAGTTTACAGTCTAACCAGACACCTAGGTACTTATAGTTGTCCACATATTCTAAGTCAGAACTGTCCAGAGTAGTGATGCTAGTCAAGTGGGCGGGTGCGGGCAGCGATCGGTTGAAGAGCATGCACTTCGTATTGTTTGTGTCACATCACACACATTCAATCAATTAAGGGCAATCAGAAATCAATTAATAGGTCTCTCTTTATGCAGTGTTGTGTTGTCTCTCTTGTCGTGATGTGAGTTTTGTCCTATATTTTTATTTTATTTTTATTTTTTAATCCCAGCCCCCGTACCCACAGGAGGCCTTTTGCCTTCTGGTAGGCTGTCATTATAAATAAGAATTTGTTCTTAACTGACTTGCCTAGTTAAATAAAGGTTAAATTAAAGTGAATGTCAATCATTGGTGAAAGCATGAAGTCCACCCTACGACATATGCTATCTCCTGACCTTAAACCTTATAATCCACCCTACGACATACGCTATCTCCTGACCTTAAACCTTATAATCCACCCTACGACTTATGCTATCTCCTGACCTTAGAGCTTATAGTCCACCCTACGACTTATGCTATCTCCTGACCTTAGAGCTTATAGTCCACCCTACGACATACGCTATCTCCTGACCTTAGAGTTTATAATCCACCCTACGACATATGCTATCTCCTGACCTTAAACCTTATAATCCACCCTACGACATACGCTATCTCCTGACCTTAAACCTTATAATCCACCCTACGACATACGCTATCTCCTGACCTTAGAGTTTATAATCCACCCTAAGACTTATGCTATCTCCTGACCTTAAACCTTATAATCCACCCTACGACTTATGCTATCTCCTGACCTTAGAGCTTATAGTCCACCCTACGACATACGCTATCTCCTGACCTTAGACCTTATAATCCACCCTACGACATATGCTATCTCCTGACCTTAAACCTTATAATCCACCCTACGACATACGCTATCTCCTGACCTTAAACCTTATAATCCACCCTACGACTTATGCTATCTCCTGACCTTAGAGCTTATAATCCACCCTACGACTTATGCTATCTCCTGACCTTAGAGCTTATAATCCACCCTACGACATACGCTATCTCCTGACCTTAGAGTTTATAATCCACCCTAAGACATATGCTATCTCCTGACCTTAGACGGTCAAACTCTCCTCCCACTCCCAATTCACCCCCACCCCCCCCCATTCCAGCTTCACCGCGTCACATGACCTATTATTTCTTCTTCTCTGACGGCGCCGCCTCCGTCATGACATTACAGAGGTTCTGAATGGAGGCTGTGTTGGTGGGGTCCTCCCTGACAGACAACTTGGATCTCGTAGACTTGGATCTCGACCTCCGCGCCGTCAACAACGTCGTCTCATGACTCTCTACCACCTTCTTCCTGATGAGCTTCTGGATCCTCTTGTAGATGAGGTAGACCATCTCACAGATACAAATGAGGATGCAGACGGCTGAGGAGACCACCATGAAGATGGTGAAAATCTTCTTCTCGGTGGGACGGGAGATGTAGCAGTCGACGGTGTTGGGGCAGGGCTCCAGGGAGCACTTGGAGAGACGAGGCATGTCATAACCCTCATAGACGTAGTAGAGGATGTAGAGGAAGGTGGCGTCGAAGCCCGCCTTGAAGATCAGACTCGCCTACGGGGAGGATTAGAGATAAATAAAGAATCGTCATTAAAACATCTTTAAAGAGGCCACACAGGAAATATGGGTGTCCAGTTGACTAGTTAAAATAGTTTAATTCAGATCAATTCATTGAGAGGAGTTAGATTCCATTCGACTCATGTTGTTATAACCAGAAGTAGAGATTGAGTAGAATTAGATATCGAGAATAGACTATTTTATTTCACCTTTATTTAACCAGGTAGGCCGGTTGAGAACAAGTTCTCATTTACAACTGCGACCTGGCCGAGATAAAGCAAAGCAGTGTGACACGGACAACAACACAGAGTTACACATGGAATAACATGGAATAAACAATAAACAAGCCAATGACACAGAAGGAAAAAATATATAGAAGAGACCAGACAGCAAATACAGGTTTTCATTCAGATCTAGAATTAAGTTCCATTCGACTCCTGTTGTAATAACCAGAAGTAGAGATTGAGTATAAGTAGACACAGAGATTACACTATAGAAGAGAACAGACAGCAAATACAGGTTACAGCAATTATTTGTAGTTTTATTTAGTTGTATTCACAAGCATTTCGCTACACCCACAATAACATCTGCTAAATATGTGTATGTGACCAATACAATTTGATTTGATAGGAGTTGCCATTTGACTGCTAAAATACTGTAGTCAGTGAACCACCCTTTTTATTCTCAGTGTTAAAGCAGCCTGTCATTTTGATAGTTTGTGCTGGATTAAAATAGGTTGTGGTAAAGTCTCCATGTAGAATGACATGTTAGCCAGTGTGTGCTTGTCCTCTCCTTGTTTCCTCCTCACTACATTTGAGGCCTGTCAGTGCCGTGGTCGTAGGCTACCATTGAGCTTCAAATATAACCTATACATTGACTCATATTGTAGGTACATAATCTCTGTCTCTCTCTTTCTCTCTCTTTCTCTTTCTCTCCTCCCCTCTCTCTCTCTTTCTCTCTCTCTCTCTCTTTCTCTTTCATTCTCTTCCTCATTCTGTCTCTGTCTCTCTCTCTCTCTTTCTCATTCTCTCTCTCTCTCTTTCTCTTTCTTTCTCTCTCTCTCTTTCTCTTTCTTTCTCTCTCTCTCTTTCTCATTCTGTCTCTGTCTCTCTTTCTCTTTCTTTCTCTCTCTCTCTCCCTTTCTCATTCTTTCTCTGTCTCTATCTTTAAAAAAAAGGACATTCTACTCCTAAATGAATGGAAATTAAATTATGTTGACACCTTCTGAAATATAATTTGCCCTTTTAAAAGCATTATAACCTGTAGCCCAATGCAGCACAGTGGCAGGTTAAATAAACAGGCTGAAGGGTTTCCCCTCACTGAAAACATGTCTGTTTTATAGCTAATGTCCTGCAATTATACACATTTTGTCATAGGAATGAGAGACCATTTAAAGTTTTTAAGCTAATTACCTAAAATTATACACATTTTGCCATGTCTTGTGCTGTGTTCTTATGCTATCTGAGTGACTCAAACATGATTTTTTTTTTTTAATCTATGGGGGCACCATGCTATGACATTTATGGAATTTTAATGCTCAGGAACACCAGTCGGATTGTTTAAAGTTTGCCTGCCGGCTGTCAACATATTTTGTGTTCACACAGCAAAGACCGTCAGCCACTCAGCCTTGTTAAAATACTCCACACCAGAAGGTGGCAGTAGCGTTGTTTGACAATGCATATACATGCCTATTGCTTGTGGTCTAGAGTCCAATGTTAGCTAGCTAGATAGTTAGCTGCACTAATGTTGCTATTTTGTAGAATGCCCTTGTTGTTATTAGCCAGATGACCACAGCTTGATAACTACCTAGCAAGATGATGAAGCAATATTTGATTCACCATCCACAATCCCATACTGCCTGTGCCAGCCTATAGCCAAATGTTTAGCTAGCTAACATTAGCAAATTCGCAAGCTGGCACATAGTAGCTAGCTAGCTAAGGACCATGCACGGGCACGGCAGCTAACACAGGTACCATTCAGCAGTCTATTGGCAATGAGATTCTCGGTGAGTTTCATGCTTAAGATTCTTCCCTCCCTGTCTAGTTTTTACTTTGGTCATTGTTCATTTTCGAAGATGATCTTATTTAAAAAGATATATAGGTCCATTATATTTTCTACAAACTTTATATATGGTTTAAGTCGTTTAAGTTTACAGTGAAAATATTTTACCATAACGAAAATTATAAAGAAATAAATGAATAAATAAATAATATGAATTATATATAATATCAATGTTTTAATCATATTTTTTTGGGGGTGGCGGCAACGATTTAGCAGCGGCGACCCACCTCTCCTTAGTGAATATAGGGGAAACACTGGTAGGTGGGATTTTAAGAATAACAACTAGACTGGAACATCAACAAATAGGTAAAACATGAGTCATTTTTATAATGTAATGATTTGTGTTGCAATTATTTTAATTCCCAATATAGACATTGTTCTGGTGTTGAGTACAGTATGTTAGTGTTGTCTGGTGTTGTTCTGGTGTTGAGTACAGTATGTTAGTGTTGTCTGGTGTTGTGGTCTGTACAGTATGTTAGTGTTGTCTGGTGTTGTGTTGTGTACAGTATGTTAGTGTTGTCTGGTGTTGTGTTGTGTACAGTATGTTAGTGTTGTCTGGTGTTGTGTACAGTATGTTAGTGTTGTCTGGTGTTGTGTACAGTATGTTAGTGTTGTCTGGTGTTGTGTTCTGTACAGTATGTTAGTGTTGTCTGGTGTTGTGTTGTGTACAGTATGTTAGTGTTGTCTGGTGTTGTGTTGTGTACAGTATGTTAGTGTTGTCTGGTGTTGTGTACAGTATGTTAGTGTTGTCTGGTGGTGTTGTGTACAGTATGTTCTGGTGTGTTGTGGTGTTGTGTACAGTATGTTAGTGTTGTCTGGTGTTGTGTACAGTATGTTAGTGTTGTCTGGTGTTGTGTTGTGTACAGTATGTTAGTGTTGTCTGATGTTGTGTTGTGTACAGTATGTTAGTGTTGTCTGTTGTGTTGTGTACAGTATGTTAGTGTTGTCTGATGTTGTGTTGTGTACAGTATGTTAGTGTTGTCTGGTGTTGTGTTGTGTACAGTATGTTAGTGTTGTCTGGTGTTGTGTTGTCTGTACAGTATGTTAGTGTTGTCTGGTGTTGTGTTGTGTACAGTATGTTAGTGTTGTCTGGTGTTCTGTACAGTATGTTAGTGTTGTCTGGTGTTGTGTTGTGTACAGTATGTTAGTGTTGTCTGATGTTGTGTTGTGTACAGTATGTTAGTGTTGTCTGGTGTTGTGTTGTGTACAGTATGTTAGTGTTGTCTGGTGTTGTGGTCTGTACAGTATGTTAGTGTTGTCTGGTGTTGTGTACAGTATGCTAGTATCTCACCAGGTAGGTCCACCACAGGCCTCCTCTCTTCTTCCCTGGATTAGTGTACAAATGCGACCCTTCATGCATTGCGGAGTACTTGGAATCCTTCTCCTCACGCAACGTGACGTGCGCCACAACCATCAGAGATGGACAGGTGACGAAGATGAGCTGCAGGGCCCACAGGCGGATGTGTGAGATGGGGAAGATGTGGTCGTAACAGACGTTGACGCAGCCTGGTTGGGCCGTGTTACAGACAAAGTCCTTACTCTCGTCTGCCCAGACGCGCTGAGCGGCCACCACAAACACCAAGAAGCGGAACACGAAGACCATGGAGAGCCAGACGCGTCCGAACACAGTGGAGTATTTATTCACTCCGCTGAGGAGAGACTGCAGCCCACCCCAGTTCATCTTGGAGGAGGAGGAGGAGGAAGAGGTGGAGGAGGAGGAGGAGGAGGAGGAAGAGGTGGAGGGATGGGGGGGGGGCGACAACCAGTCACTGAAAATCAGAAAACAGAATGGACAGGAATTGGACAGGACCCTCATGACAACCAGAAGAAAACATATTATATTTAACATAAATCCATTTAGTAGGATATTTGACTTTACGTTAGCTTTAATTACAATGGCCTATCATCGTACAATATAATATGAATTGTAGGACGTATAGTATTCTATGTTTTGATTGTTTAAGTATGATATATTACAGTCAATTGCTTTAGTATTATATGCTATGTTAGAGTAAGGGTTAGGGCTAGGTTTAGGGGAGGGTTAGCTAACATGCTAAATAGTTGCAAAGCAGCTAAAAAGTAGTAAGTATTTTGTAAATTTGCTGATTAGCTAAAATGCTTAAGTTACTCATGATGAGATTCAAACATGCAACCTTTGCCTTAGAGGGATGCCCTTTATCTACTTCCTCATAGTCAGATGAACTTGTAGATGCCATTGTTATGGTGTCTGTGTCCAGTATGAAGGAAGTTAGAGGGTAGTTTTGTGAGCCAATGCTAACTAACGTTAGCACAATGACTGTGAAGTCATGCTAATAGGTACGGATAGACTTAGTAGATACCCATAAATGGTGTTCAAATACCCACACTAATATACTGTATACTATATACAGTGGCAAGAAAAAGTATGTGAAACTTTTGGAATTACCTGGATTTATGCGTAAATTGGTCTGACTGATCTTCATCTAAGTCACAACAATAGACAAACACAGACTGCTTAAACTAATAACACACGATTATATGTTTTCATGTCTTTATTGAACACTCCGTGTAAACATTCACAGTGCAGGGTGGGAAAAGTATGTGAACCCTTGGATTTAATAACCCTCCTTTGGCAGCAATAACCTCAACCAAACGTTTTCTGTAGTTGTGGATCAGACCTGCACAACGGTCAGGAGGAATTTTGGACCATTCATCTTTACGAAACTGTTTCTGTTCAGCAATATTCTTAGGATGTCTTGTGTGAAAACGCTCTTGAGGTCATGCCACAGCCTCTCAATCAGCTTGAGGTCAGGACTCGGACTAGGCCCCTCCAGAAGGTGTATTTTATTCTGTTGAAGCTATTCTTCTGTTGATTTACTTCTGTGTTTTGGGTCGTTGTCCTGTTGCATCACCCAACTTCTGTTGAGCTTTAATTGGAGGACCGATAGCCTTATATTCTCCTGCAAAATGTCTTGATAAACTTGGGAACTCATTTTTCCGTCAACGATAGCAAGCTCTCCAGGCCCTGAGGCAGCAAAGCAGCCCCAAACCATGATGCCCCTTCCACCGTACTTTACAGTTGGGAGGTTTTGATGTTGGTGTGCTGTGCTGTGCCTTTATTTCTCCACACAACTCAACTGTAGTTTCATCTGTCCACAGAATATTTTGCCAGTAGCGCTGTGGAACATCCAGGTGCACTTTTGCGAACTTCAGACGTGGAGCAATGTTTTTTTTTGGACAGCTGTGGCTTCTTCCGTGGTGTCCTCCCAGGTTTCCCTCAAATCAGGGATTGATTTAGACCTGGGACATCAATTAATGATCAGGTAGAACAGAAAATCAGCAGTACTCCAGACCTCATAGGGTCAGAGTTGAGTACCCCTCTGTAGGTGATAGAGTGGCTCCAGACCTCATAGGGTCAGAGTTGAGTACCCCTCTGTAGGGGATAGAGTGGCTCCAGACCTCATAGGGTCAGAGTTGAGTACCCCTCTGTAGGGGATAGAGTGGCTCCAGACCTCATAGGGTCAGAGTTGAGTACCCCTCTGTAGGGGATAGAGTGGCTCCAGACCTCATAGGGTCAGAGTTGAATACCCCTCTGTAGGGGATAGAGTGGCTCCAGACCTCATAGGGTCAGAGTTGAGTACTCGTGCCCTATGTAGTGCTCTACTTTTCACAGGTCCAATATGTAGGGGATAGAGCACCATTTGGGACTCATTACACATCAGCACAGTTAAAAAAAAATTGAACTAGGCAAGTATGTGAAGAACATATTCTTATTTTCAATGACGGCCAAACCCTCCCCTAACCCTCCCCTAACCCGGACGACGCTGGGCCAATTGTGAGTCGCCCTATAGGATTCCCGATCATGGCCAGTTGTGATACAGCCCAGGATCAAACCAGGGTCTGTAGTGACTCGTCTAGCACGGAGATGCAGTGCCTTAGACCGCTGCGCCACTTGTGTGTGAGTGCTCTGGACGCACCCTTCTCTGTTAGACGGATGTGTGGTTTGGTGTGTGTGTGTGTGCTCAGCCAGTCATAGTCATTCCTTTATGCCATCTGCTCTCTGTTCATCAAAGGGCGGTTAGTGAGGTCGGGGAGGGTCATTTGATTGAGGAATACAAAGATGGAGCCAAATATACCATGGGAACTGGAACTGAGCCACACACATAACCATGGGAAGAACATGACTGGGACTGACTGAGACAGAGAGGGAGGGAAAGGAAGTCTAACTGTGCCAAAATAACAACAACCTGTAGATTCAATTGTCTGAAAGAGCAAAAAGGGCAAGTAGAGAGAAACTGTTTGTCAGAGGAGTGTGTGTTTGTGTGCGTTTGTGTGTGCAAATGTGCTTGCTTGTGAGTGTTTGTGTGTGGGTGTGCCCTTCTACTTAAAAGTGAAAATGCAATGCTGCTTTCAGTCTGAGTATGAAAGCCATCCTGTGTGTGTCCATGTAGTTTTCTTGGACAACTTGTTTCCACATAGGGTGGCTTTCATACTCAGACTGAAAGCAGCATTGCATTTTCACTTTTAAATTCTCTAGGGTAGGGGGCAGCATTGGGAATTTTGGATGAAAAGCCCAAATTAAACTGCCTGCTACTCAGCCAAAAAAGCTAGAATATGCATGTAATTAGTAGATTTGGATAGTAAACACTCTGAAGTTTCCAAAACCATTTGAATGATGTCTGTGAGTATAACAGAACTCATATGGCAGGCAAGAACCTGAGATAAAATCCAACGAGGAAGTGGGAAATCTGAGGTTTGTAGTTTTTCAACTCTTGGCCTATCACATACACAGTGTCTATGGGGTCATATTGCACTTCCTAAGGCTTCCACTAGATGTCAACAGTCTTTAGAACCTTGTTTGCTGCTTCTACTGTAAAGTGGGGGCGAATGAGAGGGGAATGAGTCAGAGGTCTTCCAGAGAGCCACGAGCTCAGTCTCGCTCGTTCACATGAGAGCGAGCTCTGTTCCATTGCTTTTCTAGAGACAAAGGAATTCTCAGGTTGGAACATTATTGAAGATTTATGTTAAAAACATCCTAAAGATTAATTCTATACATCGTTTGACATGTTTCTACGGACTGAAACATAACTTTTTGGACTTTTCGTCTGCACCTAGTGATCGCGCCTCATGAATTTTGATTACTGGGCTAAACACGCTAACAAAAAGAAGGTATTTGGACATAAATGACGGACATTATTGAACAAAACAATCATTTATTGTGCAACTGGGATTCCTGGGACTGCATTCTGATGAAGATCATCAAAGGTAAGTGAATAGTTAAAATGCTATTTCTGACTTCTGTTGACTGCACAACATGGTGGATATCTGTTTTGGTTGTTTTGGTCTCTGAGCGCCATACTCAGATTATTGCATGGTTTGCTTTTTCCATAAAGTTGTTTGGAAATCTGATACAGCGGTTGCATTAAGGAGAAATGGATCTAAAATTCCATGCAATAATTATTATAAGTATTTCTGAAAATTGATGTGGCTCTCTGCAAAATCACCGCATGTTTTGGAACTACTGAACATAACGCGCCAATGTAAACTATATATAACGATATAAATATGAACTTTACCGAACAAAACATACATGTATTGTGTAACATGAAGTGCTATGAGTATCATCTGATGAAGATTATCAAAGGTTAGTGATTCATTTTATCTATATTTCTGCTTTTTGTGACTCCTCTCTTTGGCTGGAAAAATGGCTGTTATTCTGTGACTTGGCTCTGACCGAACATAATCGTTTCGTCGTAAAGCTTTTTTGAAACTGGACACTGTGGCTGGATTTACAACAAGTGTATCTTTAAAGTGGTGTAAAATGCATGTATGTTTGAGGAATTGTAATCATGAGATTTATGTATTTTGAATTTGGCTGCAGTTTCATTGGCTGTTGACGAGGTGGGACGCTACAGTCCCACGTACCCCAGAGAGGTTTTAAGTAGAAGGGCTCACACACACACTCACAAACACTCACTTTAATTTGACATTGATACTAACATAACAGGTCATCATACACCTAGGTGTGCATGCACACAAATCTACTTCTGGAAGCTTGACAGATCTCTATTGAACGGCGCATCCCGATTGGCCAGGGCCCATTTGGGAAGCAGTCTAAACTTTTACGTAACGATGTCATTCTTGTCAATCACCTGATAAGAAACACGTTGTGTCACCTAACATGTAGTCCCGCCGCCATCCCCTATCTTCAAAAGGGGGTGACACTCTAGACCCAAACTGTTACAGACTCCTATCAATCCTGCCCTGCCCTGCCCTGCCCTGCCCTGCCCTGCCCTGCCCTGCCCTGCCCTGCCCTGCCCTGCCCTGCCCTGCCCTGCCCTGCCCTGCCCTGCCCTGCCTTGCCCTGCCCTGCCCTGCCCTGCCCTGCCCTGCCCTGCCCTGTCCTGCCCTGCCCTGCCCTGCCCTGTCCTGTCCTGCCCTGCCCTGCCCTGTCCTGCCCTGTCCTGTCCTGCCCTGCCCTG
Organism: Oncorhynchus tshawytscha; assembly: GCF_018296145.1. NCBI lineage: Eukaryota > Metazoa > Chordata > Actinopteri > Salmoniformes > Salmonidae > Oncorhynchus > Oncorhynchus tshawytscha. The sequence continues at coordinate 4,368,621 of NC_056441.1, read as the reverse complement.
CCCTGCCCTGCCCTGCCCTGCCCTGCCCTGCCCTGCCCTGCCCTGTCCTGCCCTGCCCTGCCCAGCCCTGCCCTGCCCTGCCCAGCCCTGCCCTGCCCTGCCCTGTCCTGCCCTGCCCTGCCCTGCCCTGCCCTGCCCTGCCCTGTCCTGCCCTGCCCTGTCCTGCCCTGCCCTGCCCTGCCCTGCCCAGCCCTGCCCTGCCCAGCCCTGCCCTGCCCTGTCCTGCCCAGCCCTGCCCTGCCCTGTCCTGCCCAGCCCTGTCCTGCCCTGTCCTGCCCTGCCCTGTCCTGCCCTGCCCTGTCCTGCCCTGCCCTGCCCTGCCTTTCTAAAGTCTTAGAATGCCAAGTTAACAAAGAGAGAAATATCCTGTGGCGTTCTGCAATCGCATCGAATAGCCCCCAAAAAAAAAGGCAAGCTTTTTCGAACAGAAATTTGCTTCCTGTAGCACTAATTCCAAAAAGCTTTGGGACACAGTAAAGTACATGGAGAATAAGAGCACCTCCTCCCAGCTTCCCACTGCACTGTCACCAATGATAAATCTACGATAACAGATCATTTCAATAAGCATTTTTCTACAGTTGGCCATGCTTTCCACTTGGCTACCCCAACCCCTGCCAACATCTTAGCACCCCCTACAGCAACTTGCCAGATCCCCCCCACCCCCTCTTCTCCTTCACCCAAATCCAGATAGCTGATGTTCTGAAAGAGCTGCAACATCTGGATCCCTACAAATCAGCCGGGCTAGACAATCTGCACCCTCTCTTCTAAAATTATCCCACCGAAATTGATGCCACCCCATTACTAGCCTGTTCAACCTCTCTTTTGTGTCGTTTGAAATACCCAAAGATTTGAAAGCTGCCGCGGTCATCCACCTCTTCAAAGGGGGTGACACTCTAGACCCAAACTGTTACAGACCTATGTCCATCCTGCCCTGCCCTGCCTCTAGACCCAAACTGTTACAGACCTATATCTATCCTGCCCTGGCTTTCTAAAGTCTTCGAAAGCCAAGTTAGCAAACAGATCACCGACGATTTCAAATCCCACCGTGCTTTCTCCGCTATGCAATCTGGTTTCCGAGCTGGTCACGGGTGCAACTCAGCCACGCTCAAGGTCCTAACCGATATCAAAACTACCATCGAGAAAAGACAGTACTGTACAGCCGTCTTCATCGACCTTGCCAAGGATTTCGACTCTGTCAATCACCATATTCTTATCGGCAGACTCAGTAGCCTCGGTTTTTCTGATGACTGCCTCGCCTGTTCACCAACGACTTCTCAGACAGAGTTCAGTGTGTCAAATCGGAGGGCCTGTTGTCCGGACATCTGGCAGTCTCTATGGGGGTGCCACAGGGTTCAATTCTCGGACCACACCTTTTCTCTGTATATATCAATGATGTTGCTCTAGCTGCTGGTGATTCTCTGATCCACCACTACGCAGACGCCACCATTGTGTATACATCTGGCCCTTCCTTGGACACTGTGTTAAAACTTCTTATGATTGGGGGGCACTATTTCAGTATTGAGTAGCTTGGATGAATAAGGTTCCCAAAGTAAACGTCCTGCTCCTCAGTCTCAGTTGCTAATATATGCATATTATTATTAGTATTGGATAGAAAACACTCTGAAGTTTCTAAAAGTGTTTGAATGATGTCTGTGAGTATAACAGAACTCATATGGCAGGCAAAAACCTGAGGAGAAATCAAAACAGGAAGTGAGAAATCTGCAGCTGGTATGCAGCTGGTATGTACTCAACACAGTTCCCATTGAAATCCGCTTGAGATATTAACTCCCTAATCTTACATCATTTGCACACACTGTATATATTGTTTCTATTGTGCTATTGACTGTATGGTTTGTTTATTCCATGTGTAACTCTGTGTTGTTTTTGTCGCACTGCTTTGCTTTATCTTGGCCAGGTCACAGTTGTAAATGAGAACTTGTTGTCAACTGGCCTACCTGGTAAATGAAGGTGAAATAAATAATACGTATATATACAGTTGAAGTCGGAGGTTTACATACACCTCTTAGCCAAATACATTTAAACTCAGTTTTTCACAATTCCTGACATTTAATCCAAGTAAAAATTCCCTGTTTTAGGTCAGATAGGATCACAACTTTATTTTAAGAATGTGAAATGTCAAAATAATAGTAGAGAGAATGATTTATTTCAGCTATTATTTCTTTCATCACATTCCCAGTGGTCAGGAGTTTACATACACTCAATTAGTATTTGGTAGCATTGCCTTTAAATTGTTTAACTTGGGTCAAACATTTTGGGTAGCCTTCCACAAGCTTCCTACAATAAGTTGGGTGAATTTTGTCCCATTCCTCCTGACAAAAATCAAATCAAATCAAATCAAATCAAATTTTATTTGTCACATACACATGGTTAGCAGATGTTAATGCGAGTGTAGCGAAATGCTTGTGCTTCTAGTTCCGACAATGCAGTAATAACGAGCAAGTAATCTAACTAACAATTCCAAAAAAAACTACTGTCATACACAGTGTAAGGGGATAAAGAATATGTACATAAGGATATATGAATGAGTGATGGTACAGAGCAGCATAGGCAAGATACAGTAGATGATATCGAGTACAGTATATACATATGAGATAAGTATGTAAACCAAGTGGCATAGTTAAAGTGGCTAGTGATACATGTATTACATAAGGATGCAGTCGATGATATAGAGTACAGTATCAACGTATGCATATGAGATGAACAATGTAGGGTAAGTAACATTATATAAGGTAGCATTGTTTAAAGTGGCTAGTGATATATTTACATCATTTCCCATCAATTCCCATGATTAAAGTGGCTGGAGTAGAGTCAGTGTCATTGACAGTGTGTTGGCAGTAGCCACTCAATGTTAGTGGTGGCTGTTTAACAGTCTGATGGCCTTGAGATAGAAGCTGTTTTTCAGTCTCTCGGTCCCAGCTTTGATGCACCTGTACTGACCTCGCCTTCTGGATGGCAGCGGGGTGAACAGGCAGTGGCTCGGGTGGTTGGTGTCCTTGATGATCTTTATGGCCTTCCTGTAGCATCGGGTGGTGTAGGTGTCCTGGAGGGCAGGTAGTTTGCCCCGGTGATGCGTTGTGCAGACCTCACTACCCTCTGGAGAGCCTTACGGTTGAGGGCGGTGCAGTTGCCATACCAGGCGGTGATACAGCCCGCCAGGATGCTCTCGATTGTGCATCTGTAGAAGTTTGACAGAGCTGGTGTAACTGAGTCAGGTTTGTAGGCCTCCTTGCTTGCAATACGCTTTTTTCAGTTCTGCCCACAAATTTTCTATAGGATTGAGGACAGGGCTTTGTGATGGCCACTCTAAAACCTTGACTTTGTTGTACTTTGTTGTACTTAAGCCATTTTTCCACAACTTTGGAGGTATGTTGGGGTCATTGTTCATTTGGAAGACCCATTTGCGTCCAAGCTTTAACTTCCTGACTGATGTCTTGAGATGTTGCTTCATTATATCCACATAATTTCCCTGCCTCATGATGCCATCTATTTTGTGAAGTGCACCAGTCCCTCCTGCCGCAAAGCACCCCCACAACATGATGCTGCCACTCCCGTGCTTCACGGTTGGGATGGTGTTCTTTGGCTTGCAAGCCTCCCCCTTTTTCCTCCAAACATAACGGTGGTCATTATGACTAAACAATTATATTTTTGTTTCATCAGACCAGAGGACATTTCTCCAAAAAGTACAATCTTTTGTGCAGTAGTCTGGCTTTTTTATGGCGGTTTTGGAGAAGTGGCTTATTCCTTGCTGAGCGGCCTTTCAGGTTATGTCGACCTGTTTCCTCCAGCATCTTCACAAGGTCCTTTGATGTTGTTCTGGGATTGATTCGCACTTTTCGCAACAAAGTACGTTCATCTCTAGGAGACAGAACACGTCTCCTTCCTGGGCGGTATGATGGCTGCGTGGTCCCATGTTGTTTATACTTGTGTACTATTGTTTGTACAGATGAACGTGGTACCTTCAGGCATTTGGAAATTGCTCCCAAGGATGAACCAGACTTGTGGAGGTCTACAATTCTTCTTGGCTGATTTCTTTTGATTTTCCCATGATCTCAAGCAAAGAGGCACTGAGTTTGAAGGTAGGCTATGAGATACATCCACAGGTACACCTCCAACTGACTCAAATTATGTCAATTAGCCTATCAGATGCTTCTAAAGCCATGACATCATTTTCTGGTAATTTCCAAGCTGTTTAAAGGCATATTCAACTTAGTGTATGTAAACGTCCGACCCACTGGAATTGTGATACAGTGCATTACAAGTGAAATAATCTCTCTGTAAACAATTGTTGGAAAAATTACTTGTGTCCTGCACAAAGTAGGTGTCCTAACCGACTTGCCAAAAACTATAGTTTGTAAACAAGACATTTTTGGAGTGGTTGAAAAACTAGTTTTAATGACTCCAGCATAAGTGTATGTAATCTTCCGATTTCAACTGTATATATATATAATTCATTACAGTTATGCACAAACATCTAGTACCATTGTGTAATGCTGAATACTGATTGGTTAAAACCACATTCAGACACCGGAATAGACATCTGACTGCTCAATCCACTGTCTCATCAGCCCAGCCGGGCAATTTATAAACTCCACTGTCTCATCAGCCCAGCCAGGCAATTTATAAACTCCACTGTCTCATCAGCCCAGCCAGGCAATTTATAAACTCCACTGTCTCATCAGCCCAGCCAGGCAATTTATCAATCCACTGTCTCATCAGCCCAGCCAGGCAATTTATCAATCCCACTGTCTCATCAGCCCAGCCAGGCAATTTATCAATCCACTGTCTCATCAGCCCAGCCAGGCAATTTATAAACTCCACTATAAAAAGCATCTAGACATTATCTCACATTTCTTTTAGACTAACATTTAGTTTTTGGAGATTTGTGTAAACCTTGCTGTCTGTCTCTCTGACATTTTACAAATTTGTTTTCCAACTGTCCCAATAGTAATGATTGAGTCGAGACGAGACAGACAGGCAGGCAGCTTTTCTCAGCCAGTTGAAATCATGAATCAGCAGGCATCATTTTTATGGATATATACTAAGAAATGTCAATTGAAAAATGGTAAAATGAAACAAAGTGTTAGCTAGTTTGCAGTCTTTCCAGATTCAGTTTGAAGTGATTGTGTTAGCTGTGTTGTTGACTAGCTCCTCTCAACAACAGTGTCCTGATTCAGTTTGAAGTGATTGCGTTAGCTGTGTTGTTGACTAGCTCCTCTCAACAACAGTGTCCTGATTCAGTTTGAAGTGATTGTGTTAGCTGTGTTGTTGACTAGCTCCTCTGAACAACAGTGTCCTGATTCAATTTGACGTGATTGTGTTAGCTGTGTTGTTGGCTTGCTCCTCTGAACAACAGTGTCCTGATTCAATTTGACGTGATTGTGTTAGCTGTGTTGTTGGCTTGCTCCTCTGAACAACAGTGTCCTGATTCAATTTGACGTGATTGTGTTAGCTGTGTTGTTGGCTTGCTCCTCTGAACAACAGTGTCCTGATTCAGTTTGAAGTGATTGTGTTAGCTGTGTTGTTGACTAGCTCCTCTGAACAACAGTGTTCTGACGAGGGAACACATTTTCTACGCCAGGTGAAATCACACCTCATTAGCTCAATGTTATAGATGTATACAAATAAATGTCACTAGAAAACAGCTTAAACAAATGTGTCACGTTCTGACCTTTTTTCCTTTGAGTTGGGGTGGGCAGTCTATGTTTGTTTTTCTATGATTTGGGGATTTGTATCTTTCGGCCTAGTATGGTTCTCAATCAGAGGCAGGTGTCATTAGTTGTCTCTGATTGAGAATCATACTTAGGTAGCCTGGGTGCACTGTTTGTTGGTGGGTGATTGTCTATGTTAGTTGCTTATGTCAGCACAGGTCTCATTTAGCTTCACGTCGTTATTTGTTGATTGTTTTTGTATTCAGTGTTCAGTACTTTCTTTAATTAAATATTCATCATGAACACATACCACGTCGCATTTTGGTCCTCTGATCCTTCTCGCCTCTCCTCTTCAGATGAAGAGGAGGACAACCGTGACAAAATGCAAATGGATCTACTTTGTTGTTATTCTGGTTGCACTATTTGACATGACAGTAAGTTAGCCGTAGTTGGCTAGCTAGCAAGCAAGGGATTAATTAAAACGTTGCCAGCCAGTATGCCAATGGAACATTTAGAACGAACGACTGGGTTGTGTCCATGGATACAGAACAAAAACGCTGCATCTCTAGTAACCGAACCAATAAAATGAAAGACCAGACGTGTCACGACTTCTGCCGAAGTCATTGCCTCTCCTTGTTCGGGCGGTGCTCGGCGTTGGACGTCACCAGTCTTCTAGCCATCATTGATCCAGTTCTCATTTTCCATTGGTTTTGTCTTGTCTTCCCACACACCTGTTTTCAACCCCATTCATTACCTGTTGTGTATTTAATAATGGGAATTTATGGGAAATGATGTAAAATATATCACTAGCCACTTTAAACAATGCTACTTAATATAATGTTTACATACCCTACATTATTCATCTCATATGTATACGTATATACTGTACTCTATATCCTCTACTGCATCCTTATGTAATACATGTATCACTAGCCACTTTAACTATGCCACTTTGTTTACATACTCATCTCATATGTATATACTGTACTCGATATCATCTACTGTATCTTGCCTATGCCGCTCTGTACCATCACTCATTCATATATCTTTATGTACATATTCTTTATCCCTTTACACTTGTGTCTATAAGGTAGTAGTTTTGGAATTGTTAGCTAGATTACTTGTTGGTTATTACTGCATTGTCGGAACTAGAAGCACAAGCATTTTGCTACACTCGCATTAACATCTGCTAACCATGTGTATGTGACAAATAACATTTGATTTGATTTGATTTGATTTAACCCTCTGTTTCTCCTCATGTCTTTGTCAGAGATTGTTTTATTGTCAGTGTTGATATTTTGTTGTGTTGGTGCGCGACGGGTCCTCGTACCCATGTTTTTTTCATGTCTGTACCTTTTAGTGTTATGGAGCATGTTCTGTTGACATTTATTAAAAGACTCCATTTACTCTTCATTTTGACTTCCCTGCCACCTATACACACGACGCTGACAAGCCGACTTGGGCAGCAACCTTCAACTTGTGGAAGGATGAAATTGTATGAATAAATTCATAATTTTAAGGAAAATGTGTCAATCATTGTTGGTAACCCGTTCTATAAAAGAGCTGTTGCCCTCGAAGCTCATCGCCAAGATACATTGTCTTCACAAGCATTAGAACTTAACTATATTATTCAATGCAGTGACACTTGCTTTTTAAACTCAACAGGTTGTGTAGACAATGTTACAGTACTTCCCCCCCACCCTAGGCTGTGACTCTCAAATGGTTAATTAAACTGAAGCTGAATGACTCTCAAATGGTTAATTAAACTCACAAATCTAGTGGGAGAATGTTAGACTGAAACTAGTGAGCTATGATTCTCAAATGGTTAATTAGACTGGATCTAGTGGGAGAATGTCAGCTATGATTCACAAAGGGTTAATTAGACTGGATCTAGTGGAGAATGTCAGCTATGATTCACAAAGGGTTAATTAGACTGAAACTAGTGGGAGAATGTCAGCTATGATTCACAAAGGGTTAATTAGACTGGATCTAGTGGAGAATGTCAGCTATGATTCACAAAGGGTTAATTAGACTGAAACTAGTGGGAGAATGTCAGCTATGATTCACAAAGGGTTAATTAGACTGAAACTAGTGGGAGAATGTCAGCTATGATTCACAAAGGGTTAATTAGACTGAAACTAGTGGGAGAATGTCAGCTATGATTCACAAAGGGTTAATTAGACTGAAACTAGTGGGAGAATGTCAGCTATGATTCACAAAGGGTTAATTAGACTGGATCTAGTGGGAGAATGTCAGCTATGTGTGTGTCATGATTCCAGTTACTTGTTAGGTATTTAACTGAGTTCTGATTGTCATTAAACTGACTAATGGAACAGCCACCCCTCCAATATACCTGACTTCCTCATCAGATAATGGAACAGACAGCCCTCCAATATACCTGGCTTCCTCATCAGATAATGGAACAGACAGACCTCCAATATGCCTGACTTCCTCATCAGATAATGGGACAGACACCCCTCCAATACACCTGACGTCCTCGTCAGATAATGGAACAGACACAACAGATAATGGGACACCCTTCCAATATGCCTGACATCCTCATCAGATAGTGTTACAGACACCCCTCCAATATACCTGACTTCCTCATCAGATAATGGGACACCCCTCCAATATACCTGACTTCCTCATCAGATAATGGGACAACCCTCCAATATGTCTGACTTCCTCATCAGATAATGGGACACCCCTCCAATATACCTGGCTTCCTCATCAGATAATGGAACAGACAGCCCTCCAATAGACCTGGCTTCCTCATTAGATAATGGAACAGACAGCCCTCCAATATACCTGGCTTCCTCATCAGATAATGGAACAGACAGACCTCCAATATGCCTTACTTCCTCATCAGATAATGGGACAGACACCCCTCCAATATACCTGACTTCCTCATCAGATAATGGGACAGACAGCCCTCCAATATACCTGACGTCCTCGTCAGATAATGGAACAGACACAACAGATAATGGAACAGACAGCCCTCCAATATACCTGGCTTCCTCATCAGATAATGGAACAGACAGCCCTCCAATATACCTGGCTTCCTCATCAGATAATGGAACAGACAGTCCTCCAATATGCCTGACTTCCTCATCAGATAATGGGACAGACACCCCTCCAATATACCTGACGTCCTCGTCAGATAATGGAACAGACACAACAGATAATGGGACACCCCTCCAATATGCCTGACATCCTCATCAGATAGTGTTACAGACACCCCTCCAGTATACCTGACTTCCTCATCAGATAATGGGACACCCCTCCAATATACCTGACTTCCTCATCAGATAATGGAACAGACAGCCCTCCAATATACCTGGCTTCCTCATCAGATAATGGAACAGACAGACCTCCAATATGCCTTACTTCTTCATCAGATAATGGGACAGACACCCCTCCAATATACCTGACTTCCTCATCAGATAATGGGACAGACAGCCCTCCAATATACCTGACGTCCTCGTCAGATAATGGAACAGACACAACAGATAATGGAACAGACAGCCCTCCAATATACCTGGCTTCCTCATCAGATAATGGAACAGACAGCCCTCCAATATACCTGGCTTCCTCATCAGATAATGGAACAGACAGCCCTCCAATATGACTGACCTCCTCATCAGATAGTGTTACAGACGCCCCTCCAATATACCTGACTTCCTCATCAGATAATGGAACAGACAGCCCTCCAATATGACTGACTTCCTCATCAGATAATGGAACAGACACCCCTCCAATATACCTGGCTTCCTCATCAGATAATGGAACAGAGAGCCCTCCAATATGACTGACTTCCTCATCAGATAATGGAACAGCCACCCCTCCAATATACCTGGCTTCCTCATCAGATAGTGGAACAGACAGCCCTTCAGATAATGGAACAGACTGCCCTCCAATATACCTGACTTCCTCATCAGATAATGGAACAGCCACCCCTCCAATATACCTGACTTCCTCATCAGACAATGGGACACCCCTCCAATATGCCTAACTTCCTCATCAGATAATGGAACAGACAACCCTCCAATGTGACTGAGTGTAGATGTGTTTAGGCCGCCACATGGCATCATTTTACTTTGTCACGGAAGATCAGGATGCTGGCTATCTGCAGGTGTCTGTCATGAACAAACCATCCCTAATGCTGTGGAATTAATGACAAACAATAACTGACCTCCAACCCACACAGATAAGTATGCATTGGCTGTTTCCCAATACTCGTCATTAGCTGCCTCCAACCTACACAGATCAGTTAGCATGGGATGTGTCACAATACTCTTTCTTCACTGGTTTCGATTCTTATATCCTATCTCACACAGCTCACTATTCTGCTGAGATTAGTAAAGACCAGAGCCCAGTATGTATATATAGTTAGACCAGGCTCTAGAACTTGGTTGGTGATGCAACAATAGGACAGAACTTCCTACAGTTCCCTGTGAAATGACCTGCTGTAAACCAGCAAACAGAGCACCTAATTTAACAGATGTTTTTACAGATTAGCATTCAGGACAGTGTGCAGCCATTTTTTTAATTTTTTTTTATAGTGTTTAGATTTTTTTTTGCTGGTTTGGGACAGGTTTCCTGTCCAACAGACAATCAGGGATACTAAAGATCCACATGCACCCCTTGGTTCCCATCTTGTCTGTCTGCATGGAAGGATGTGCTTATTGTTCACACATAGCTCTTACTGTATATCTGTGTCTGTCCTATTGGTTGAGCTAGCTAGCTCTCTCTCATACCTTTCTTACTACACCAAGCCACACTTCGGTTGTTCCATGAGTCAACAAACTATTTACATCAGCTTTGTGTGTGTGTGTGTGTGTGTGTGTGTGTGTGTGTGTGTGTGTGTGTGTGTGTTTGGCATTGCAACACGAGCAAGACACAGTCAGAGAGTTATGTAATTGTCCTTACGTGTATGACCCTCTCTGAACCCGCCTTCACACTGAGACAGTGGAATGCTTCCTAAATGACTCCCAAATGGGTTCTGGTCTAAAGTAGTGCACTACTACCCTATAGACCCTGGTCTAAAGTAGTGCACTACTACCCTATAGACCCTGGTCTAAAGTAGTGCCCTACTACCCTATAGACCCTGGTCTAAAGTATAGCACTACTACCCTATCGACCCTGGTCTAAAGTAGTGCACTACTACCATATAGACCCTGGTCTAAAGTAGTGCACTACTACCCTATAGACCCTGGTCTAAAGTAGTGCCCTATGTAGAGGATAGGGTTTAAGATGTAGCCAGTATCTTGACCTAACCTTCAGTAGGTCGTTCCCTCCCTAGTCTGTCGTGTTCTGTCACCAGACTGCTGGTGTGCCCTACTCCCCCTCCCTAGTCTGGTCTAAAGTAGTGTTCTGTCACCAGACCCTG
>NC_056441.1:4240063-4355063 GCF_018296145.1 Oncorhynchus tshawytscha | reverse complement strand
AGAGAGAGAGGAGGCGGAGGAGGAGGAGGAATAGCATACCATCAGAGGGAGAGGAGGAGGAGGAGGAGGGAGTAGCATACCATCAGAGAGAGAGGAGGAGGAGGAGGAGGGAGTAGCATACCATCAGAGAGAGGAGGAGGAGGAGGAGGTTGGAGTAGCATACCATCAGAGAGAGAGAGGAGGGAGGAGGTAGCATACCATCAGAGGGAGAGAGGAGGAGGAGGAGGGAGTAGCATACCATCAGAGAGCATACCATCAGAGAGAGGAGGAGGAGGAGGGGTAGCATACCATCAGAGAGAGAGGAGGAGGAGAAGGGAGTAGTATACCATCAGAGTAGAGAGGAGGAGGAGGAGGAGGAGGAGGAGGGTGTAGCATACCATCAGAGGGAGCATACCATCAGGAGGAGGAGGAGGAGGAGGGGTAGCATACCATCAGAGGGAGAGGAGGAGGAGGAGGAGGGAGTAGCATACCATCAGAGAGAGAGGAGGAGGAGAAGGGAGTAGCATACCATCAGAGAGAGGAGGAGGAGGAGGAGGAGGGGAGTAGCATACCATCAGAGGGAGAGGAGGAGGAGGAGGGAGTAGCATACCATCAGAGAGAGAGAGGAGGAGGAGAAGGGAGTAGCATACCATCAGAGAGAGGAGGAGGAGGAGGAGGGGGTAGCATACCATCAGAGAGAGGAGGAGGAGGAGGAGGGAGTAGCATACCATAGCATACCATCAGAGAGAGAGGAGGAGGAGGAGGAGGAGGGTGTAGCATACCATCAGAGAGAGAGAGGAGGAGGAGGGTGTAGCATACCATCAGAGGGAGAGGAGGAGGAGGAGGAGGGAGTAGCATACATTCAGAGAGAGAGCATACCATCAGAGAGAGGAGGAGGAAGAGGAGGAGGGAGTAGCATACCATTCAGAGAGAGAGAGAGAGGAGGAGGAGGAGGAGGAGGAGGAGGGAGTAGCATAACATCAGAGAGAGGAGGAGGAGGAGGAGGAGGCAGGAGTAGCATACCATCAGAGAGAGAGGAGGAGGAGGAGGAGGAGGAGGAGGGAGTAGCATACCATAGCATACATCAGAGAGAGGAGGAGGAGGAGGAGGAGGAGGGAGTAGCATACCATCAGAGAGAGAGAGGAGGAGGAGGAGGGAGGAGGAGGAGGGAGTAGCATAACATCAGAGAGAGAGGAGGAGGAGGAGGAGGAGGAGGGAGTAGCATACCATCAGAGAGGAGGAGGAGGAGGAGGAGGAGGAGGGAGTAGCATACCATCAGAGAGAGAGGAGGAGGAGGAGGAGGAGGAGGAGGAGGGGAGTAGCATACCATCAGAGAGAGAGGAGGAGGAGGAGGAGGAGGGAGTAGCATACCATCAGAGAGAGAGGAGGAGGAGGAGGAGGGAGTTGCATACCATCAGAGTGCATACCATCAGAGGAGGAGGAGGAGGAGGGAGTAGCATACCATCAGAGATAGGAGGAGGAGGAGGAGGAGGGAGTAGCATATCATCAGAGAGAGAGGAGGAGGAGGAGGAGGGAGTAGCATAACATCAGAGAGAGGAGGAGGAGGAGGAGGGAGTAGCATACCATCAGAGAGAGGAGGAGGAGGAGGAGGAGGGAGTAGCATATCATCAGAGAGAGAGGAGGAGGAGGAGGAGGAGGAGGCAGTAGCATAACATCAGAGAGGAGGAGAGGAGGAGGAGGGAGTAGCATACCATCAGAGATAGAGGAGGAGGAGGGGGAAGGGAGGAGGAGGAGGAGGAGAGAGTAGCATACATCACCATCAGAGAGAGAGGAGGAGGAGGAGGAGGAGGGGGGTAGCATACCATCAGAGAGAGAGGAGGAGGAGGAGGAGGAGGGGTAGCATAGCATACCATCAGAGAGAGAGGAGGAGGAGGAGTAGCATACCATCAGGGAGGAGGAGGAGGAGGAGGGAGTAGCATACCATCAGAGGAGAGAGGAGGAGGAGGAGGAGGCAGTAGCATACCATCAGAGAGAGAGGAGGAGGAGGAGGAGGGAGTAGCATACCATCAGAGAGAGAGGAGGAGGAGGAGGAGGCAGTAGCATACCATCTGAGAGAGAGGAGGAGGAGGAGGAGGGAGTAGCATACCATCAGAGAGAGAGGAGGAGGAGGAGGAGGGAGTAGCATACCATCAGAGAGAGAGGAGGAGGAGGAGGGATTAGCATACCTTCAGAGAGAGGAGGAGGAGGATTAGGGAGTAGCATACCATCAGAGCGAGAGGAGGAGGAGGAGGAGGAGGGTGTAGCATACTATCAGAGAGAGAGGAGGAGGAGGAGGAGGCAGTAGCATACCATCTGAGAGAGAGGAGGAGGATGAGGAGGAGGGAGTAGCATACCATCAGAGAGAGAGGAGGAGGAGGAGGGAGTAGCATACCATCAGAGAGAGAGGAGGAGGAGGAGGAGGAGGGTGTAGCATACCATCAGAGAGAGAGGAGGAGGAGGAGGAGGAGGGGTAGCATACCATCAGAGGGAGAGGAGGAGGAGGAGGAGGAGGAGGGAGTAGCATACCATCAGAGAGGAGAGGAGGAGGAGGAGGGAGGTAGCATACCATCAGAGCTAGAGGAGGAGGAGGAGGAGGAGGGAGTAGCATAAAATCAGTAATAGAGGAGGAGGAGGAGGGAGTACCATCATACCATCAGAGAGAGAGGAGGAGGAGGAGGAGGGAGTAGCATACTATCAGAGAGAGAGGAGGAGGAGGAGGAGGAGGAGAGGAGGAGGAGAATACCATCAGAGAGAGGAGGAGGAGGAGGAGGGAGTAGCATACTATCAGAGAGAGAGGAGGAGGAGGAGGAGGAGGGGTTGGAGGGAGTAGCATACTATCAGAGAGAGAGAGAGAGGAGGAGGAGGAGGGAGTAGCATACCATCAGAGAGAGAGAGAGGAGGAGGAGGAGGGAGGGTAGCATACCATCAGAGAGAGTAGAAGGAGGAGGAGGGAGTAGCATACCATCAGAGGGAGAGGAGGAGGAGGATGGGGGGAGGAGGAGGAGGAGGAGGAAGGAGTAGCATACCATCAGAGAGAGTAGAAGGAGGAGGAGGGAGTAGCATACCATCAGAGGGAGAGGAGGAGGAGGATGGGGAGGAGGAGGAGGAGGAAGGAGTAGCATACCATCAGAGAGAGAGAGAGGAGGAGGAGGAGGGAGTAGCATACCATCAGAGAGAGAGAGAGGAGGAGGAGGAGGGAGTATGAAAACTCAAAATGAAAGTGTTTTCTGAAGAAAGTTATCAGTCAACACTGTCAAGTCACCAAACTCGACCAATCAGTCTGTGACGTTTACATTCTTTCCGTTTCAGTTTTCCATGCGAGACTCCTCTTCTCTTTCTCAGGGCAGTCTCTGTCACATATCATACAGGCTTTTGTTCCAGCCAGCTATACATATATATGCCCTAATGTAAGCTTCAGTGTTGCCTCAAAGCGAGCATAGAAGTAATTTAGCTCGTCTGGTAGACTTGTATCACTGGGCAGCTCTCTGCTGTGCTTCCCTTTGTAGTCTGTAATAGTTTCCAAGCCCTGCCACATCTGACGAGTGTCGGAGCCGGTGTAGTACGATTCAATCTTAGTCCTGTATTGATGCTTTGCCTGTTTGATGGTTCGTCTGAGGGCATAGCGGGATTTCTTATAATCGTCCGGGTTAGAGTCCCGCTCCTTGAATGCAGCAATTCTGCCCTTTAGTGCCTGTAATCCATGGTTTATGTACGTACGGTCGAAGTTGGCCCTTAAAAGTATACCTTACACCATAACCAAACCGGGCATGCGCCATCGAGCATACATGTATTTTGTCCCCCTACACCAAACGCGATCACGACACGCAGGTTGAAATATCCAAACAAACTCTGAACCAATTATATTCATTTGGGGACAGGTTGAAAAGCATTAAATATTTATGGCAATTGAGCTATCTAGCTTTCAGTGGCTAGCTAATTTGTCCTATTTAGCTAGATTGCTTTTGCTAGCTAATTTGTCTTGGGATATAAATGTTGAGTTGTTATTTTACCTGAAATGCAGAAGGTCCTCTACTCCGACAATTAATCCAGACATAAAACGATCAACCGAATCGTTTCAATAAACAAATAAGGAGATGGGAGAGGCAGGACTTGCACCGGCGTTCAGCGTCACAAATAGAAATGACTTCTATTTTAGCGCTTGGCTATGCAGATGCTCGTTGATGCGCGCGAGCAGCGTGGGTGCAATGATTGACGCGAGTGGTCAGCATGTTAACGAACAGCGTGGACTGTGAAGACACACACACACACACACACACACACACACACACACACACAGGTACAGACTCTCCCACACTCATGCAAACTCTTTCACTCTACACACACGTACATTGAAATAATGTTGTATTATACATGTTGTATTGTAGATATCTCGTGGTGTAATAATGTTATATGAAAGACTGTTTTATATTTTGCTTTATATGTAATGTAAGTGCCTTAATGTGTTTGGACCCCAGGAAGAGTAGCTGCTGCCTTGGCAACAGCTAAAGGGGATCCCTAATAAATACAAACACCAATTTTTTTGGTTTGTTTGGATAAGTTGTAATCGTCAAAGCGGAACAACATCCTCATCTATCCTGATGAACCCCAGAGTCAATGTATACTACAATGCTATTCTCAGAGGAGGAGCACAAGGACTGCTTTGACGTCACAGTCTCGGGAGGTGACGTCACAGCCTGGGGAGGTGACGTCACTATTCTCAACCCGGAACATATCCCAGTCTGCGTGATCAAAACAATTTTGAAGCATAGATTCTCAATTGGTCAGACCATTATTGAGCAGTCCTTACCTCAGGTACTTCCTGTAAGTTTATGCCTATAGTAGGAGAGGAGCAGAATTGAGGCATGATCTGATATGCCGAAGGGAGGGCGAGGGTGGGCCTTGTAACCATCCTGTAAGTGGGAGTTACAAGACCAGATGCTGCTGGAAATGGTGTTGGAGGGCCAGTGGGAGGCAGTCTTTCCTCTGGTCGTCTTTTGGGTGGGACGTTAAACCAATATCCTGACTCTCAGTGGTCACTAAAGATCCCTGGCACTTATCGTAAGAGTAGGGGTGTTAACCCTGGCTAAATTCCCAATCTGGCCCTCATACCATCATGGCCACCTAATCATCCCCAGTTTGAAATTGGCTCATTGATCCCGTCCTCTCTCCTGTAACTATTCCCCGGGCTGTTGCTGTTCTCAGTCAATTTACCTGGTAAAATTAAGGGTTAAATAAAAATTAAAAAGACTCCCGCTGGCTGTATGCACGGGTATATCCAGAGAGAGCCATGTTTCCGTGAAACAGAGTATGTTACAGTCACTGATGCATCTCTGGAAGGAGATCCTCGCCCTGAGCTTGTCTACTTTATTGTCAAGGAACATTAGTGAGTAATATACTCAAAAGCGGTGGTTGGTGAGCACGCCTCCTGAATCAGACTAAAAACTCCATATTCTTCTTCTGCGTCGGCGGCGTCTTGGAGCAGCCCTGGGGTGAGTGGAATTGTCTTGGTGGGGTCAAACAAAGGATCCAATTCGGGAAAGTCACATTTACGTTTGAAATGCTGAAGAGTGATCGTCGAACTATTATCCAAAAGTTATTTTCGGCTGTAGGTAATAATGAACCAATAATGTAAGAAATAAAATCACAAAAATATGTACTGCAAAGTTGGCTAGGCGCTAGGAACAGGGTGACCATGTCTGTTTGCGCCATTCTTGTTTGGTGAGCTCATATTTCCCTGCTGTTGTCCTCTAGTACTGTCTCAGAGGTTGACTACTACAGGGTGGTAGTGCTCCATCACATGACCCTGCTGTAGTCCTCTAGTACTGTCTCAGAGGTTGACCACTAGAGGGTGGTAGTGCTCCATCACATTACCCTGCTGTAGTCAAGTACTGTCTCAGAGGTTGACCACTAGAGGGTGGTAGTGCTCCATCACATTACCCTGCTGTAGTCCTCTAGTACTGTCCCAGAGGTTGACCACTAGAGGGTGGTAGTGCTCTATCACATTACCCTGCTGTAGTTCTCTAGTACTGTTTCAGAGGTTGACTGACCACTAGAGGGTGGTAGTGCTCCATCACATTACCCTGCTGTAGTCCTCTAGTACTGTTTCAGAGGTTGACCACTAGAGGGTGGTAGTGCTCCATCACATTACCCTGCTGTAGTCAAGTATTGTCCCAGAGGTTGACCACTAGAGGGTGGTAGTGCTCATCACATTACCCTGCTGTAGTTCTCTAGTACTGTCTCAGAGGTGACTGACCACTAGAGGGTGGTAGTGCTCCATCACATTACCCTGCTGTAGTTCTCTAGTACTGTTTCAGAGGTTGACTGACCACTAGAGGGTGGTAGTGCTCATCACATTACCCTGCTGTAGTCCTCTAGTACTGTCTCAGAGGTTGACCACTAGAGGGTGGTAGTGCTCCATCACATTACCCTGCTGTAGTCCTCTAGTACTGTCTCAGAGGTTTACTGACCACTAGAGGGTGGTAGTGCTCCATCACATTACCCTGCTGTAGTCCTCTAGTACTGTCTCAGAGGTTGACCACTAGAGGGTGGTAGTGCTCTATCACATTACCCTGCTGTAGTTCTCTAGTACTGTCTGAGAGGTTGACTGACCACTAGAGGGTGGTAGTGCTCATCACATTACCCTGCTGTAGTCCTCTAGTACTGTTTCAGAGGTTGACTGACCACTAGAGGGTGGTAGTGCTCCATCACATTACCCTGCTGTAGTCCTCTAGTACTGTCTCAGAGGTTGACCACTAGAGGGTGGTAGTGCTCCATCACATTACCCTGCTGTAGTCCTCTAAGTACTGTCTCAGAGGTTGACCACTAGAGGGCGGTAGTGCTCCATCACATTACCCTGCTGTAGTCCTCTAGTACTGTCTCAGGAAGATTGTGTGGAGAGAGAGCTGGGCAAGAGCTGTAAGGGAACATCTTGGGTACACTAGGGTACAACATCTAGGGTACACTAGGGCACATATATGGAACATCTAGGGTTCAACACCTATAGTACATCATCTAGGGAACATCTAGGGTACACTCGGGTAAAATATCTAGGGTACAACATCTATGGTACATCATCTAGGGTACATCTAGGGAACATCTAGGGTACACTAGGGTACAACATCTAGGGAACATCTGGAGTGCAACATCTGGGGTATAACATCTAGGGTACAACTTCTAGGGTACACTAGGGTACATCTAGGGAACATCTAGGGTACACTAATCCACATCTAGGGTACAAGATCTAGGGTACAAGATCTTAAACAAAATAAGTGTCTTCCTCTCCTGGTCTCTTCATCTGAACTGATCTGAAAGGGGATTGATATCTGAACTGATATGAAAGGGGATTGATATCTGGACTGATATGAAAGGGGATTGATATCTGAACTGATCTGAAAGGGGATTGATATCTGAACTGATATGAAAGGGTATTGATATCTGGACTGATATGAAAGGGGATTGATATCTGGACTGATATGAAAGGGGATTGATATCTGGACTGATATGAAAGGGGATTGATATCTGAACTGATCTGAAAGGGGATTGATATCTGAACTGATATGAAAGGGGATTGATATCTGAACTGATCTGAAAGGGGATTGATATCTGAACTGATCTGAAAGGGGATTGATATCTGAACTGATATGAAAGGGGATTGATATCTGGACTGATCTGAAAGGGGATTGATATCTGAACTGATATGAAAGGGGATTGATATCTGGACTGATATGAAAGGGGATTGATATCTGAACTGATCTGAAAGGGGATTGATATCTGACTGATATGAAAGGGGATTGATATCTGGACTGATATGAAAGGGGATTGATATCTGAACTGATCTGAAAGGGGATTGATATCTGAACTGATATGAAAGGGGATTGCTATCTTTGTTCATATGTTGCTGTTTTAGGTTTTGAAATCAGATTTTCTCCTCTTTTTCCCTTACATCCCCCTTCTGACCTCCCCTCCTTTCCCTTTGAACTATAGTTGGAATCAGTCAGATTATTTGTTAAAATATTATTAATATTTTTTAAATTGGTCCAGTTGGTTTCACATTGCCAAAAGTCAAACAAACTAAAATTCCTAAACCAAACCATGTGTCCATGCAAGTGAATTGTTTATTGGACAAAAATCCACATGTTAAATCCATGCATGGTTATCATGAAGTGTCTCTTGTGTGTCCCAGTCTACATATTACTTTCGCTTTAGTCTTTCAATAACATAATAACATAGCTGCTCCAACCCTGGTCAGTAGTGTAGCCCCCTGGGTAGTGGCAGCCTCTGGTGTAGCCCCTGGCGTGGCCCTCTGGTGTAGCCCCCTGGTGTAGCCCCCTGGCCCCCTGGTGTAGCCCCCAGCCCCTGGTGTAGCCCCTGGCCCCCTGGTGTGGCCCCCTGGTGTGGCCCCCTGTGTGGTGGTGTAGCCCCCTGGTGTAGCCCCCTGGTGTAGCCCCCTGGCGTAGCCCCTGGAATGGCACCCTGGTGTAGCCCCTGGCGTAGCCCCCTGGCATGGCACCCTGGCGTAGCCCCTGGAATGGCACCCTGGTGTAGCCACCTGGTGTAGCACCTGGCCTGGCCCCCTGGCGTAGCTCCATGGCATGGCCCCCTGGCATGTCCCCTGGCATGGCCCCTGGCGTAGCCCCCTGGCATGGCCCCCTGGCGTAGCCCCTGGCATGTCCCCTGGCATGTCCCCATGCTGTATCCCCCTGGCATGTCCCCTGGCATGGCCCCTGGCGTAGCCCCTGGCATGGCCCCCTGGCGTAGTCCCCAGGCATGGCCCCCTGGCGTAGAGCCATGGCATGTCCCCAAGGCATGTCCACTGGCATGGCCCCATGGCATGTCCCCTGGCATGGCCCCCTGGCATAGCCCCATTGGCATGGCCACCTGGTGTAGCCCCATTGGCATGGCCACCTGGCGTAGCCCCATTGGCATGGCCACCTGGCGTAGCCCCATTGGCATGGCCCCGTGGCGTAGCCCCCTGGCATGAACCCGTGGCATTGCCCATTCTCCCCTAATCTGCATGGGATGCACTCAAAAATGCTACTTTCAGAGATCTCAAGATCTGATGTAATGTGTACCACGGTAACATCAGACTGATACCATCAGACTGAGACCACCCAGTATAATTCTCCTTCTCCTGTACATGTCCACCCCCCCTCTACCTTCCCCTTCTCCTGTACATGTCCACCCCCCCTCTACCTTCCTCTTCTCCTGTACATGCCCACCTCTACCATCCCCTTCTCCTATACATGCCCACCTCTACCATCCCCTTCTCCTATACATGTCCACCTCTACCGTCCCCTTCTCCTGTACATGTCCACCCCACCATCCCCTTCTCCTGTACATGTCCACCCCCCTTCCCCTTCTCCTGTACATGTCCACCTCTACCGTCCCCTTCTCCTGTACATGTCCACCCTACCGTCCCCTTCTCCTGTACATGTCCACCCCCACTGTCCCCTTCTCCTGAACATGTCCACCTCTACCGTCCCCTTCTCCTGTACATGTCCACCCCCACCGTCCCCTTCTCCTGTACATGTCCACCCCCACTGTCCCCTTCTCCTGTACATGTCCACCCCACTGTCCCCTTCTCCTGTACATGTCCACCCCCACTGTCCCCTTCTCCTGTACATGTCCACCCCCACTGTCCCCTTCTCCTGTACATGTCCACCCCCACTGTCCCCTTCTCCTGTACATGTCCACCCCCACTGTCCCCTTCTCCTGTACATGTCCACCCCCACTGTCCCCTTCTCCTGTACATGTCCACCTCTACCGTCCCCTTCTCCTGTACATGTCCACCTCTACCGTCCCCTTCTCCTGAACATGTCCACCCCTACCTTCCCCTTCTCCTGTACATGTCCACCTCTACCATCCCCTTCTCCTGTACATGTCCACCTCTACCGTCCCCTTCTCCTGTACATGTCCACCTCTACCGTCCCCTTCTCCTGTACATGTCCACCTCTACCGTCCCCTTCTCCTGAACATTCCACCTCTACCATCCCCTTCTCCTGTACATGTCCACCTCTACCGTCCCCTTCTCCTGTACATGTCCACCTCTACCGTCCCCTTCTCCTGTACATGTCCACCCCCCCTACCTTCCCCTTCTCCTGTACATGTCCACCCCCTCTACCGTCCCCTTCTCCTGTACATGTCCACCTCTACCATCCCCTTCTCCTGTACATGTCCACCTCTACCATCCCCTTCTCCTGTACATGTCCACCTCTACCATCCCCTTCTCCTGTACATGTCCACCTCTACCGTCCCCTTCTCCTGTACATGTCCACCTCTACCGTCCCCTTCTCCTGTACATGTCCACCTCTACCATCCCCTTCTCCTGTACATGTCCACCTCTACCGTCCCCTTCTCCTGTACATGTCCACCTCCACCGTCCCCTTCTCCTGTACATGTCCACCTCTACCGTCCCCTTCTCCTGTACATGTCCACCTCTACCGTCCCCTTCTCCTGTACATGTCCACCTCTACCATCCCCTTCTCCTGTACATGTCCACCTCTACCGTCCCCTTCTCCTGTACATGTCCACCTCTACCGTCCCCTTCTCCTGTACATGTCCACCTCTACCGTCCCCTTCTCCTGAACATGTCCACCTCTACCGTCCCCTTCTCCTGTACATGTCCACCTCTACCGTCCCCTTCTCCTGTACATGTCCACCCCCTCTACCGTCCCCTTCTCCTGTACATGTCCACCTCTACCGTCCCCTTCTCCTGAACATGTCCACCTCTACCGTCCCCTTCTCCTGTACATGTCCACCTCTACCATCCCCTTCTCCTGTACATGTCCACCTCTACCGTCCCCTTCTCCTGTACATGTCCACCTCTACCGTCCCCTTCTCCTGAACATGTCCACCTCTACCGTCCCCTTCTCCTGAACATGTCCACCTCTACCGTCCCCTTCTCCTGTACATGTCCACCTCTACCGTCCCCTTCTCCTGAACATTTCCACCTCTACCGTCCCCTTCTCCAATACATGTCCACCTCTACCGTCCCCTTCTCCTGTACATGTCCACCCCCTCTACCGTCCCCTTCTCCTGTACATGTCCACCTCTACCGTCCCCTTCTCCTGAACATTTCCACCTCTACCGTCCCCTTCTCCAATACATGTCCACCTCTACCGTCCCCTTCTCCTGTACATGTCCACCCCCTCTACCGTCCCCTTCTCCTGTACATGTCCACCTCTACCGTCCCCTTCTCCTGAACATTTCTACCTCTACCGTCCCCTTCTCCAATACATGTCCACCTCTACCGTCCCCTTCTCCTGTACATGTCCACCCCCTCTACCGTCCCCTTCTCCTGAACATTTCCACCTCTACCGTCCCCTTCTCCAAACATGTCCACCTCTACCGTCCCCTTCTCCTGTACATGTCCAACCCCCTCTACCGTCCCCTTCTCCTGTACATGTCCACCCCCTCTACCGTCCCCTTCTCCTGTACATGTCCACCCCCACCTTCCCCTTTTCCTATACATGTCCACCCCTCCCTCCCCCTCTTCCCCCTCTCTACCCCTACCTCCCCCTCTCTACCCCTCCGTCCCCCTCAGACATGTTCCAGAGTCTGTTGTGACAGCCCAATGTCTCTCCTGCCACACAGCATGATGTCACTGCGTCCCCTGCAGGAGGTCACTGCCACGTCCAATCCCGTTCCACCTCACTCCCGATCAGACTCCGGGCCAATGACACGAGGCTGTATCCCTATGAAGTGTACCTCTTCCGACCAGGGCCTATAGGGGTCCATATACCAGTAGTGAACTGTATAGGAAATAGGGTGCTATTTGGAACAGGCAGACAAGAGATGGCTGATTACAGTCACACTCATTATCACCACTATCTCCGGCCCTGGAAAGCATCTGAAACAGCTGGTTGGAAAGTGGCTCTGAACATGGCTTGGAAAAATGACTCTGAACAGCGCTGAGAGGCAGAAAATGAGAGCTCTCTCTATTCTCTCTACTACAGACAAACACAAATGCATGTACCCACACGTGCAATGATTTTTTTTTTTTTTTTGGGGGGGGTTGGACAATTTGCAGAGGGGGATTTTGCTATTTGCCCTGTGAAATATTTCTCTCGTTTTATGTCGGTATCTCTCTCCTATCCTCTATCTTACACTCCTCTTACTTTCTCGCACTTACTCTCCCCCTTTCTCTCTATGACTCTCTTACTGTCTGTCTCTTTCATTGAAAAATATATATAAATATATACAGTACGAGTCAAAAGTTTGTAGAATAATAGTGAAGACATCAACATTTTATTTTATGTTTTATGTGTGGATTAATTGGCTGAGTAGAGGACCTTGTGCATTTCAGGTAAAATAACAACTCAATGTTTATATCCCAGGACAAATAAGCTAGCAACACAAAGCTAGCTAGCTAAATTGCTTTAAATGTTTAATGCTTGTTGACTTGTTCCCAAATTAATGTAATTGTTTGTATATTTTAACCTGCGTGTCGTGATCGCATTTTGTGTAGGTGGACAAAATACATTTATACACGATGGCACACGTACGCAGCCTGTTTGGGTTCCGTTTAAGTTGACTGTGCTTTTAAAAAGCTTGGAAAATTCCAGAAAATTATGTCATGGCTTTAGAAGATTCTGATAGGCTAATTGGCATCATTTGAGTCAATTGGAGGTGTACCTGTGGATGTATTTCAAGGCCTACCTTCAAACTCAGTGCCTCTCTGCTTGACATCATGGGAAAATCAAAAGAAATCAGCCAAAACCTCAGATAACAATTGTAGACCTCCACAAGTCACAAGTTCATCCTTGGGAGCAATTTCCAAATGCCTGAAGATACCACGTTCATCTGTACAAACAATAGTGCGCAAGTATAAACACCATGGGACCACGCAGCCATCATACCGCTCAGGAAGGAGATGCGTTCTGTCTCCTAAAGATGAAAGTACTTTGGTGTGAAAAGTGCAAACCAATCCCAAAACAATAGCAAAGGACCTTGTGAAGATGCTGGAGGAAACAGGTACAAAAGTATCTATATCCACAGTAAAACGAGTCCTATATCGACATAACCTGAAAGTCCGGTCAGCAAGGAAGAAGCCACTGCTCCAAAACCACCATAAAAAGCCAGACTACGTTTTGCAACTGCACATGGGGACAAAGATCATACTTTTTGGAGAAATGTTCTCTGGTCTGATGAAATAAAAATAGAACTGTTTGGCCATAATGACCATCGTTATGTTTGGAGGAAAAAGGCAGATGCTTGCAAGCTGAAGAACACCATCCCAACCATGAAGCACGGGGGTGGCAGCATCATGTTGTGGCGGTGGCAGCATCATGTTGTGGGGGTGCTTTGCTGCAGGAGGGACTGCAGCAAATAGATGGAATCATGGGGGGGAAATGATTTGGATATATTGAAGCAACATCTCAAGACATCAGTCAGGAAGTTCAAGCTTGGTCACAAATGTGTATTCCAAATGTTCAATGACCCCAAGCATACTTCCAAAGTGGGGGCAAAATGGCTTAAGGACAACAAATTCAAGGTATTGGAGTGGCCATCACAAAGCCCTGACCTCAATCTCATAGAACATTTGTGGGCAGAACTGAAAAAGCGTGTGCGAGCAAGGAGGCCTACAAACCTGACTCAGTTACACCAGCTCTGTCCGGAGGAATGGGCCAAAATTCACCCAACTTATTGTGGGAAGCTTGTGGAAGGTTACCCGAAACGTTTGAACCAAGTTAAACAATTTCAAGACAATGCTACCAAATACTAATTGAATGTATGTAAACTTCTGACCCACTGGGAATGTGATGAAAGAAATAAAAGCTCAAATAAATCATTCTCTCTACTATTATTCTGACATTTCACATTCTTAAAATAAAGTAGTTTTTACTTGGATTAAATGTCAGGAATTGTGAAAAACTGAGTTTATGATGTATGTAAACAGGAAAGAATCCAGCAACCAGGACTCTGTCACTAAGACATCCAGTCATGGGTGGTAACTCTACAAATCCAGTCGTCGTGCGGCAGGGTAGCCTAGTGGTTAGAGCGTTGGACTAGCAGCCGAAAGGTTGCAAGTTAAAATCCACGACCTGACAAGGTACAAATCTGTTGTTCTGCCCCTGAACAAATCCAGTTGTGGGTGGTAACTCTACAAACACAGTCGTGGGTGGTAAACTCTACAAATCCAGTCATGGGTGGTAACTCTACAAACCCAGTCATGGGTGGTAACTCTACAAACCCAGTCATGGGTGGTAACTCTACAAATCCAGTCATGGGTGGAAATTTGCAAATTAGGCTATACACCATACTGTGTTAAAACAACACCTCAAGTCACTTAAGAGTTAACTCTAGATTAACATTGAATAGAAATAATACTGTGAGTGCTCAATTTGTGTAACACTGGCAGGGGTAATACAGTTTATAAGTTTAACACTACAGAGTGTTACATTAACACTCATAATGTAACACCTTAATCAGAGTAGTTTTTACACTCTGTAGAGTTGGAGAGTGAGGTCTTTAAATGTTGATTTACCACTTCAAAATGTAATCTGTATATTGAGTAATCAACCTAGATCCTTAGGACTGTCACACCCTCTGCTATTATAAACCAGGTGTAAGAAATGTTGAAATGTCCCCCTCAGCTCTCAATTATCAGTTCTCTTCTGTGACACTGATCTCCCAGATCAGTACCCCCTGCCTAACCCTCCACGTCAGTCCCTGCCAATCAGAGACCGAGCATGTAATTACCATGGCGATGGGAGCGCCACGCTCAGTAGTCAGGTGATTAGGGTGAGACTGGGAGTCCTGCACTCTGACAGCTAGGGTGGGAGGGATAGGACACGGACACACGGACACACGGACAACACACACACACACACACACAATCACACACACAGGTGTGAACAACACTCCTCAGCCTCAGTCACGATGACTCACTGGCCTGGCATTCACAATTCTCTGTAATGAGCAGCTCAGATAACCTATCTAGGAAAATACTTGATTGTAGGATTTTTACATCCATTTTATAATGCAGAAAGTTATGCACTACCAGTCAACAGTTTGGACACATCTACTCATTCACGGGTTTATCTTTATTTTTATTATTTTCTACATTGTAGAATAATAGTGAAGACATGAAACATTGGAAATACATGAATTCATGTAGAAACCAAAAAGTGTTAAACAAATTAAAAATATACTTTAGATTTTAGATTATTCAAAGTAGCCACCCTTTGATTTGGTGACAGCTTTGCACACTCTTGGTGTTCTCTCAACCAGCTACACCTGGAATGCTTTTCCAACAGTCTTGAAGGAGTTCCCACACTTGTTGGCTGCTTTTCCTTCACTCTGTGGTCCAACTCATCCCAAATCATCTCAATTGGGTTGAGGTCATGTGATTGTGGAGTTCAGGTCATGTGATACAGCACTCCATCACTCTCCTTCTTGGTCAAATAGCCCTTGAACAGCCTGGAGGTGGGTTGGGTCATTATCCTTTTGAAAAACAAATGATAGTCCCAATAAGTGCAAACGAGATGGGATGGCGTATCACTGCAAAATGCTGTGGTAGACATGCTGGTTAAGTTTGCCTTGAATTGTAAATAAATCACTGACAGTGTCAACACCAAAGCACCCCCACACCATCACA
Organism: Oncorhynchus tshawytscha; assembly: GCF_018296145.1. NCBI lineage: Eukaryota > Metazoa > Chordata > Actinopteri > Salmoniformes > Salmonidae > Oncorhynchus > Oncorhynchus tshawytscha. The sequence continues at coordinate 4,339,486 of NC_056441.1, read as the reverse complement.
CCTCTTCCTCATGCTTCACGGTGGGAACCACACATGTGGAGATCATCCGTTCACCTACTCTGCATCTCACAAAGACATCACACCTACTCCTCCATGCTTCACGATGGGAACCACACATGTGGAGATCATCCGTTCACCTACTCTGCATCTCACAAGGACATCACACCTCCTCCTCCATGCTTCACGATGGGAACCACACATGTGGAGATCATCCGTTCACCTACTCTGCATCTCACAAGGACATCACACCTCCTCCTCCATGCTTCACGATGGGAGCCACACATGCAGAGATCATCCATTCACCTACTCTGTGTCTCACAAAGATACGGCAGTTGGAACCAAAAATCTCTCATTGGGACTCATCAGACCAAAGGACAGATTTCCACCGGTCTAATGTCCATTGCTCGTGTTTCTTGGCCCAATTAAGTGTCTTCACAAGTCTCTTCTCATTGGTGTCCTTTAGTAGTGATTTGTTTGCAGCATTTCGACCATGAAGGCCTGATTCACACAGACTCCTTTGAACAATTGATGTTGAGATGTCTGTTACTTGAACTCTGTGAAGCATTTATTTGGGATGCAATCTGAGATACAGTTAACTCTAAGGAACTTATCCTCTGCAGCACAGGTAACTCTAGGTCTTCCTTTCCTGTGGCGGTCCTCATGAGAGCCAGTTTCATCATAGCGCTTGATGGTTTTTGCGACTGCACTTGACAAAATTTTAAAAGTTCTTCACGTTTTCTGGATTGACTGACCTGCGTGTCCTGGGGCGGCAGGTAGCCTAGTGGTTAGAGAGTTGGGCCGCCACAGGAAAGGAAGATCCAGAGTTAACTAGGAAGTCGGGGCACCACGGGAACGTTTATAGAGTTTCAATTTCCCGAGTATAACTCTTCAGATAGTTTATTATCTTATCAGTCGCTTATTAATGAATTGTTATTATTACCTCATCAGTTCTCATTACAGAATGTAACCCTTGGATATCTGCACAAACCCTAGCATAAATTATGAATCAGCGATATACAAATTAGTTCAATTATTTATTTACTAACTAACTTAATTACAGAATTACATAATCACACACAATTAGTTCACACATGGGTTACTACATGATACAAAGAAAAAGTCCCTAGCAAAACTGATATGATGGCTTGGTAGACTGTCACGCTCTGATCTGTTTCGCCTGTCCCTTTGATTGTCTCCATCCACTCCTGGTGTCACTTATTTTCCTCAGTGTATTTATCCCTGTGTTTCCTGTCTCTTTGTGCCAGTTTGTCTTGTATGTTTAGTCAAGTCAACTAGAGTGTTTTCCCTGTACTCCTTTTCTATTCTGTTTTTGATTGTCTTCCTGACCGCTGCCTGACTCTGGACTACTTTCCCTCCTGCCTGATCATTCTGCCTGCCCTGACCTTGAATCTGCCTGCCCTGACCTTGAATCTGCCTGCCCTGACCTTGAATCTGCCTGCCCTGACCTTGAATCTGCCTGCCCTTCAGTAACTATAGGACTGTGAAATGGTTTTGACCTTTTGCCTGTACACGACCATTCTCTCTTCACCCCTTTTTGGATGAATTAATGTTGTAAGACTTCAACCATCTGTGTCTGAATGTGGGTCTTGCACTGTGGAAAGGGATGTGGACCTCTCAAGAGTGGAAACTCATAGCTAATAACTCATAGAAACACTAACACTTTACGTTAACGACCCGCTCATTCGAAAATAAATGGCAATTGACATATTAACGAGTGTTTGTCTTGTTGTCTCTCTTTGTGGTCGCTGGTCTGCCGGAGAGCCAATCGACAGAAGTCTCTGGTTGTGTTATAATGGATACGTCAGGGGAAGTTGTTATAATGGATACTTCAGGGGAAGTTGTTATAATGGATACTTCAGGGGAAGTTGTTATAATGGATACATCAGGGGAAGCTGTTATAATGGATACGTCAGGGGAAGTTGCTATAATGGATACGTCAGGGGAAGTTGTTATCAGTCAGGGAAGTTGTTATAATGGATACGTCAGGGGAAGTTGTTGTCAGGGAAGTTGTTATAATGGATACGTCAGGGGAAGTTGTTATAATGGGGAAGTTGTTATAATGGATACGTCAGGGGAAGTTGTTATAATGGATACAGGGGAAGTTGTTATAATGGATACGTCAGGGAAGTTATAATTATAATGGATACGTCAGGGGAAGTTGTTATAATGGATAGGGGAAGTTGTTATAATGGATACAGGGGAAGTTGTCAGGGAAGTTGTTATAATGGATACGTCAGGGAAGTTGTTATAATGGATACGTCAGGGGAAGTTGTTATAATGGATACGTCAGGGAAGTTGTTATAATGGATACGTCAGGGAAGTTGTTATAATGGATATCAGGGAAGGTTATAATAGGGGAAGTTGTTATAATGGTCAGGGAAGTTGTTATAATGGATACGGGGAAGTTGTTATAATGGATACGTCAGGGTCACGTCAGGGAAGTTGTTATAATGGATACGTCAGGGAAGTTGTTATAATGGATGGAAGTTGTTATTATGGATACGTCAGGGGAAGTTGGAAGTTGTTATAATGGATACGTCAGGGGAAGTTGTTATAATGGATACGTCAGGGGAAGTTGTTATAATGGATACGTCAGGGGAAGTTGTTATAATGGATACGTCAGGGGAAGTTGTTATAATGGATACGTCAGGGGAAGTTGTTATAATGGATACGTCAGGGGAAGTTGTTATAATGGATACGTCAGGGGAAGTTGTTATAATGGATACGTCAGGGAAGTTGTTATTATGGATACTTCAGGGGAAGTTGTTATAATGGGAAGTTGTTATAATGGATACGAAGTTGTTATGGGGGAAGTTGTTATAATGGATACAGGGAAGTTCATACGGGGAAGTTGTTATAATGGATGTTATAATGGTCAGGGGAAGTTGTTATAATGGATACGTCAGGGAAGTTGTTATTATGGGAAGTTGTTATAATGGATACGTCAGGGGAAGTTGTTATAATGGATACGTCAGGGGAAGTTGTTATTATGGATACTTCAGAGTACCATTTGGAACTGTTCTTAGAAGAGATGCGTTTACCAGACTAAAGTTTTTAAACAGCTGCAGTCTGAATAATTATTCTTTAGTTTGTAGATTTCTTCGCCATTTCAACGTGGGAATGATCTCCACGTTCTCTGGACTTGTCCTTTGGTAGAATTGTATTTTAAACCACTTCACACACCAGCATCACCCGCCATTTGTTTTTGTCTTAGAAATTCAACCATTTTGCAACCTTAGTTTACACTGTGGTTTATGTGGTCTGGTGTGAATTGCGTCACGGGGGCTTTTATACTTGAGTACCAAAAGGGGCGGGTCTCATCATGTTTGTTCCCACCTGGGCGTGGCTACTGACTATGAATAAATTACCATGAAACAACCAATTCTCATTGAGAAGACTAAGTCACGTTATCTTTTTCAAATGTATTCTTATACTTAGTCAACCATCTTATTCAACATTCAGAAGTAAACCTGACAGCTGGGAAACTTCAAGATATGGAATTATTAGGCATGCAACGGTACACAGTATGTTGTCAAACCGTTTGGTACGACCCCTACGGTTCAATGAACCAGGGAATTACGATATGTCATTTTCCTACAATTTCCAAAACTTATTGCGCTGCAGACTACACGCACGTCGTACATTCAGATCCACAGAACCAGACGAGTAGCTTGTGAACAGGCTTGGTAACTGCTTGGGGCCACAGGCCGTTAGGGAGCTCTTGAGGGCTGATAGACTTTACTCCACAGCAATGTCACCAAATGTGGCAACCGCAGTGACCGCAACCCCCTCCCCCTTAGACAACCAATGGACGATTTGCAATGACATCTGAGTAGGAAACCTCCCTAAAGGGGCCCATTGAAGAGAGGAGAAACAAAAAAAACAAATATTCTCTCAGCTCCAACGTGACAGCGAGCGCTAGCGAGACAGAGAGAAGAACGTTTGAAGAGGCACCGCCGTCTTTCAAATACACTTCTAACATGATGTGTCATTCACGTGGCCGTATCCCTTGCAGGTGGAGCTGGAGCGGGAGAGAGTCCACTCGTTTGCAAAAAAAACACAACAATCTCTCCCTGCTGATTTCCAACAACATTTTGTGACAAATTCAGAAAAACATGAAGAATTAACGAAAGCAGTGGGATTATACAAAGTCAAAGATTTGATTGCCTATACAAGTATGTACCCTGTTTATTTAAAACAGAGAAGGCAAAGCACCTACAGGTTGCCAAAGCTAAGAAGTACTTTTAATTTGAATGTTTTTCACCGTGGCGCACTGTATCGTGATACATTCTGAACCGTGGGACTACTGTATCGTGATACATTCTGAACCGTGGGACTACTGTATCGTGATACATTCTGAACCGTGGGACCACTGTACCCTTAAAGTTATGCGTGTTCCCTGTCCTTCATGAAATCAAATCAAATCAAAACAAATTTTATTTGTCACATACACATGGTTAGCAGATGTTAATGCGAGTGTAGCGAAATGCTTGTGCTTCTAGTTCCGACAATGCAGTAATAACCAACAAGTAATCTAACTAACAATTCCAAAACTACTGTCTTATACACAGTGTAAGGGGATAAAGAATATGTACATAAGGATATATGAATGAGTGATGGTACAGAGCAGCATAGGCAAGATACAGTAGATGGTATCGAGTACAGTATATACATATGAGATGAGTATGTAAACAAAGTGGCATAGTTAAAGTGGCTAGTGATACATGTATTACATAAGGATACAGTCGATGATATAGAGTACAGTATATACGTATGCATATGAGATGAATAATGTAGGGTAAGTAACGTTATATAAGGTAGCATTGTTTAAAGTGGCTAGTGATATATTTACCATTTACCATCAATTCCCATTATTAAAGTGGTTGGAGTTGAGTCAGTGTCAGTGTGTTGGCAGCAGCCACTCAATGTTAGTGTTGGCTGTTTAACAGTCTGATGGCCTTGAGATAGAAACTGTTTTTAAGCTCACCAAATGAATCACACTCCGCATGACTGTCCCTTAGGTGTCTACGGACCATTCCCACATTCTCAAAAATATAAATATTGTTTAATCGCTATTTTGGGGATTAGAAGTTTCTAAAGAGAAGCTCTTTGTTCTCTAAACTCTATCACTCAACACTGCCAGGCAGGTAATTATGACCGTTGAACCTGATAGTGGAAGGGTTGGGAGAGCCACAATACGGAGTTAATGTCGGACGTTTACACCTTAGTCAAGTACATTTAAACTCAGTTTTTCATCATTCTTGACATTTAACCAGAGTAAAAATTCCCTGTCTTAGGTCATTTAGGATCACCACTTTATTTTAAGAATGTGAAATGTCAGAATAATAGTAGAGAGAATTATTTATTTCAGCTTTTATTTATTTTATCATATTCCCAGCGGGTCAGAAGATTACATCCAATCAATTAGTATTTGGTATAATTTATTTAATTTGTTTAACTTGAGTCAAATGTTTTGGGTAGCCTTCCACAAGCTCCCCACAATAAGTTGGGTGAATTTTGGCCCATTACTCCTGACAGAGCTGGTGTAACTGAGTCAGGTTTGTCGGACTCCTTGCTCGCAGACGCTTTTTCAGTTCTGCCCACACATTTTCCATAGGATGAGGTCAGGGCTTGTGATGGCCACTCCAATACCTTGACTTTGTTGTCCTTAAGACATTTTGCCACAACTTTGGAAGTATGCTGGGGGTCATTGTCCATTTGGAAGACCCATTTGCGACCAAGCGTTAACTTCCTGACTAACGTCTTGCGGTGTCGATTCAATATATCCACATAATTTTCCTCCTCATGATTCCATCTATTTTTGTGAAGTGCACCAGTCCCTCCTGCAGCAAAGCACCCCCAAAAAAATGATGCCTCCACCCCCGTGCTTCACGGTTGGGATGGGTGTTTTTCGGCTTGCAAGCATCCCTTTTTCTTCCAAACATAACGATGGTCATTATGGCCAAACAGTTCTATTTTTGTTTCATCAGACCAGAGGACATTTCTCCAAAAAGTACAATCTTTGTCCCCATGTGCAGTTGCAAACCGTTGTCTGGCTTTTTTATGGCGGTTTTGGAGCAGTGGCTTTTTCCTTGCTTAGCGGCCTTTCAGGTTATGTCAGTATAGGACTTGTTTTATTGTGGATATAGATACTTTTGTACCTGTTTTCTCCAGCATCTTCACAAGGTCCTTTGCTGTGTTTCTGGGATTGATTTGCACTTTTTGCACCAAAGTACGTTCATCTCTTGGAGACAGAACACGTCTTCTTCCTGAGCAGTATGACGTCTGCGTGGTCCCATTTTGTTTATACTTGCATACTATTGTTTGTACAGATGAACGTGGTACAATCAGGCATTTGGAAATTGCTCCCAAGAATGAACCAGACCTGTGGAGGTTTACAACTACAAAAATTGGCTGATTTCTTTTGATTTTCCCATGATGTCAAGCAAAGAGACACTGAGTTTGAAGGTAGGCTTTGAAATAGATTCACAGGTACACCTCCAATTGACTCAAATTATGTCAATTAGCCTATCAGAAGCTTCTAAAGCCATGACAACATTTTCTAGAATTTTCCAAGCTGTTTAAAGACAATTGTTCTGAAAATGACTTGTGTCATACCTAAAGGAGATGTCCAAAACCGACTTGCCAAAACTATGGTTTGTTAACAAGAAATGTGTGTAGTGGTTGAAAAATGAGTTTTAATGACTCAAACCTAAGTTATGCCTAAGTTATACAGTAGCTTAATCGGTAACATAATCAGTAGCCTAGTCAGTAGCCTAGTCAGTAGCGTAATCAGTAGCCTGGTCAGTAGCCTGGTCAGTAGCGTAATCAGTAGCCTGGTCAGTAGCCTAATCAGTAGCCTGGTCAGTAGCGTAATCAGTAGCGTAATCAGTAGCCTAATCAGTAGCCTGGTCAGTAGCCTAATCAGTAGCCTAATCAGTAGCCTAATCAGTAGCCTGGTCAGTAGCGTAATCAGTAGCCTGGTCAGTAGCCTAATCAGTATTCTGGTCAGTAGCGTAATCAGTAGCCTGGTCAGTAGCCTAATCAGTAGCCTGGTCAGTAGCCTAATCAGTAGCCTGGTCAGTAGCATAATCAGTAGCCTGGTCAGTAGCGTAATCAGTAGCCTGGTCAGTAGCCTGGTCAGTAGCCTAATCAGTAGCCTAATCAGTAGCCTGGTCAGTAGCATAATCAGTAGCCTAATCAGTAGCCTGGTCAGTAGCCTAATCAGTAGCCTGGTCAGTAGCCTAATCAGTAGCCTAATCAGTAGCCTAATCAGTAGCCTAATCAGTAGCCTAATCAGTAGCCTGGTCAGTAGCCTAATCAGTAGCCTGGTCAGTAGCCTAATCAGTAGCCTCTTCAGTAGCCTAATCAGTAGCCTAATCAGTAGCCTGGTCAGTAGCCTGGTCAGTAGCCTAATCAGTAGCCTGGTCAGTAGCCTAATCAGTAGCCTCTTCAGTTGCCTAATCAGTAGCCTAATCAGTAGCCTAATCAGTAGCCTGGTCAGTAGCCTAATCAGTAGCCTAATCAGTTGCCTGGTCAGTAGCCTAATCAGTAGCGTAATCAGTTGCCTGGTCAGTAGCTAATCAGTAGCCTGGTCAGTAGCCTGGTCAGTAGCTAATCAGTAGCCTAATCAGTAGCCTGGTCAGTAGCCTGGTCAGTAGCCTGGTCAGTAGCCTAATCAGTAGCGTAATCAGTAGCCTGGTCAGTAGCCTAATCAGTAGCGTAATCAGTAGCCTGGTCAGTAGCCTAATCAGTAGCCTGGTCAGTAGCCTGGTCAGTAGCCTAATCAGTAGCGTAATCAGTAGCCTGGTCAGTAGCCTAATCAGTAGCCTGGTCAGTAGCCTGGTCAGTAGCCTAATCAGTAGCCTAATCAGTAGCCTGGTCAGTAGCCTAATCAGTAGCCTAATCAGTAGCCTGGTCAGTAGCCTAATCAGTAGCCTGGTCAGTAGCCTGGTCAGTAGCCTAATCAGTAGCCTAATCAGTAGCCTTATCAGTAGCCTAATCAGTAGCCTGGTCAGTAGCCTTGTCAGTAGCCTAATCAGTAGCGTAATCAGTTGCCTGGTCAGTAGCCTAATCAGTAGCGTAATCAGTTGCCTGGTCAGTAGCCTAATCAGTAGCGTAATCAGTTGCCTGGTCAGTAGCCTGGTCAGTAGCCTGGTCAGTAGCCTGGTCAGTAGCCTAATCAGTAGCCTAATCAGTAGCCTTGTCAGTAGCCTAATCAGTAGCGTAATCAGTAGCCTGGTCAGTAGCCTAATCAGTAGCGTAATCAGTTGCCTGGTCAGTAGCCTAATCAGTAGCGTAATCAGTTGCCTGGTCAGTAGCCTAATCAGTAGCGTAATCAGTTGCCTGGTCAGTAGCCTAATCAGTAGCGTAATCAGTTGCCTGGTCAGTAGCCTAATCAGTAGCGTAATCAGTTGCCTGGTCATGTCTTAAAGTAATGATGTTTCTCTTTGCTTATTTGAGGTGTTCTTGCCATAATATGGACTTGGTCTTTTACCAAATTGGACTATGTTCTGTATACCACCCCTACCTTGTCACAACACAGCTGATTGAATCAAACGCATTACTGAAAGAAAGAAATTCCACAAATGTAACTTTTTAACAAGGCACACCTGTTAATTGAAATGCATTCCAGGTGACTATCTCATGACGCTGGTTGAGAGAATGCCACTGTCGTGTGCAAAGCTATCATCATGGCAAAAGGTGGCTACTTTGAAGAATCTCAGATATAAAATATATTTTGATTCGTTTAAGACAATTTTTTTGCTTACTGCATGATTCCATAGGTGTTATTTCATTGTGTCAAACGCACCATATTTGTCATTTTCAACTGGTTAAAGAATCAGGGTCATTAACTGACCTTTCTTATGTCAGCATTAAGGTGGGGGGGGGTTGGAAATATTTGAGTTGTGTCCTTAAAAACGTGCATCAATGTGCCAATTTTCAAGCAGCGCTACTGATGGTATTTAAGACTTGCCTTAGCAGTAATGCAATTGGTTATGGCATTGATATGCCAGCTCAGGGGGACAGTAGCTTAATCGGTAACATAATCAGTAGCCTAGTCAGTAGCCTAGTCAGTAGCTTAATCGGTAGCCTAGTCAGTAACCTAGTCAGTAGCATAATCGGTAGCCTAATCAGTAGCATTTTCGGTAGCCTAGTGAGTAGCCTAGTCAGTAGCCTAATCGGTAACCTAATTGGTAGCCTAATCAGTAGACTAGTCAGTAGCCTAATCAGTAGCCTAGTCAGTAGCCTTGTCAGTAGCATTTTCGGTAGCCTAGTGAGTAGCCTAGTCAGTAGCCTAATCGGTAACCTAATTGGTAGCCTAATCAGTAGACTAGTCAGTAGCCTAATCAGTAGCCTAGTCAGTAGCCTTGTCAGTAGCATATTCGGTAGCCTAGTCGGTAGCCTAGTCTGTAGCCTAGTCAGTAGCTTATTCGGTAGCCTAGTTGGTAGCCTAGTCGGTAGCCTATTCGGTAGCCTAGTCGGTAACCTAGTCGGTAGGCTAGTCGTTAGCCTAGTCGGTAGCCTAGTCGGTAGCTTAGTCGGTAGCCTAGTCGGTAACCTAGTCGGTAGCCTAGTCGGTAACCTAGTCTGTAGGCTAGTCGTTAGCCTAGTCGGTAGCCTAGTCGGTAGCCTAGTCGGTAACCTAGTCGGTAGGCTAGTCGGTAACCTAGTCGGTAGGCTAGTCGGTAGCCTAGTCTGTAGCCTAGTCGGTAGCTTATTCGGTAGCCTAGTTGGTAGCCTAGTCGGTAGCCTATTCGGTAGCCTAGTCGGTAGCCTAGTCAGTAACCTAGTCAGTAGGCTAGTCGGTAACCTAGTCGGTAGGCTAGTCGGTAACCTAGTCGGTAGGCTAGTCGGTAGCCTATTCGGTAGCCTAGTCGGTAGCCTAGTCAGTAACCTAGTCAGTAGGCTAGTCGGTAACCTAGTCGGTAGGCTAGTCGGTAACCTAGTCGGTAGGCTAGTCGGTAGCCTAGTCGGTAGCCTAGTCGGTAGCCTAGTCGGTAACCTAGTCTGTAGGCTAGGCAGTAGCCTAGTCAGTCATCTATAACCAATGTTTTATTACAGTATCAGGAGCAACAAAACATTCAACAGATATTCCTATTTTCTCTTTATGTTTGACGTTATTTTTGTCTTTGCCGCTTCTGTGAAACTTTTGGAGTCATTAGGCCAATGTGGTGGAGTCATCAGGCCAATGTGGTGGAGTCATCAGGCCAATGGGGTGGAGTCATCAGGCCAATGTGGTGGAGTCATTAGGCCAATGTGGTGGAGTCATTAGGCCAATGTGGTGGAGTCATTAGGCCAATGTGGTGGAGTCATCAGGCCAATGTGGTGGAGTCATTAGGCCAATGTGGTGGAGTCATTAGGCCAATGTGGTGGAGTCATCAGGCCAATGTGGTGGAGTCATTAGGCCAATGTGGTGGAGTCATTAGGCCAATGTGGTGGAGTCAGTCAGGCCAATGTGGTGGAGTCATTAGGCCAATGTGGTGGAGTCATTTAGGCCAATGTGGTGGAGTCATTTAGGCCAATGTGGTGGAGTCATTAGGCCAATGTGGTGGAGTCATTAGGCCAATGTGGTGGAGTCATCAGGCCAATGTGGTGGAGTCATCAGGCCAATGTGGTGGAGTCATTAGGCCAATGTGGTGGAGTCATTAGGCCAATGTGGTGGAGTCATCAGGCCAATGTGGTGGAGTCATCAGGCCAATGTGGTGGAGTCATTAGGCCAATGTGGTGGAGTCATTAGGCCAATGTGGTGGAGTCATCAGGCCAATGTGGTGGAGTCATCAGGCCAATGTGGTGGAGTCATTAGGCCAATGTGGTGGAGTCAGGCCATTAGGCCAATGTGGTGGAGTCATTAGGCTAATGTGGTGGAGTCATTAGGCCAATGTGGTGGAGTCATTAGGCCAATGTGGTGGAGTCATTAGGCCAATGTGGTGGAGTCATCAGGCCAATGTGGTGGAGTCATCAGGCCAATGTGGTGGAGTCATCAGGCCAATGTGGTGGAGTCATTAGGCCAATGTGGTGGAGTCATTAGGCCAATGTGGTGGAGTCATTAGGCTAATGTGGTGGAGTCATTAGGCCAATGTGGTGGAGTCATTAGGCCAATGTGGTGGAGTCATTAGGCCAATGTGGTGGAGTCATTAGGTCAATGTGGTGGAGTCATCAGGCCAATGTGGTGGAGTCATTTAGGCCAATGTGGTGGAGTCATTAGGCCAATGTGGTGGAGTCATTAGGCCAATGTGGTGGAGTCATTAGGCTAATGTGGTGGAGTCATTATGCCAATGTGGTGTGGTGGAGTCATTAGGCCAATGTGGTGAGTCATTAGGCCAATGTGGTAGGCCAATGTGGTGGAGTCATTAGGCCAATGTGGTGGAGTCATTAGGCCAATGTGGTGGAGTCATTAGGCCAATGTGGTGGAGTCATTTAGGCCAATGTGGTGGAGTCATTAGGCCAATGTGGTGGAGTCATCAGGCCAATGTGGTGGAGTCATTTAGGCCAATGTGGTGGAGTCATTAGGCCAATGTGGTGGAGTCATTAGGCCAATGTGGTGGAGTCATTAGGCCAATGTGGTGGAGTCATTAGGCCAATGTGGTGGAGTCATTAGGCCAATGTGGTGGAGTCATTAGGCCAATGTGGTGGAGTCATTAGGCCAATGTGGTGGAGTCATCAGGCCAATGTGGTGGAGTCATTAGGCCAATGTGGTGGAGTCATTAGGCCAATGTGGTGGAGTCATTAGGCCAATGGGGTGGAGTCATCAGGCCAATGTGGTGGAGTCATTAGGCCAATGTGGTGGAGTCATCAGGCCAATGTGGTGGAGTCATTAGGCCAATGGGGTGGAGTCATTAGGCCAATGTGGTGGAGTCATCAGGCCAATGTGGTGGAGTCATGTGGTCAGGCCAATGTGGTGGAGTCATCAGGCCAATGTGGTGGAGTCATCAGGCCAATGTGGTGGAGTCATTAGGCCAATGTGGTGGAGTCATTAGGCCAATGTGGTGGAGTCATTAGGCCAATGTGGTGGAGTCATTAGGCCAAGGCCAATGTGGTGGAGTCATTAGGCCAATGTGGTGGAGTCATTAGGCCAATGTGGTGGAGTCATTAGGCCAATGTGGTGGAGTCATTAGGCCAATGTGGTGGAGTCATTAGGCCAATGTGGTGGAGTCATTAGGCCAATGTGGTGGAGTCATTAGGCCAATGTGGTGGAGTCATTAGGCCAATGTGGTGGAGTCATTAGGCCAATGTGGTGGAGTCATTAGGCCAATTAGGTGGTGGAGTCATCAGGCCAATGTGGTGGAGTCATTAGGCCAATGTGGTGGAGTCATTAGGCCAATGTGGTGGAGTCATCAGGCCAATGTGGTGGAGTCATCAGGCCAATGTGGTGGAGTCATTAGGCCAATGTGGTGGAGTCATCAGGCCAATGTGGTGGAGTCATAGGCCAATGTGGTGGAGTCATTAGGCCAATGTGGTGGAGTCATTAGGCCAATGTGGTGGAGTCATTAGGCCAATGTGGTGGAGTAGGCCAATGTGGTTAGGCCAATGTGGTGGAGTCATCAGGCCAATGTGGTGGAGTCATCAGGCCAATGTGGTGGAGTCATTAGGCCAATGTGGTGGAGTCATTAGGCCAATGTGGTGGAGTCATTAGGCCAATGTGGTGGAGTCATTAGGCCAATGTGGTGGAGTCATTAGGCCAATGTGGTGGAGTCATTAGGCCAATGTGGTGGAGTCATTAGGCCAATGTGGTGGAGTCATTAGGCCAATGTGGTGGAGTCATCAGGCCAATGTGGTGGAGTCATTAGGCCAATGTGGTGGAGTCATCAGGCCAATGTGGTGGAGTCATCAGGCCAATGTGGTGGAGTCATTAGGCCAATGTGGTGGAGTCATTAGGCCAATGTGGTGGAGTCATTAGGCCAATGTGGTGGAGTCATTAGGCCAATGTGGTGTCATTACAACAGACTGCTCATTGTTTTCCCTGTGTCTATTTGTTAAAAAAAATTTACCCAACTCAAATTGCGGGACTTTTAATCGCTGTCCAGGCTCTTAGCCTGTCTGTTTGTTTACCTTTCTGGTGGAAAAGTTACTAACAGGCCATATCAAAGGCGATTGTAAGCTAATCTCATTATAACGTTTGGGCAATGTCCAATTGTCCATGGCTCAAACATACGCTGCCTTTTCAAAATGCCAATTTAATGTGTGTAGACAAATATGTCCATGTTGAAGCCAATAAAAACAACAAATACTAGGTGTTTTGTAGGGTATATCTACTATATACTGTTTAATAAACTATCTTCAAATCCTCCTGCAACAGATCCCTCGTGGACACAGTGCCTTATGCTCATGGAACGAGACATGTGATTTATGATACTCATCCTATTGAGAAATATTGTTGTTTATAAACAAACAAACACATTGATTGTTTTAATCATTTGATTAAAAGCCAAACGTATTAGAAAGGCTCACTGTCTGTGGGTTTTCTGTTGAGAAATTTAATGGATCGAATGTGAAAATATATCTGTGAGACCGTTCCACAATGTTTATGAAACGTAACAGTTGGAAACAGTATAACGGTGAGTGGACGTTCCCCCTTCTCTTTATAGTGGAGCTTTGTCCAGCTCCTGCAAAAAGGTTGGATGTGTGTAAAACCCTCTACAGTCTAAGTTAGTCTTGTCACTATTATACGCCCACGGGGATTATGGTGCCTGGAACTGTGTTCCGACAGACTTTTAATGTTCTTTCATTTTTATTAGACTCTCCTTCTCATCTCCCTGTCTCCTGTATCTATCTCCTTCTCATCTCTCGGTCTCCTGTGTCTATCTCCTTCTCATCTCCCTGTCTCCTGTGTCTATCTCCTTCTCATCTCCCTGTCTCCTGTGTCTATCTCCTTCTCATCTCCCTGTCTCCTGTGTCTATCTCCTTCTCATCTCTCTGTCTCCTGTGTCTATCTCCTTCTCATCTCCCTGTCTCCTGTGTCTATCTCCTTCTCATCTCTCGGTCTCCTGTATCTATCTCCTTCTCATCTCTCTGTCTCCTGTGTCTATCTCCTTCTCATCTCCCTGTCTCCTGTGTCTATCTCCTTCTCATCTCTCTGTCTCCTGTGTCTATCTCCTTCTCATCTCCCTGTCTCCTGTATCTATCTCCTTCTCATCTCCCTGTCTCCTTCTCATCTCCCTGTCTATCTCCTTCTCATCTCTCTGTCTCCTGTGTCTGTCTCTATCTCCTTCCCATCTCGCTGTAACACACCTAATCATTTTCTCAGGTCTCAAGTGATAAAAAAGTAGAAACAGATCGATAGAGGGACAGAATGGAAGGGAGGATAAAAGAGGAGGACGGGGAGAGGACGAGAGGAGAGGAGAGGGGGAAGGGAGAGTTGGAGGAGAGGAGAGGATAGGAGAGGAAGAGGAGAGGTAGAGGAGAGGAGATCTCTCTGTCTCCTGTGAGGAGAGGAGAGGAGATCTCCCTGTCTCCTGTAGGAGGGATCTCCTTCTCATCTCCCTGTCTCCTTCTCAGGAGGGGGGAGGGAGAGGAGGTGTCTGTCTGTATGTCTCTAGTTCCAGCTCCACCTGAAATGACAGGAAATATATTCCAATAATAATGATGTTTCATACCACACAACATAACATACATTACAGTGTGTGTCCCTGTGTGTGTGTGTGTGTGTGTGTGTGTATGTGTGTGTGTGTGTGTGTGTGTGTGTCCTGTGTGTGTGTGTGTGTGTTCAAGGGAACTTGCCGAGAATAAAAATCACATTATGTATTTTGCATAGGTCAACATTACGTGCTTGTTTTCAGCAAATTAGTTCATCGTCTGAAGCCCTTTTTTGTGCCCAAATAGCTTGTACCGAGGTCGTGGTAGGTTAATAGAAATTAGCTTTTGAAGGATTAATCATAGATGTCTTTGTTATCAGCGTAATGCACGTCACATCCTATTAGTTCATATGGCTTGTTTTGCCCAACATGTTTTGATGTTGGGTTTCTTTGATTTGGTCCAGCCATTGTTGCTTCTTTGTTGACCCTCCTTCCTCTGTCTGTATGGAGGACAGACCCTCCTTCCTCTGTCTGTATGGAGGACAGACCCTCCTTCCTCTGTCTGTATGGAGGACAGACCCTCCTTCCTCTGTCTGTATGGAGGACAGACCCTCCTTCCTCTGTCTGTATGGAGGACAGACCCTCCTTCCTCTGTCTGAATGGAGGAAAGACCCTCCTTCCTCTGTCTGTATGGAGGACAGACCCTCCTTCCTCTGTCTGTATGGAGGACAGACCCTCCTTCCTCTGTCTGGATGGAGGACAGACCCTCCTTCCTCTGTCTGGAGGGAGGACAGACCCTCCTTCCTCTGTCTGTATGGAGGAAGACCCTCCTTCCTCTGAGGAGAGGGAGGACAGACCCTCCTTCCTCTGTCTGTATGGAGAGCAGACCCTCCTTCCTCTGTCTGATGGAGGACAGACCCTCCTTCCTCTGTCTGATGGAGGACAGACCCTCCTTCCTCTGGGGGTATGGATAGCAGACCCTCCTTCCTCTGTCTGTAGGGGAGGACAGACCCTCCTTCCTCTGTCTGTATGGAGGACAGACCCTCCTTCCTCTGTCTGTATGGTTCCAGACCCTCCTTCCTCTGGGACAGGAGGACAGACCCTCCTTTCTGTCAATGGATAGCAGACCCTCCTTCCTCTGTCTGTATAGGACACACCCTAACCTACATTCTGTTTGTATGGAGGACAGACCCTCCTTCCTCTGTCTGTGTGGTGTGACCCTCCTTCCTCTGTCTGTATGGAGGACAGACCCTCCTTCCTCTGTCTGTATGGAGGAACCCTCCTTCCTCTGTCTGTATGAATAAAAATCCTTTCTGTATTTTATGGAGGTCAACATTCCTTCCTCTGTTTTCAGGACAAATTAGTTCATGGAGGACAGAAGCCCTCCTTTTGTGCCCAAATAGACCCTCCTTCCTCTGTCTGTAGGTTAATAGAAATTAGCTTTTGAAGGATTAATCATAGATGTCCTTTGTTGTCTGTAATGCAGGACACATCCTTCCTCTGTTCATATGACAGACCCTCCTTCCTCTGTCTTATGGAGGACAGACCCTCCTTCCTCTGTCTGTATGGAGGGTTTCCTTTCTGTCTGTATGGAGGACAGACCCATTTCCTCTTCTTTGACAGACCCTCCTTCCTCTGTCTGTATGGAGGACAGACCCTCCTTCCTCTGTCTGTATGGAGGACAGACCCTCCTTCCTCTGTCTGTATGGAGGACAGACCCTCCTTCCTCTGTCTGTATGGAGGACAGACCCTCCTTCCTCTGTCTGTATGGAGGACAGACCCTCCTTCCTCTGTCTGTATGGAGGACAGACCCTCCTTCCTCTGTCTGTATGGAGGACAGACCCTCCTTCCTCTGTCTGTATGGAGGACAGACCCTCCTTCCTCTGTCTGTATGGAGGACAGACCCTCCTTCCTCTGTCTGTATGGATAGCAGACCCTTCCTTTTCTCTGTCTTTATGGAGGGGGCAGGTACTCATGCACGCACACACACACACACACACACACACACACACACACACACACACACACACACACACACACACACACACACACACACACACACACATCACTGTCTTTTCAGAGCAGGGATGACAAAAAAATGTAATGAGCACGGCCCTATTTCTATGACAGCATATTGTATGACTGTCCTTCATATTCCATCACGTGGACTGGGAGATGTTTCGTGTTGCGTCAGACAACAACATTGACGAATACGCTGATTCGGTGTGCGAGTTCATTAGAACGTGCGTTGAAGATGTCGTTCCCATAGCAACGATTAAAACATTCCCTATCCAGAAACCGTGGATTGATGGCAGCATTCGCATGAAACTGAAAGCGCGAACCACTGCTTTTAATCAGGGCAAGGTGTCTGGTAACATGACCGAATACAAACAGTGCAGCTAATCCCTCCGCAAGGCTATCAAACAAGCTAAGCGTCAGTATAGAGACAAAGTAGAATCTCAATTCAACGGCTCAGACACAAGAGGTATGTGGCAGGGTCTACAGTCAATCACGGACTACAAGAAGAAAACCAGCCCAGTCACGGACCAGGATGTCTTGCTCCCAGGCAGACTAAATAACTTTTTGCCCGCTTTGAGGACAATACAGTGCCACTGACACGGCCTGCAACGAAAAGGTGAGTAGCCGAGGTGAGTAAAACATTTAAACGTGTTAACCCTCGAAAGGCTGCAGGCCCAGACGGCATCCCCAGCCGCGCCCTCAGAGCATGCGCAGACCAGCTGGCCGGTGTGTTCACGGACATATTCAATCAATCCCTATACCAGTCTGCTGTTCCCACATGCTTCAAGAGGGCCACCATTGTTCCTGTTCCCAAGAAAGCTAAGGTAACTGAGCTAAATGACTAGCGCCCCGTAGCACTCACTTCCGTCATCATGAAATGCTTTGAGAGACTAGTCAAGGACCATATCACCTCCACCCTACCTGACACCCTAGACCCACTCCAATTTGCTTCCCGCCCAAATAGGTCCACAGACGATGCAATCTCAAGCACACTGCACACTGCCCTAACCCATCTGGACAAGAGGAATACCTATGTGAGAATGCTGTTCATCGACTACAGCTCGGCATTCAACACCATAGTACCCTCCAAGCTCGTCATCAAGCTCGAGACCCTGGGTCTCGACCCCGCCCTGTGCAACTGGGTACTGGACTTCCTGACGGGCCGCCCCCAGGTGGTGAGGGTAGGCAACAACATCTCCACCCCGCTGATCCTCAACACTGGGGCCCCACAAGGGTGCGTTCTGAGCCCTCTCCTGTACTCCCTGTTCACCCACGACTGCGTGGCCACGCACGCCTCCAACTCAATCATCAAGTTTGCGGACGACACAACAGTGGTAGGCTTGATTACCAACAACGACGAGACGGCCTACAGGGAGGAGGTGAGGGCCCTCGGAGTGTGGTGTCAGGAAAACAACCTCACACTCAACGTCAACAAAACTAAGGAGATGATTGTGGACTTCAGGAAACAGCAGAGGGAACACCCCCCCATCCACATCGATGGAACAGTAGTGGAGAGGGTCGTAAGTTTTAAGTTCCTCGGCATACACATCACAGACAAACTGAATTGGTCCACTCCCACAGACAGCATCGTGAAGAAGGCGCAGCAGTTCCTCTTCAACCTGTTGAAGGCAGTTTATACAATTTTAAAAACATTACAATACATTCACAGATTTCACAACACACTGTGTGCCCTCAGGCCCCTACTCCACCACTACCACATATCTACAACACACTGTGTGTCCTCAGGCCCCTACTCCACCACTACCACATATCTACAACACACTGTGTGCCCTCAGGCCTCTACTCCACCACTACCACATATCTACAACAGACTGTGTGCCTTTAGGACCCTACTCCACCACTACCACATATCTACAACACACTGTGTGCCCTCAGGCCCTACTCCACCACTACCACATATCTACAACAGACTGTGTGCCTTCAGGCCCCTACTCCACCACTACCACATATCTACAACACACTGTGTGCCCTCAGGCCCCTACTCCACCACTACCACATATCTACAACACACTGTGTGCCCTCAGGCCCCTACTCCACCACTACCACATATCTACAACACACTGTGTGCCCTCAGGCCCCTACTCCACCACTACCACATATCTACAACACACTGTGTGCCCTCAGGCCCCTACTCCACCACTACCACATATCTACAACACACTGTGTGTCCTCAGGCCCCTACTCCACCACTACCACATACCTACAACACACTGTGTGCCCTCAGGCCCCTACTCCACCACTACCACATATCTACAACACACTGTGTGCCCTCAGGCCCCTACTGCACCACTACCACATATCTACAGTACACTGTGTGTCCTCAGGCCCCTACTGCACCACTACCACATACCTACAACACACTGTGTGTCCTCAGGCCCCTACTCCACCACTACCACATATCTACAACACACTGTGTGCCCTCAGGCACCTACTCCACCACTACCACATATCTACAACACACTGTGTGTCCTCAGGCACCTACTCCACCACTACCACATATCTACAACACACTGTGTGCCCTCAGGCACCTACTCCACCACTACCACATATCTACAACACACTGTGTGCCCTCAGGCACCTACTCCACCACTACCACATATCTACAACACACTGTGTGCCCTCAGGCCCCTACTCCACCACTACCACATATCTACAACACACTGTGTGCCCTCAGGCACCTACTCCACCACTACCACATATCTACAACACACTGTGTGCCCTCAGGCACCTACTCCACCACTACCACATATCTACAACACACTGTGTGCCCTCAGGCCCCTACTCCACCACTACCACATATCTACAACACACTGTGTGTCCTCAGGCACCTACTCCACCACTACCACATATCTACAACACACTGTGTGTCCTCAGGCCCCTACTTCACCACTACCACATGTCTACAACACACTGTGTGCCCTCAGGCACCTACTTCACCACTACCACATGTCTACAACACACTGTGTGCCCTCAGGCACCTACTTCACCACTACAACACACTGTGTGCCCTCAGGCACCTACTCCACCACTACCACATATCTACAACACACTGTGTGCCCTCAGGCACCTACTCCACCACTACCACATATCTACAACACACTGTGTGCCCTCAGGCACCTACTCCACCACTACCACATATCTACAACACACTGTGTGCCCTCAGGCCCCTACTCCACCACTACCACATATCTACAACACACTGTGTGCCCTCAGGCACCTACTCCACCACTACCACATATCTACAACACACTGTGTGCCTTTAGGACCCTACTCCACCACTACCACATATCTACAACACACTGTGTGCCCTCAGGCCCCTACTCCACCACTACCACATATCTACAACACACTGTGTGTCCTCAGGCACCTACTCCACCACTACCACATATCTACAACACACTGTGTGTCCTCAGGCACCTACTCCACCACTACCACATATCTACAACACACTGTGTGCCCTCAGGCACCTACTCCACCACTACCACATATCTACAACACACTGTGTGCCTTTAGGACCCTACTCCACCACTACCACATATCTACAACACACTGTGTGCCCTCAGGCCCCTACTTCACCACTACCACATATCTACAACACACTGTGTGCCCTCAGGCCCCTACTCCACCACTACCACATATCTACAACACACTGTGTGCCTTTAGGACCCTACTCCACCACTACCACATATCTACAACACACTGTGTGCCCTCAGGCCCCTACTCCACCACTACCACATATCTACAACACACTGTGTCCCCTCAGGCCCCTACTTCACCACTACCACATATCTACAACACACTGTGCCCTCAGGCACCTACTCCACCACTACCACATATCTACAACACACTGTGTGTCCTCAGGCACCTACTCCACCACTACCACATATCTACAACACACTGTGTGCCTTTAGGACCCTACTCCACCACTACCACATATCTACAACACACTGTGTGCCCTCAGGCCCCTACTCCACCACTACCACATATCTACAACACACTGTGTGCCCTCAGGCCTCTAGTCCACCACTACCACATACCTACAACACACTGTGTGCCCTCAGGCCCCTACTCCACCACTACCACATACCTACAACACACTGTGTGCCCTCAGGCCCCTACTCCACCACTACCACATACCTACAACACACTGTGTGCCCTCAGGCACCTACTCCACCACTACCACATACCTACAACACACTGTGTGCCCTCAGGCCCCTACTCCACCACTACCACATACCTACAACACACTGTGTGCCCTCAGGCCCCTACTCCACCACTACCACATACCTACAACACACTGTGTGCCCTCAGGCCCCTACTCCACCACTACCACATACCTACAACACACTGTGTGCCCTCAGGCCCCTACTCCACCACTACCACATATCTACAACACACTGTGTGCCCTCAGGCCCCTACTCCACCACTACCACATATCTACAGTACTAAATCCATGTGTATAGTGCATATGTTATCGTGTGTGTATGCATGTGTCTGTGCGCCTATGTTTGTGAACTCTGTCGAAACTCCAAGTCCATTTTCGTGAACCCTTGACCACAAGACTGAACAGTTTTCCAGGTGTGACAAAACCAGAGCCTGTAGGACCTGCCTTGTTGATAGTTAAGAAGGCAGAACAACACTTTATTATGGACAGACTTCTCCCCATCTTAGCTACTGTTGTATCAATATGTTTTGACCAGGACAGTTTCCAATCCAGGGTTACTCCAAGCAGTTTAGTCATCTCAATTTGATCAATTTCAAAATTATTTATTCAAATATGTAATTGAGGTTTAGGGTTTAGTGAATGTTTTGTCACAAAAACAATGCTTTTAGTTTTATAAATAGTTAGGACTAACTTATTCCTTGCCAACCACGCTGAAACTAACTGCAGCTCTTTGTTAAGCGTTGCAGTCATTTCAGTTGCTGTGGTAGCTGACGTGTAAAGTGTTGAGACATCCATAAACAAAGACACATTGGCTTTACTCAAAAGTAAGGGGCCTAGACAGCTGCCCTGGAGAATTCCTGATTCTACCTGGATTATGTTGGAGAGGCTTCCATTAAAGAACACCCTCTGTGTTCTGTTAGACAGGTAACTCTTTATCCACATTATAGCAGGGGGTGTAAAGCCAGAACACATGTTTTTCCAACAACATATATTGTCAAAACCTGCACTGTAGTCTAACAAGACAGCCCCAACAATCATTGCATCATCAATTTTCTCTCAGCCAATCATCAGTAATTTGTGTAAGTCCTGTGCTTTTTGAATGTCCTTCCGTATAACCATGTTGAAAGTCAGTTGTCAGTTTGTTTACTGTAAAATGGCATTGTATCTGGTCAAACACTATTGGTTCCAGAAGTTTACTAAGGGTTGGTAAAAGGTTGATTGGTCAGCTATTTGAGCCAGTAAAGGGGTCTTTACTATTCTTAGGTAGCAGAATGACTTTAGCTTCCCTCCAGGCCTGAGGACAAATACTTTCTAGTAGGATTAAATTGAAGATATGGCAAATAGGAGTTGCAATATTGTCTGCTCAGTAATTTTCCTTCCAAGAGGCTTGTCATTGTTGAATCATATTTTCACTTCTTCAACACGGACATTCCGGAATTCAAAAGTACAATTGTTGTCTTTCATAATTTGGTCAGTTGTACTTGGATGTGTAGTATCAGCGTTTGTTTCTGGCATGTTATCCTTACGTTTGCTTTTTTTGCCAATGAAAAAGTAATTAAAGTAGTTGGCAATATCAGTGGGCTTTGTGATAAATGAGCCATCTGATTCAATTAATGAATTATTTTCCCAAAATTTGAATTTAATGTGCATCAAAGTCTGGTTGCTCCTCATTACACACCACAGACCAGCAGCGTCTGGTTGCTCCTCATTACACACCACAGACCAGCAGCATCTGGTTGTTCCTCATTACACACCACAGACCAGCAGCATCTGGTTGCTCCTCATTACACACCACAGACCAGCAGCGTCTGTTCCTCATTACACACCACAGACCACAGCGTCTGGTTGCTCCTCATTACACACCACAGACCAGCAGTTGCTCCTCATTACACACCACAGACCAGCAGCGTCTGGTTGTCCCTCATTACTCACCACAGACCAGCAGCGTCTGGTTGTCCCTCATTACTCACCACAGACCAGCAGCGTCTGGTTGCTCCTCATTACACACCACAGACCAGCAGCGTCTGGTTGCTCCTCATTACTCACCACAGACCAGCAGCGTCTGGTTGCTCCTCATTACACACCACAGACCAGCAGCGTCTGGTTGCTCCTCATTACACACCACAGACCAGCAAATGTTCTTTACATCAACATATGAATCACTAAAAAACTTATTGTATGACCTCTTATATACTATATTAGGCCCAGCATTTGAAACTGTGGTTTTCCTAGATATTGTGATCACTACATCTTATGGATTTGGATGCTGCTTTAAAACACATTTCTGCAGCGTTAGTAAAGATGTGATCAATACATGTTGATGATTTCATTCATGTGCTGTTTGTATCTACCCTGGTAGTTTGACTGATAACCTGAACCAGGTTGCAGCCACTGGTTACAGTCTGAAGCTTTTTCCTGAGTGGGCAGCTTGATGAAAGCCAGTCAATATTTAGGTCACCAAGAAAATATACCTCTCTGTTGATATCCATACATTATCAAGCATTTCACACGTTATCCAGATACTGACTGTTAGCACTTGGTGGTCTATAGCAGCTTCCCACCAGAATGTGCTTTAGGGGAGGCAGATGAACCTGTAGTCAACAGTATTTACATTTCAGAAACAGTATTTAACAGATGAATAGCCATATTACTTCAACAGTATTTAACATGAGATCCTCTCTAATCTTTACAGTAATGTGGTTCTGAATATAAACAGCAGCACCTTGTTACGCACGCCTCTATGAAGAGGGAACGCAACACCCTGCTACAACTAAACTCTCTGTGAAGCGAAAAAGGTATGGACTGTAGGTGCGAGTAAAAATGACAACAAGCAGAATGTGGTACCGTTTACAAGGACTTTATTCCTTTACACGGTAATATGGGGGAAAGGGCCTGGACGGAACCAAAGCAAAGAAAGTAAATCTCAAAGCCCCCCCCCCCTCTCCTATCTTACCTGCCTACCCACTACTTACCTAATTTAGCACCACCTGGTGCCCTAACCAAAATACAAGGGGTGGTCCGCCCAGGTCTTACCTACTGTGCCTAGACAGCGAATATGCTGCGGGTATATGGATGCCCGCGGGCCTCTTGCCTAAGCACTCCCTAGGTGCCTTCCCCTTCCCCCCTGGGAACAAATGAAACAGAATATTAAACAATTTCACAAACAAACTAAGAGACAAAGGACATCAAATAAGTTCTATCTGAGCAACAAACTCACAAAACATACCAACTCTCAGCAATGAACTCCCAGCAAAATCAATCTCTAGCAAAATCTCTCTCTAGCAAAATCTCTACAATGACCTCCCAGCAAATCTCTCTAGCAAATCTACCTCCAGCAAAATCCTCTACAAAAAGAAAGATCTCCTGAACAGAACACTGGCTTTTATATAGCTTCTGAAGTTATGGGTAATTGGACACAGCTGTGTCTTGACGAGGGGGCGGGGTCAGCTCTCCAATTAGCCCTGGAGTCGACCAATCAGCTGCTTGAGGGATTTCAGGAAGCCATTTCCTGAAATAAACACATGCAAATACACAAACTACAACACATAATCTGGGGAACGTAACACACCTCCACCATTGGAATTTCTGTTTTTCGGTAGATGTTATAACCATGTAATGCTACCACTGTATCATCAAAGTATTGTCTGAGTGAGTTTCAGAGAGATGCAGAATATGAATGTCATCTGTTACAAACAAGTTATTGTCTTAATGGACCTTGTTTCTCAGGCTGCATATGTTAATATGGGCTATTTTTTAGCTCTTTCCTGGCTGCTTGTTTGTTTTTAATGCTTTACTGGGACACTTATCAGAGACAGACTTACTCATATTATTTACATTGGAGCTGATAGTGCAGGGTGAGCAGCACAGAGTGGTCTTCCTACTAGGGCACACCGCCTCAGTGCTAACAGTGGAACTCTGGTTCATAGGCTTATGATTACTGCTTAGAACTGAACTGCTTTGTCTGTCCTCCAACTGTCTTCTAAACTAAATTAACTGCTTTGTCTGTCCTCCCACTGTCTCCTAAACACAAATTAACTGCTTTGTCTGTCCTCCAACTGTCTTTTAAACTAAATGAACTGCTTTGTCTGTCCTCCAACTGTCTTCTAAACTAAATGAACTGCTTTGTCTGTCCTCCCACTGTCTCCTAAACACAAATGAACTGCTTTGTCTGTCCTCCCACTGGTTTGACGGAACGTGAATTAGCCGTAGTCATTCAGAGATAGAGTACAACACTATTATAGAGCTTTAACCCACCTCTCTCTCTCTCTCTCTCTCTCTCTCTCTCTCTCTCTCTCTCTCTCTCTCTCTCATTAAAATCGTTTCTCAAAGCGAGACACCATAAAAACACTGTCCAGACAGTGACTGAAGCTATATTGAGCCAGTGGTTAGTGGTTTTGATGATGTTAGGAATGCTTATTTGCTTTTGAAGCATGTAATGAATGTGCTTCTAATGATGTTTGACTGGGGGTTGATTGTAGGGTGAAAGATGCAAATTTGAGAAGATTCAAACAGGTTCAATTTATTTATTTCTGACTTTTTCAAAGTAGCTGGTTTGAGGTGAAGCTAGATGGATCTCTCTCCTCCTCTGGTCTCCTCTCTACCTTCACTCTCCTCCTCTCCTCTCCTCTCTACCTTCACTCTCCTCTCCTCTCCTCACCTTGCCTCTCGCCTAGTCTAGTCTAGTCCAGTGGGTGGTAGTAATGAAGATCAATGGGAGGGAGGAGGGAGGCTCTGTCTCTCTGTATCTGGCTAAAGCCTTATCGATCCATTGTTACTTCACTCTCCTCTGCTTTACTCTGCTCTGCCAACATCTGATAAAGGACCTCTTGCTCTCTTTCTTGCTCAGAGCCTTCTCTCTCTCTCCTCTTTCTCTCTCCTCTCTCTCGTCTCTCTCCCTCTCGTCTCTCTCTCTCTCTCTCTCCTCTTTCTCTCTCGTCTCTCGTCTCTCTCTTATCTCTCTCTCCTCTTTCTCTCTCTTTCTCCCTCTCTCTCCCCCTCCATCTCCCCCATATCCACAGATTACATCCACCAGCCCAGGAAGAAAACTAAGCCCCCATCACACTCTTTTTAAAGAACATAACTGCCATAAAAACCAAAAGTTGCACTCGGTTTTCATCACTGTCAACTAATGCTGTGGGTTAGTCTGCTCCTCTCCTCCTCTCGTTTCCTCTCCTCATCTCCTCCCCTCCTCTCATTTCCTCTCCTCCTTCTCTGTGGGTCTGCTCCTGTCTGGCCCTCTGTGCAGAAGGCTGTGATGTCACTGCAGCGGTTCCATGTGGGTTTGTTGCCATGTGAAGTCTGTGTTTATGTCTGACCCCTCGCGGCAGCCATTTTCTGTCCAGACCGCCTCTCCTCTTCTCAGTGACGTTATTAGCATCTTTACTTCTTTAACCTGTCGGTGCTTCATTCTTTAAAAGTCAACAGGTGAGTTGACATTGGTTATTTGAGAGAGTTGTATTACAGATTGTTGACAGTGGCAGATGGTCGTCAGTGTAGACTAGTCAGACGGCCAGACATTTTAATTTATGATGGTGGAGAGAGGTATCAATTTGCAACGGTCATCAACATTGTTAAAAGGATTTAAAAACAATTTTAATATTATGAAACAGTTGGAAAATGGATTAAGATATTCCAAAGTTTTAGGATTTTTATAGGATTTTTATAATCCATCAGACATCGGACAAATAATTGATGAAGTTTAGGGATATTAATGGGAATTCAGGCAATCAATTTATGGTAAGATTGCACCTTTTATTTTTCTTAGAATGCACTCACTTAAACATGTAGTTATTCTATCAGTTATTTAAATGTTTTGTGTTAAAATAGAGAACATTCTATATGCCTATTTTGCAAAAATATACCGGGTGTATTTGCATACACTGAGTGGACAAAACATTATGAACACCTCTTTACACTGAGTATACAAAACATTATGAACACCTGCTCTTTACACTGAGTGGACAAATCATTATGAAAAAAAAATCATCATGATCATCAAAAATCATCATCATCAAATCATTATGAACACCTCTTTACACTGAGTATACAAAACATTATGAACACCTGCTCTTTACACTGAGTGGACAAATCATTATGAAAAAAAAATCATCATGATCATCAAAAATCATCATCATCAAATCATTATGAACACCTCTTTACACTGAGTATACAAAACATTAGGAACACCTGCTCTTTACACTGAGTATACAAAACATGATGAACACCTGCTCTTTACACTGAGTATACAAAACATGATGAACACCTGCTCTTTACACTGAGTATACAAATCATTATGAACACCTGCTCTTTATACTGAGTAGACAAAACATTATGAACACCTGCTCTTTACACTGAGTAGACAAAACATTATGAACACCTGCGCTTTACACTGAGTGGACAAAACATTATGAACACCTGCTATTTCCATGTCATAGACTGACCAGGTGAATCCAGGTGAAAGATATGATCCCTTATTGATGTCACCTGTTAAATCCACTTCAATCAGTGTAGATGAAGAAGAGGAGACGGGTTAAATGAGGATTTTTAAGCATATTGAGAGATGGATCATATATGTGTGTCATTCAGATGCTTAATGGACAAGACAAAATATTGAAGTGTCTTTGAACAGGGTTTGGTAGTAGGTGCCAGGCGCACCGGTTTGTGTCAAGAACTGCAACGCTGCTGGGTTTTTCCACACTCGACAGTTTGACATCCAGCCAACTTGACATAACCGTGGGAAGCATTGGAGTCAACATGGGCCGGCATCCATTTGGAACGCTTTCGACACGTTACAGAGTCCACGCCCTGACAAATTGAGGCTGATTACACCCACTAGATCAGCTAGATGCAGGCAAGAGTGAATAGTCATATCAAAGAGTAAAGTCAGTAAATATGAACAAAAAAAAAACTGTGAAAAAATGTCATGGTTGTTTATCGGTGTCACACCCTGATCTGTTTCACCTGCCTTTGTGCTTGTCTCCACCCCCTCCAGGTATAGCCCATTATCCCCAGTGTATTTATACCAGTGTTCTCTGTCTGTTGCCAGTTCGTCTTGTCTTACCAAGTCAACCAGCGTGTTTTATTCCGGCCTCCTGCGTTCTCCTAATCTCTGTTATTTTGCGCCTGCCCTGAAACAGAGCCTTCCTGCCTGACCATTCAGCCTGCCCTGCCTGACACAGAGCCTTCCTGCTTGACCATTCAGCCTGCCCTGCCTGACACAGAGCCTTCCTGCCTGACCATTCAGCCTGCCCTGCCTGACACAGAGCCTTCCTGCCTGACCATTCAGCCTGCCCTGACACAGAGCCTTCCTGCCTGACCATTCAGCCAGCACTGACACTGAGCCTTCCTGCCTGACCATTCAGCCAGCCCTGACACTGAGCCTTCCTGCCTGACCATTCAGCCAGCCCTGACCTCAAGCCTTTTAGACTCTGACCTTCCCTGCCCCTTACGCTGTAATAACTATCAGAGACTCGAACCATCTGCCTCCTGTGTCTGCATCTGAGTCTTGCTCTGTGGCCTTATAAATCGGCTTGATCTTGCACTCAAAATATCATTTGAATATAACCTTTAATTGAGTTAAACGTTTTCTAAGAAAAAAATAATAAGTAATTTATTAGCACCTGCATTTAGTCATTTGTAAAAGATAACAGCTCTGAGTCATCTCCTATAAATGTTTGATGAGGTGGGAGAAATCCTAAGAAGAGATTTGAGACAAAGTCCCCTGTTCAGAAACCCTCCAGATCCTCACTTGTGGACTCTCCTCTTCAGCTCACCACACTGCCTCTCAACTGGGTTTAGGTCAAGGAAAAGATGGATTCTATGGTCAGTGAACCATCTTTTTGTGTGGATTTGGTGGTATGGTTTGAATCTCCTGGTACTTGGAGTTTAATATGAAAAAGGTTCCCAGGGCCTTTGGAAGTAAAACAGCCAAACAACAACTCTGATCCACCACTATACTACACAGATTCCCCACTATACTACACAGATTCCCCACTATACTACACAGATCCACCACCATACTACACAGATCCACTATACTACAGATCCAACACCGTAACAAACAGATCCATCACCATAGTACACAGATTCCCCACTATACTACACAGATCTCCCACCATACTACACAGATTCCCCAATATACTACACAGATTCCCCAATATACTACACAGATCCAACACCGTAACAAACAGATTCCCCACTATACTACACAGATTCCCCACTATACTACACAGATCCAACACCGTAACAAACAGATCCATCACCATACTACACAGATCCATCACCATACTACACAGATCCACCGCTATACTACACAGATCCCCCACTATACTACACAGATCCACTACACTGATTCCCCATACTACACAGATTCCGAAACTATACTACACAAATCACCCACTATACTACAAAGATCACCCACTATACTACACAGATCCATCACCATACTACACAGATCCATCACCATACTACACAGATCCACCGCTATACTACACAGATCCCCCACTATACTACACAGATCCACTACACTGATTCCCCATACTACACAGATTCCAAAACTATACTACACAAATCACCCACTATACTACAAAGATCACCCACTATACTACACAGATCCATCACCATACTACACAGATCCATCACCATACTACACAGATCCATCACCATACTACACAGATCCATCACCATACTACACAGATCCATCACCATACTACACAGATCCATCACTATACTACACAGATCCATCACCATACTACACAGATCCATCACTATACTACACAGATCCATCACCATACTACACAGATCATACATTTTGGCTTGGAGATCGCATCTAATTGTAGTTTTGGAGACCTGGTGACCCCAAGAGGTAAACAACTTCTGCATTTCTCCAACCATCTTTCTCACGTGCATAGTGGGGAAAATACAGGTGGGTTCATCACAGCTCCAGTTGTTTAAAATGTCTTCATTTTTGCTTAAAAGTAGAGAGTTTTTTTTCAAGGTGTGTAGCTATCCATTGCCTGATTTGTGAAGCTCAAAAACTTTTTTTGTCTCATTACGTGTGTGTGTGTTCTCTGGTCTTTTACATGCTGATGAATGACAATGGGAATTTAGCCTGTGTGCCACCTCAAACTATATATACACTATATGTGGATACCTCTTCTCCTCAGAAACTATATATACAGTGTAGGTGGATACCTCTTCCCCTCAGAAACTATATATACACTATATGTGGATACCTCTTCCCCTCAGAAACTATATATACAGTGTAGGTGGACACCTCTTCCCCTCAGAAACTATATATACAGTGTAGGTGGACACCTCTTCCCCTCAGAAACTATATATACACTATATGTGGATACCTCTTCCCCTCAGAAACTATATATACAGTGTAGGTGGACACCTCTTCACCTCAGAAACTATATATACAGCAAATTAGTGGATTCGACTATTTCAGCCACACCTGATGCTGACAGGTGTATAAAATAAAGCATGCAGCCATGCAATCTCCATAGACAAACAATCACAGTAGAATGGCCTTGCTGAAGAGCTCAGTGACACTTAAAGTGGCACCGTCATGGGAGGCCACCATTCCAACTAATGCTCTTGTGTCTGAATGAAAGAAAGTCCCCCGCAGCAATGTTCCAACATCTAGTGGAAAGCCTTCCCAGAAGAGTGGATGCTGTTATAGCAGCAATGTTCCAACATCTAGTGGAAAGCCTTCCCAGAAGAGTGGAGGCTGTTATAGCAGCAATGTTCCAACATCTAGTGGAAAGCCTTCCCAGAAGAGTGGAGGCTGTTATAGCAGCAATGTTCCAACATCTAGTGGAAAGCCTTCCTAGAAGAGTGGAGGCTGTTATAGCAGCAATGTTCCATCATCTAGTGGAAAGCCTTCCTAGAAGAGTGGAGGCTGTTATAGCAGCAATGTTCCAACATCTAGTGGAAAGCCTTCCCAGAAGAGTGGAGGCTGTTATAGCAGCAATGTTCCAACATCTAGTGGAAAGCCTTCCCAGAAGAGTGGAGGCTGTTATAGCAGCAATGTTCCAACATCTAGTGGAAAGCCTTCCCAGAAGAGTGGAGGCTGTTATAGCAGCAATGTTCCAACATCTAGTGGAAAGCCTTCCCAGAAGAGTGGAGGCTATTATAGCAGCAATGTTCCATCATCTAGTGGAAAGCCTTCCCAGAAGAGTGGAGGCTGTTATAGCAGCAATGTTCCAACATCTAGTGGAAAGCCTTCCCAGAAGAGTGGAGGCTGTTATAGCAGCAATGTTCCTACATCTAGTGGAAAGCCTTCCCAGAAGAGTGGAGGCTGTTATAGCAGCAATGTTCCAACATCTAGTGGAAAGCCTTCCCAGAAGAGTGGAGGCTGTTTTTTTTTTTAAATTTTATTTTTTTATTTCACCTTT
Organism: Oncorhynchus tshawytscha; assembly: GCF_018296145.1. Lineage (NCBI taxonomy): Eukaryota > Metazoa > Chordata > Actinopteri > Salmoniformes > Salmonidae > Oncorhynchus > Oncorhynchus tshawytscha. Next base: position 4,308,344 of record NC_056441.1, on the reverse strand, counting down.
ATTTAACCAGGTAGGCTAGTTGAGAACAAGTTCTCATTTACAACTGCGACCTGGCCAAGATAAAGCATAGCAGTGTGAGCAGACAACACAGAGTTACACGTGGAATAAACAAATTAACAAGTCAATAACACAGTAGAAAACAAAGGGGGAGTCTATATACAATGTACAATGTGTGCAAAAGGCATGAGGAGGTAGACGAAAAGTTACAATTTTGCAGATTAACACTGGAGTGATATATGATCAGATGGTCATGTACAGGTAGAGATATTGGTGTGCAAAAGAGCAGAAAAGTAAATAAATAAAAACAGTATGGGGATGAGGTAGGTGAAAATGGGTGGGCTATTTACCAATAGACTATGTACAGCTGCAGCGATCGGTTAGCTGCTCAGATAACTGATGTTTGAAGTTGGTGAGGGAGATAAAAGTCTCCAACTTCAGCGATTTTTGCAATTCGTTCCAGTCACAGGCAGCAGAGTACTGGAACGAAAGGCGGCCAAATGAGGTGTTGGCTTTAGGGATGATCAGTGAGATACACCTGCTGGAGCGCGTGCTACGGATGGGTGTTGCCATCGTGACCAGTGAACTGAGATAAGGCAGAGCTTTACCTAGCATGGACTTGTAGATGACCTGGAGCCAGTGGGTCTGGCGACGAATATGTAGCGAGGGCCAGCCGACTAGAGCATACAAGTCGCAGTGGTGGGTGGTATAAGGTGCTTTAGTGACAAAACGGATGGCACTGTGATATACTGCATCCAGTTTGCTGAGTAGAGTGTTGGAAGCCATTTTGTAGATGACATCGCCGAAGTCGAGGATTGGTAGGATAGTCAGTTTTACTAGGGTAAGCTTGGCGGCGTGAGTGAAGGAGGCTTTGTTGCGGAATAGAAAGCCGACTCTTGATTTGATTTTTGATTGGAGGTGTTTGATATGAGTCTGGAAGGAGAGTTTGCAGTCTAGCCAGACACCTAGGTACTTATAGATGTCCACATATTCAAGGTCGGAACCATCCAGGGTGGTGATGCTAGTCGGGCATGCGGGTGCAGGCAGCGATCGGTTGAAAAGCATGCATTTGGTTTTACTCACGTTTAAGAGGAGTTGGAGGCCACGGAAGGAGTGTTGTATGGCATTGAAGCTTGTTTGGAGGTTAGATAGCACAGTGTCCAATGACGGGCCGAAAGTATATAGAATGGTGTCGTCTGCGTAGAGGTGGATCAGGGAATCGCCCGCAGCAAGAGCAACATCATTGATATACACAGAGAAAAGAGTCGGCCCGAGAATTGAACCCTGTGGTACCCCCATAGAGACTGCCAGAGGACCGGACAGCATGCCCTCCGATTTGACACACTGAACTCTGTCTGCAAAGTAATTGGTGAACCAGGCAAGGCAGTCATCCGAAAAACCGAGGCTACTGAGTCTGCCGATGAGAATATGGTGATTGACAGAGTCGAAAGCCTTGGCAAGGTCGATGAAGACGGCTGCACAGTACTGTCTTTTATCGATGGCGGTTATGATATCGTTTAGTACCTTGAGTGTGGCTGAGGTGCACCCGTGACCGGCTCGGAAGCCAGATTGCACAGCGGAGAAGGTACGGTGGGATTCGAGATGGTCAGTGACCTGTTTGTTGACTTGGCTTTCGAAGACCTTAGATAGGCAGGGCAGGATGGATATAGGTCTGTAACAGTTTGGGTCCAGGGTGTCTCCCCCTTTGAAGAGGGGGATGACTGCGGCAGCTTTCCAATCCTTGGGGATCTCAGACGATATGAATAGAGGTTGAACAGGCTGGTAATAGGGGTTGCGACAATGGCGGCGGATAGTTTCAGAAATAGGGGGTCCAGATTGTCAAGCCCAGCTGATTTGTACGGGTCCAGGTTTTGCAGCTCTTTCAGAACATCTGCTATCTGGATTTGGGTAAAGGAGAACTTGGAGAGGCTTGGGCGAGGAGCTGCCGGGGGGGAGGAGCTGTTGGCCGAGGTTGGAGTAGCCAGGCGGAAGGCATGGCCAGCCGTTGAGAAATGCTTATTGAAGTTTTCGATAATCATGGATTTATCGGTGGTGACCGTGTTACCTAGCCTCAGTGCAGTGGGCAGCTGGGAGGAGGTGCTCTTGTTCTCCATGGACTTCACAGTGTCCCAGAACTTTTTGGAGTTGGAGCTACAGGATGCAAACTTCTGGCTGTTATAGCAGCAATGTTCCAACATCTAGTGGAAAGCCTTCCCAGAAGAGTGGAGGCTGTTATGGCAGCAGTGTTCCAACATCAAGTGGAAAACCTTCCCAGAAGAGTGGAGGCTGGGTAACCTAGGGGTTAGAGTGTTGGACTAGTAACCGGAAGGTTGCAAGTTCAAATCCCCAAGGTGACAAGGTACAAATCTGTCGTTCTGCCCCTGAACAGGCAGTTAACCCACTGTTCCTAGGCCGTCATTGAAAATAAGAATTTAAACTGACTTGCCTAGTTAAATAAAGGTAGTAATAAAAATAGAAAAATCAGGAGGACACTGATATAATCTTTAACATTTCAGCTGTAGTAAATTATTACTTAAAAAAAATTCAAAGAAATTCACATCAAAATAAATTGATCTTTCTTCTTTCTTGTGATGTGAGTGTCGAGACAATGTTATTAAATCCTCGATGAAGCTATTACGTTCTTATCGACGCCACGGAAAGACAACGTATTCCATTGTGCCCATTTCAGACATCACCGGGGTGTGTTTGACAGGTCATTACAAAAACGTCAGTGCTCGTAATGTTAACGGGCTGAAAAAAAGGCCAGTGCTCGTAATGTTAACGGGCTGCAAAAAGGTCAGTGCTCGTAATGTTAACGGGCTGAAAAAAGGTCAGAGTCGTAATGTTAACGGGCTGCAAAAAGGTCAGTGCTCGTAATGTTAACGGGCTGAAAAAGGCCACGTAATGTTAACGGGCTGAAAAAAGGCCAGTGCTCGTAATGTTAACGGGCTGAAAAAAGGCCAGTGCTTGTAATGTTAACGGGCTGAAAAAACAAGCAGGAGCATGAAAGAGTGGAAGGAGAAAAACAATCAATTCAGCGACATTAAGTGACAAACACAGGAAATACCGATCAAACACCTACTCATTCAAGGGTTTTTCTTTATTTAAAAAAAACTATTTTCTACATTGTAGAATAATAGTGATGACATCAAAACTATCAAATAACACATATGGAATCATGTAGTAACCAAAAAAAGGGTTAAACAAATCAAAATATAGTTTATATTTTGAGATTCTTCAAATAGCCATCCTTTGCCTTGATGACAGCGTTGCACACTCACTTGTGAAGTAGGGAATGTGGTGGGGAGCTGTGTGGGGAGCTGTGTGAGAGGGTGGGAGCTGTGTGGCGAGCTGTGTGAGAGGGTGGGAGCTGTGTGGGGAGCTGTGTGAGGGTGGGAGGGTGGGAGCTGTGTGAGGGGTGGGAGCTGTGTGAGGGGGTGGGAGCTGTGTGAGGGGGTGGGAGCTGTGTGAGGGGGTGGGAGCTGTGTGAGGGGGTGGGAGCTGTGTGAGGGGGTGGGAGCTGTGTGAGGGGTGGGAGCTGTGTGAGAGGGTGGGAGCTGTGTGAGGGGGGGGAGCTGTGAGGGTGGGGTGGGAAGGGTGGGAGCTATGAGGGGTGGGAGCTCTGTGGGGAGCTGTGAGGGGGTGGGAGCTGTGTGGGGAGCTGTGTGAGAGGGTGGGCCTCCTAATTGTCCCTAGAATTTCTAAGCAAACAGCTGGAGGCAGGGCTTTCTCCTATAGAGCTCCATTTTTATGGAACGGTCTGCCTACCTATGTCAGAGACGCAAACTCGGTCTCAACCTTTAAGTCTTTACTGAAGACTCATCTCTTCAGTGGGTCATATGATTGAGTGTAGTCTGGCCCAGGAGTGGGAAGGTGAACGGAAAGGCTCTGGAGCAACGAACCGCCCTTGCTGTCTCTGCCTGGCCAGTTCCCCTCTTCCCACTGGGATTCTCTGCCTCTAACCCTATTACAGGGGCTGAGTCACTGGCTTACTGGGGCTCTCTCATGCCGTCCCTGGATGGGGTGCGTCACCTGAGTGGGTTGATTCACTGTTGTGGTCATCCTGTCTGGGTTGGCGCCCCCCCTTGGGTTGTGCCGTGGCGGAGATCTTTGTGGGCTATACTCAGCCTTGTCTCAGGATGGTAAGTTGGTGGTTGAAGATATCCCTCTAGTGGTGTGGGGGCTGTGCTTTGGCAAAGTGGGTGGGGTTATATCCTTCCTGTTTGGCCCTGTCCGGGGTGTCCTCGGATGGGGCCACAGTGTCTCCTGACCCCTCCTGTCTCAGCCTCCAGTATTTATGCTGCAGTAGTTTATGTGTCGGGGGCTGGGGTCAGTTTGTTATATCTGGAGTACTCTCCTGTCCTATTCGGTGTCCTGTGTGAATCTAAGTGTGCGTTCTCTAATTCTCTCCTTCTCTCTCTCTTTCTCTCTCTCGGAGGACCTGAGCCCTAGGACCATGTCCCAGGACTACCTGACATGATGACTCCTTGCTGTCCCCAGTCCACCTGGCCATGCTGCTGCTCCAGTTTCAACTTCCACCTGACTGTGCTGCTGCTCCAGTTTCAACTGTTCTGCCTTATTATTATTCGACCATGCTGGTCATTTATGAACATTTGAACATCTTGGCCATGTTCTGTTATAATCTCCACCCGGCACAGCCAGAAGAGGACTGGCCACCCCACATAGCCTGGTTCCTCTCTAGGTTTCTTCCTAGGTTTTGGCCTTTCAGGGAGTTTTTCCTAGCCATTGTGCTTCTACACCTGCATTGCTTGCTGTTTGGGGTTTTAGGCTGGGTTTCTGTACAGCACTTTGAGATATCAGCTGATGTACGAAGGGCTATATAAATAAATTTGATTTGATTTGATTTGGGAGCTGTGTGGGGAGCTGTGTGAGAGGGGGGAGCTGTGAGGGGGTGGGAGCTGTGTGAGGGGGTGGGAGCTGTGTGAGGGGGCGGGAGCGGGAGCTGTGTGAGGGGGCGGGAGCTGTGTGAGGGGGGGGCGGGAGCTGTGTGAGGGGGGGGCTGTGTGAGGGGGCGGGAGCTGTGTGAGGGGGCGGGAGCTGTGTGAGGGGGCGGGAGCTGTGTGAGGGGAGAGTGGTGAGGGATTGTAAAATAGATTTCTGTCACACACCCCATAAAACCATTTCACTTGCTTAGGAAATGTTAACATACGTTTCCGAAGCCAATAAATCCCTTAAATCAACATTTAAATTGAATTGAAAGGAAAAGAGAGAAAGAGAGAGAGAGAACAGTCTGCAGCACCCTACCAGAATCTAGTACTAGAATGTCTACTGTTTGCTGATGATCTAGTGCTTCTGTCCCCAACCAAGGAAGGCCTACAGCAGCACCTAGATCTTCTGCACAGATTCTGTCAGACCTGGGCCCTGACATTAAATCTCAGTAAGACAAAATTAATGGTGTTCCAAAAAAGGTCCAGTCGCCAGGACCACAAACACAAATTCCATTTAGACACCGTTGCCCTAGAGCACACAAAACACTACACATACCTCGACCTAAACATCAGCGCCACAGGTAACTTCCACAAAGCTGTGAACGATCTGAGAGACAAGGCAAGAAGGGCATTCTATGCCATCAAAAGGAACATAAAATTTGACATACCAATTAGGATCTGGCAAAAAAAAAAAAAAAAAGTCAGAGCCCATTGCCCTTTATGGTTGTGAGGTCTGGGGGTCCAACCAACCAACAATTCACAAAATGGTACAAACCCCAAATTGAGACTCTGCATGGAAAATTCTGCAAAAATCCTCTGTGTACAACATAAAACACCAAATAATGCAAGCAGAGCAGAATTAGGCCGATACCCGCTAATCATCAAAATGCAGAAAAGAGACGTTAAATTCTACAACCAACTAAAAGGATCCGATTCCCAAACCTTCCATAACAAAGCCATCATCTCCAGAGAGATGAACCTGGAGAAGAGTCACCTAAGCAAGCTGGTCCTGTTCACAAACAGACCCCACAGAGCCCCAGGACAGCAACACAATTAGACCCAACCAAATCATGAGAAAACAAGAGGATAATTACTTGACACATTGGAAAGAATTTACAAAAAAAAAACAGAGCAAACTAGAATGCTATTTGGCCCTAAACAGAGAGTACACAGTGGCAGAATACCTGACTGCTGTGAAAGACCCAAACTTAAGGAAAGCTTTGACTATGTACAGACTCAGTGAGCATAGCCTTGCTATTGAGAAAGGCCGCCGTAGGCAGACATGGCTCTCAAGAGAAGACAGGCTATGTGCTCACTGCCCACAAAATGAGGTGGAAACTGAGCTGCACTTCCTAACCTCCTGCCCAATGTATGACCATATTAGAGAGACATATTTCCCTCAGATTACACAGATCCACAAAGAATTCGAAAACAAATCCAATTTTGATAAACTCCCATATCTACTGGGTGAAATTCCACAGTGTGCCATCACTTGCTATTGAGAAAGGCGGCCAAAGACAGACCTGGCTCTCAATTTTAACATATGTTTCCCATGCCAAAAAAGCCCATGATTTGAATTCAATTGAATTGAGAGAGTAGGAGGGAGAGATAACATTTGTATGTGAACTGCATAGGTGTGTTAAGAGAGAGTGAGAGAATCAGTTGCTTATGAAGCATTATTGTGATGTACAGGTAAGTGGACATTTTTAAAGGCTTTTAGATTCAATGTTCTCCTTTACTTACAAACGCATGTCATCATTGCGAACCTGAGTAATCAGATCCCATTCAGAGTAATATATTGACAGTTCTCCAGTTCTCCAGTTCCCCAGTTCCCCAGTTCCCCAGTTCTCCAGTTCCCCAGTTCTCCAGTTCCCTAGTTCCCCAGTACTCTAGTTCCCCAGTACTCTAGTTCCCCAGTACTCTAGTTCCCCAGTACTCTAGTTCCCCAGTACTCTAGTTCCCCAGTACTCTAGTTCCCCAGTACTCTAGTTCCCCAGTACTCTAGTTCCCCAAAGGCACAAATTATCACATACTCTTGTAAATCCATTTCATTAAGGTTCATTTAAATTAGTTCTGGGGAGGAGCTAATTGTACTTCTTAGTTACACGGGTTGTACAATATCAGATAAGCTTCCCAGAAACATAGCCCCTTCCTTTATATTTGTTTATTTTGTCTTTTGGTAATTTAAGCAGTTAGTCTGCTCCATAACTCCAGAATGTGGCTCATCTCTTCTCCAAGAGAGAACGGTGAACTCCAGAATGTTGCTCATCTCTTCTCCAAGAGAGAACGGTGAACTCCAGAATGTGGCTCATCTCTTCTCCAAGAGAGAACGGTGAACTCCAGAATGTGGCTCATCTCTTCTCCAAGAGAACGGTGAACTCCAGAATGTTGCTCATCTCTTCTGTGAACTCAGAATGTTGCTCATCTCTTCTCCAAGAGAGAGAATGGTGAACTGAACCAGAATGTTGCTCATCTCTTCTCCAAGAGAGAACGGTGAACTCCAGAATGTGGCTCATCTCTTCTCCAAGAGAGAATGGTGAACTCCAGAATGTGGCTCATCTCTTCTCCAAGAGAGAACGGTGAACTCCAGAATGTGGCTCATCTCTTCTCCAAGAGAGAACGGTGAACTCCAGAATGTTGCTCATCTCTTCTCCAAGAGAGAACGGTGAACTCCAGAATGTTGCTCATCTCTTCTCCAAGAGAGAACGGTGAACTCCAGAATGTTGCTCATCTCTTCTCCAAGAGAGAACGGTGAACTCCAGAATGTGGCTCATCTCTTCTCCAAGAGAGAACGGTGAACTCCAGAATGTGGCTCATCTCTTCTCCAAGAGAGAACGGTGAACTCCAGAATGTGGCTCATCTCTTCTCCAAGAGAGAACGGTGAACTCCAGAATGTGGCTCATCTCTTCTCCAAGAGAGAACGGTGAACTCCAGAATGTGGCTCATCTCTTCTCCAAGAGAGAACGGTGAACTCCAGAATGTTGCTCATCTCTTCTCCAAGAGAGAACGGTGAACTCCAGAATGTTGCTCATCTCTTCTCCAAGAGAGAACGGTGAACTCCAGAACGTGGCTCATCTCTTTTCTAAGAGAAGAGGTTTCACATCTTCTTGCCTCACTAAGAATGGAAGAAATTTGAGCGATGCTAACGTTAATTCCATCTCCCTCTCTTACTCAATTCAATGGGCTTTATTGGCATTGGAAACATATATTTACTCGCTCTCTCTCTCTCTCCACTTCTACTTCTACTCTTCTCTCTCTTTTGTTAATTCCATGTGAACTCCACCAACTGTTAGCTTAATGTGGCTAATAATAGCTAGCGGATTAATTGGACTAATTGGATCTAGTGGAAGATGATTCGACAAGAGAGACAAGAGGATGTCTATTGGAGTATAACTGTAGCTGGGAACTAATCGTATCTTTAGCCAAACCTTGTTTGTGACTCTTGTTGCCAAAGGCGTCTGTTGTGTCAGTAGTTTTTCTCCGTCTATGTGAGCGAAGGAGATAGGAGTGAGTCTTGTGGCGATCCCCCTAAATCAGGAAGAGAAGAGAGGCGTCTTTTTCTTTCCTTGATTTCCCCCCCTCTTCCTCCTCTGCGCTCTTTGTAAGGCTCCCTCGTTTTTCTTACCTCTGTGGTTCAACATCTCCCCTAAGGGAGGCTCAGGGACCACGAGTCTGAAGGGATGTGTGTGTGTGTGTGTGGTGGGGAGACAAGACAGTTGTGCCCTACCATGTATATTATACACCCCTAGGCATGTTGCATGGCCGCCCCTCAAATCAGTCAGGTGTCAAAAAAAAACGCCCACCCTTGAGAAACTCTTTCTCTCGCTCTCTCGCTCTCTGACACACAAAAACACTTTGAAATAGCATGCAGTGCCAAAGAAATGCTAGCAAAATGCATGTAAATGCTTGAGTGTTTCTGTTCCTTTGCATAACTATTCACACTACTCCCTCCTCTCTCCTCCTTGCCACACACGCACACACACACACACACACACACATACATCACAGGCACCCACATCCCTTCAGATTCTTTCTCCCTGAGCCTCCCCTAGGCAATATGTTGATTCAGTCAATCCAGACATGAATTTAACGACATTAGATCCCTGAAAATGTTCTTCAATATTTCTGACTCATGGGTCTATGGGTCTATGGTGTTGGTGGTCTATGGGTCTATGGGTCTATGGTGTTGGGGGTCTATGGGTCTATGGGTCTATGGTGTTGGGGGTCTATGGGTCTATGGTGTTGGTGGTCTATGGGTCTATGGGTCTATGGTGTTGGTGGTCTATGGGTCTATGGTGTTGGTGGTCTATGGGTCTATGGGTCTATGGTGTTGGTGGTCTATGGGTCTATGGGTCTATGGTGTTGGTGGTCTATGGGTCTATGGGTCTATGGTGTTGGTGGTCTATGGGTCTATGGGTCTATGGTGTTGGTGGTCTATGGGTCTATGGGTCTATGGGTCTATGGTGTTGGTGGTCTATGGGTGGTCTATGGGTCTATGGGTCTATGATGTTGGTGGTCTATGGGTCTATGGGTTGGTGGTCTATGGTGGTCTATGGGTCTATGGTGTTGGTGGTCTATGGGTCTATGGTGGTCTATGGGTCTACGGGTCTATGGTGTTGGTGGTCTATGGGTCTATGGGTCTATGGTGTTGGTGGTCTATGGGTCTATGGTGTTGGTGGTCTATGGTGTTGGTGGTCTATGGTGTTGGTGAGGAGCTCGTTGTTTGTTCTTTCGGCGATGTGCACCTTTCCTTCAGGACGAAAGTTATGTCACTGTAACCCGACAGATTTTCTATTCTGCTACATAGAGCCGTGACTACACGGAACTCTATTCCACAGTGCTACATAGAGCCGTGACTACACGGAACTCTATTCCACAGTGCTACATAGAGCCGTGACTACACGGAACTCTATTCCACAGTGCTACATAGAGCCGTGACTACACGGAACTCTATTCCACAGTGCTACATAGAGCCGTGACTACACGGAACTCTATTCCACAGTGCTACATAGAGCCGTGACTACACGGAACTCTATTCCACAGTGCTACATAGAGCCGTGACTACACGGAACTCTATTCCACAGTGCTACATAGAGCCGTGACTACACGGAACTCTATTCCACAGTGCTACATAGAGCCGTGACTACACGGAACTCTATTCCACAGTGCTACATAGAGCCGTGACTACACGGAACTCTATTCCACAGTGCTACATAGAGCCGTGACTACACGGAACTCTATTCCACAGTGCTACATAGAGCCGTGACTACACGGAACTCTATTCCACAGTGCTACATAGAGCCGTGACTACACGGAACTCTATTCCACAGTGCTACATAGAGCCGTGACTACACGGAACTCTATTCCACAGTGCTACATAGAGCCGTGACTACACGGAACTCTATTCCACAGTGCTACATAGAGCCGTGACTACACGGAACTCTATTCCACAGTGCTACATAGAGCCGTGACTACACGGAACTCTATTCCACAGTGCTACATAGAGCCGTGACTACACGGAACTCTATTCCACAGTGCTACATAGAGCCGTGACTACACGGAACTCTATTCCACAGTGCTACATAGAGCCGTGACTACACGGAACTCTATTCCACAGTGCTACATAGAGCCGTGACTACACGGAACTCTATTCCACAGTGCTACATAGAGCCGTGACTACACGGAACTCTATTCCACAGTGCTACATAGAGCCGTGACTACACGGAACTCTATTCCACAGTGCTACATAGAGCCGTGACTACACGGAACTCTATTCCACAGTGCTACATAGAGCCGTGACTACACGGAACTCTATTCCACAGTGCTACATAGAGCCATGACTACATGGAACTCTATTCCACCTCAGATAACTGATGCAGCAGTAGAATCAGTTTTAAAAACAAACAGATACAAATACACCTCACTGTGAAGAGACACACAAAGGCACAGACACACATACGACACCCGGTCTACACACACGTAAACATGGATGCCTGAGGGAACACACGTAATGTCATGTAATATTTTAACTGGTATATAACTGCCTTAAATGTTGCTGGACCCCAGCAGCTAATGGGGATCCTTAATGAGTACAACGTCCAGGGCCCACATGACTTTGCCCAGGGCCCACATGACTTTGACCAGGGCCCACATGACTTTGACCAGGGCCCATATGTCTTTGACCAGGGCCCATAGGGCTTTGATCACAAGTTGTGCCCTTTATAGGGAACATTTTGATTGCATCCAGTGTTCTAATGACATTCCTTGCTGTTCAAAAGGTGCATAAGTCATAGACCTTTATGAGAAGAAAAACACTAGTTAATAAAAATGTATCTGAAAAAAAGATTTGACAGAATAATTTAATGTCTTCTTTGGTGGGAGTTATGGGAGCAGGGAAATGTTTGGAAAATGAAGGTTAGTGTGTGTGTGTGTGTGTGGGGGGGTGTGTGTACATGTGTGTTTTTGGATGGTCATGAGTTCATGAGTAAGGTCATCATGAGTCTAAAATGTTTTTGTGTCTTGTGAGATGCTGGTGGACTCATCTGTCGAACACTCAACACCACTCTCTCACACTGTAATTCTTCTGTTTCTCTTCCCCTGTCATAACCAAGATGGGGCTCGGGTTCTGTTTCTCTTCCCCTGTCATAACCAAGATGGGGCTCGGGTTCTGCATATCTTCCCCTGTCATAACCAAGATGGGGCTCGGGTTCTGCTTATCTTCCCCTGTCATAACCAAGATGGGGCATGGGTTCTGTATATCTTCCCCTGTCATAACCAAGATGGGGCTCGGGTTCTGCATATCTTCCCCTGTCATAACCAAGATGGGGCTCGGGTTCTGTATATCTTCCCCTGTCATAACCAAGATGGGGCTCGGGTTCTGTTTATCTTCCCCTGTCATAACCAAGATGGGGCTCGGGTTCTGCATATCTTCCCCTGTCATAACCAAGATGGGGCTCGGGTTCTGTTTATCTTCCCCTGTCATAACCAAGATGGGGCTCGGGTTCTGTTTCTCTTCCCCTGTCATAACCAAGATGGGGCTCGGGTTCTGTATCTCTTCCCCTGTCATAACCAAGATGGGGCTCGGGTTCTGTATCTCTTCCCCTGTCATAACCAAGATGGGGCTCGGGTTCTGTATATCTTCCCTGTCATAACCAAGATGGGGCTCGGGTTCTGCATATCTTCCCCTGTCATAACCAAGATGGGGCTCGGGTTCTGCATATCTTCCCCTGTCATAACCAAGATGGGGCTCGGGTTCTGTTTCTCTTCCCCTGTCATAACCAAGATGGGGCATGGGTTCTTGTCAGTGTTGGGGTGTTCGCGTAGCCTAAGAGGGGTTATGACGAGAAGATGGGCACACACACACACAGTGCAGAAGTTAGGCAGGGTTACACCCCAAACCAAACAATGCCACAATGCCTTATTCAATAACCAACGGGAGTATGAAGTATCTCATTGATTGGACGGGGTCATAGCCAATGGGCTCAGCTCTAGGAAATAAGAATTCAGAGATTGGCTGGAAGGAACGAGGATATGGGAAAACTTGGTTGAACTGAAAGCAACATTGATTGTCTTAGACCGCTGTTCAACAGAGTATACGACTGAAGTTAAAGGCTGTATCCAAAATAGCCCTACTAAATATTAACGCAACATGTAAAGAGCTGGTCCCATGTTTCATGAACTGAAAGAAAAGATCCCAGAAATGTTCCATATGCACAAAAAAACCTAACTTCTCTAAAATGTTGTACACAAATGTGTTAATAACATCCTTAGTTAGTGAGCATTTATCCATTGCCAACACAATCCATCCACCGGACCGGTGTGACATATCAAGAAGCTGATTAATCAGCATGATCATTACACAGGTGCACGTTGTGCTGGGGACAATAAAAGGCCACTCTAAAATGTGCAGTTTTGTCAAACACCACAATGTCACAGATGTCTCAAGTTTTCAGGGAGCGTGCAATTGGCAGAGCTGTTGCCTGAGATTTGAATGTTCAGTTCTCGACCATAAGCCGCCTCCTACACCAATTTTGGAAAATGTGTCAGTACGTCCAACCAGCCTCACAACTGCAGACCACGTGTATTAGCTGGTTGGTTGAATAGGTAGCCCACACCTTTAGCTGGTTGGTTGAATAGGTAGCCCACACCTTTAGCTGGTTGGTTGAATAGGTAGCCCACACCTTTAGCTGGTTGGTTGAAGAGGGCAGCCACACCTTTAGCTGGTTGGTTGAAGAGGGCAGCCACACCTTTAGCTGGTTGGTTGAAGAGGGCAGCCACACCTTTAGCTGGTTGGTTGAATAGGTAGCCCACACCTTTAGCTGGTTGGTTGAATAGGTAGCCCACACCTTTAGCTGGTTGGTTGAATAGGTAGCCCACACCTTTAGCTGGTTGGTTGAATAGGTAGCCCACACCTTTAGCTGGTTGGTTGAATAGGTAGCCCACACCTTTAGCTGGTTGGTTGAATAGGTAGCCCACACCTTTAGCTGGTTGGTTGAATAGGTAGCCCACACCTTTAGCTGGTTGGTTGAATAGGTAGCCCACACCTTTAGCTGGTTGGTTGAATAGGTAGCCCACACCTTTAGCTGGTTGGTTGAATAGGTAGTCCACACCTTTAGCTGGTTGGTTGAAGAGGGCAGCCACACCTTTAGCTGGTTGGTTGAATAGGTAGTCCACACCTTTAGCTGGTTGGTTGAAGAGGGCAGCTACAAAACACCAGGTGCAAAAGATCCATTGGTTACAAGGAAGGAGATTGAAAAAAACCACCCAGAACAGTATGATGGAAGGAAGTCATCTATATTATGCTCCCTGGGGTAAGAATGTAAATAATGGTAGAAGTTTATAGTAAAGATCTAGACTCTCTAGCAATCTTCTGTGACAAGGTAAGGGGCGCTGACGCGAGGTCAGGGGCGCTGACGCGAGGTCAGGGGCGCTGACGCGAGGTCAGGGGCAATGACGCGAGGTCAGGGGCAATGACGCGAGGTCAGGGGCAATGACGCGAGGTCAGGGGCACTGACGCGAGGTCAGGGGCACTGACGCGAGGTCAGGGGCACTGACGCGAGGTCAGGGGCACTGACATGAGGTCAGGGGAAAGGTCAGAGGGAAAGTTAGTCACCAAGAGAGAGATCTTGCAATGCCTGTGACTCTCAAGCATTATGGGTTTCTCTCATTAGCTGGAGTGGTTTTAGTGTTGGTGTGTGTGTGTAACTACAGTGTTAATCTGTTGTACAGCTAGAGAATGAGACAGTTTTAAGTCCTGCACTCATTGCTCACTCTGGACTCAGTCACAGCCTACCTTTTTTTCCATCCCATTCCCTATATAGTGCAGTATGTCTGACCAGGGCCTATAGGGAATAGGGTGCACTACTGTTGACCAGAGACCTATAGGGAATAGGGTGCACTACTGTTGACCAGAGACCTATAGGGAATAGGGTGCACTACTGTTGACCAGAGACCTATAGGGAATGTCTGTCTGTCTGACTCAGCTTTTGTAGATCAGGATGTTTTATATTACTGCATAAGCCAGTCAAATTACCATAATAGTACTGCATAAGCCAGTCAAATCACCATACTATTACTGCATAAACCAGTCAAATCACCATACTATTACTGCATAAACCAGTCAAATCACCATACTATTACTGCATAAACCAGTCAAATCACCATACTATTACTGCATAAACCAGTCAAATCACCATACTATTACTGCATAAACCAGTCAAATCACCATACTATTACTGCATAAACCAGTCAAATCACCATACTATTACTGCATAAACCAGTCAAATCACCATACTATTACTGCATAAACCAGTCAAATCACCATACTATTACTGCATAAACCAGTCAAATCACCATACTATTACTGCATAAACCAGTCAAATCACCATACTATTACTGCATAAACCAGTCAAATCACCATACTATTACTGCATAAACCAGTCAAATCACCATACTATTACTGCATAAACCAGTCAAGTCACCATACTATTACTGCATAAACCAGTCAAGTCACCATACTATTACTGCATAAACCAGTCAAATCACCATACTATTACTGCATAAACCAGTCAAATCACCATACTATTACTGCATAAACCAGTCAAATCACCATACTATTACTTCATAAACCAGTCAAATTACCATAATATTACTGCATAAAACAGTCAAATCACCAAAATATGGTCCTCATGGGCGATTTCAACTGGGATTGGTTATCTCCAATCTCTGAGGCCATAACATAAGAACTGTTCAATACTCCAACTATAAATACAGTCACAAAACTCAATCCCAAAGACATCTCTAAATCAACACTTATTGATGTTATTCTAACAAATACTCGGCCGTTGGGATTTTCTCTAATGATTTAAGTGATATCATTGTACAGTTGCTTGCATTAGAGACACCAACATCCCCAAAGTGCTCTGTCGGATTCATAGTCAAATGAAGTTTTAGGCAGTTCTGTGAGCAGACATTCCTGCATGAACTTTATGCAAATGGTACGGCAGGGTAGCCTAGTAGTTAGAGCGTTGGACTAGTAACCGAAAGGTTGCAAGTTCATATCCCCAGAGCTGACAAGGTACAAATCTGTTGTTCTGCCCCTGAACAAGGCAGTTAACCCACTGTTCCTAGGCAGTCATTGAAAATAGGAATTTGTTCTTAACTGACTTGCCTGGTTAAATAAACAAAGACACTCCCATATTGAAGACACTCCCATTTTCATTCCATGTTTTCTACTATCTGTGATAAACACACCCCTCTCAAAAGGTACCGGGTAAGGAGGAAGAGACACTTCCTGGTTTACAGGACAATTATCTGATTGGATCCATAAATACACAGTGGGCCAAAGGCAGAAAGGGGTAATTCCCAGGCCGAATGATATAGTGGGAGAATTCAGTTATTCAGGGCTCTGAGCAAGAAGTGCACCTTGTTAATACGGAAATGCAAATCTAGCTTTTATTACAAATCTACCAAGGCAAACCTCAATAACCCGACCAAATTATGGGAAAACCATTTAAATCCATGAATGCTAACATTAACTCCTCTGTTGAAATTGACCTGAAATTCAATGGATGTGACTCACAAGAATAAACTGTTTGACATGTTTAATGAGCATTTTGTTAAAAGCTGGGCATTTTATTTGATAATGAACTCTTTCCTAACATCTCAAATGAGGCTGCGAATGAAACTGCCACGTGCTCAGCTTATTGGTTCATTTATTTCATTTTTACAGAGATTGAGCTTTCAGAAGTTGTAAAGGAACTCAAATCTATTGATAATAAGAAAGCAGCTGGTCCGGATGAATTAAACCCCCCAAAAATTGGTTCAGGGATTATTGCTGCCCTTCTCACTCATATATTAAATTCTCTCATTGGCGAATAATAACATTCCAAAATTCTGGAAAGCAGCCTATGTCACGCCTTCACATAAAGGTGGAGATCCGTCCCAGTTGGATACATATTCTACTGTATTATTTAAGTCATTGTTGTTGCCAACGTGATGCTTTTGGAATATTTGTATTCTGTACAGACTTCCTTTTTTTCCCCTTTCACTTTTTTTATTTTAACTCTGTCAGTTCGGTTTAGTATTGTGGAGAAACTGAAATGTTGTTGATCCACCCTCAGTTTTCTCCTTTCACAGCCATTAAACTCTGTAGCTGTTTTAAAGTCACCATTGGTCTCATGGTGACATCCCAAAGCAGTTTCCTTCCTGTCCGGCAGAAGGTCGACTGTATCTTTGTTGTCATCATCCACTGCATGACTATTAGCTTAAAGAGTGACTGCTTTTTAAAAAAGTGACTTCTCATTGTGAAAATGGCCTGTATGGGATCGATAAAAAAAATAAAAAAAATTGTGCGTCGAAAGTGACTACAATGTGGAAATAGGATAATTTTGGTCATAAAGTCAAATCTAAAACAGAGATTACGAGATGATTGGGAGAAAAATGTTACGTCACGGAATGAAGGGTACAGTAACAGCTGGCAGTCAATTTGGTTTGACAGTCCATATCCTAATGGGGCTGGTTAGGACCATCAGTACATTACACAATGTACACGGGACAATGTCAATAGCTCCACATTTCAATGACTTACAAAATCTCAAAACCAAACTATAAAATGTAGAAATTCATATAAAAAAATATATTAAAAACATTTGAGACAACTGAAATATGAATATATGAAAATATTATCCCATTTACATCATTTAATTCATAGGCTATCCAAACTAACTATATAGTCAGAGATAGGCCATCCAAAGTCAAATCCAACTTTGCCATGGTCGCATACCAGCTGGTTGAAGCTAATTGGCAAAAATAATTTGTCTAACTCTTCCCACCTGTGGACACATCAAACCGCACAAACAACTCAAATCAAATTCAGTCGTCATGGCCGCTAGCGTTAAAATGTTAAATCTAAACAAAAATCCCCATCAAAATTGGTCTGTTTAATTTAGAGATACCTGTTCGTCTTGTATGGGCTGCATCTCAGTTTACTCCATCTGCCGATATAGTATGTAGAGTCCGAACAGATGAGACTCTGTACATGAACATGACGGTGTTCTCCATTTTGCTCTAGGGCGCTGGGAGGGTGCAGTGCGTTCTATGCCTCCACAATCATCACAAGACTTGACTTCGTCTGAAGTCGGTAGTTTTTGGTACCTTTCCCCAGATCTGTGCCTCCGCCACAATCCTGTCTCAGCACTCTACCAACAATTACTTTGACCTCACAACTTGGTTTTTGCTCTGACATGCACTGTCAATTGTGGGATCATACATAGACACGTGTGTGTGCCTTTCCAAATCATGTCCAATCAATTGAAATTGACCACAGGTGGACTCCAATCAAGTTGAAGAAACATCGCAAGGATGATCAATGGAAACAGGATGCACCTGAGCTCAATTTATTATTTAATTTTCTCATAGCAGATACATTAGCAAAAATGTCTAAAAACCTATTTTCACTTTGTCATTATTGTTATTATATTGTGTGTAGATTAATGAGGAAAAAAATCAAATGTAAGCAATTTTTTTGAAAAAGGCTGAATGTGAATAAAGCAAATGTGGAAAAGTCAAGGGGTCTCAGTACCTTCTGAATGCACTGTATAGTATAGTATGTATATGTATGTAGAGTATGGAGATAGTTCAGTGCCTAAAAATAAAAAATGAAGAAAGAAATGTATATGTTTCCTGATCTTTCTTATAGGGGGTGGTACTGTATATACACTACATTACCAAAAGTATGTGAACATCTCATTCCAAAATCATGGGCATTAATATGGAGTTGGTTCCCCCTTTGATGCTATAACAGCCTCCCCTCTTCTGGGAAGGCTTTCCACTAGATGTTGGAACATTGCTGCTATAACAGCCTCCACTCTTCTGGGAAGGCTTTCCACTAGATGTTGGAACATTGCTGCTATAACAGCCTCCACTCTTCTGGGAAGGCTTTCCACTAGATGTTGGAACATTGCTGCTATAACAGCCTCCCCTCTTCTGGGAAGGCTTTCCACTAGATGTTGGAACATTGCTGCTATAACAGCCTCCACTCTTCTGGGAAGGCTTTCCACTAGATGTTGGAACATTGCTGCTATAACAGCCTCCACTCTTCTGGGAAGGCTTTCCACTAGATGTTGGAACATTGCTGCTATAACAGCCTCCACTCTTCTGGGAAGGCTTTCCACTAGATGTTGGAACATTGATGCTGCTTCCATTCAGCCACAAGAGCATTAGTGAGGTCGCGCACTATTGTTGGATGATTAGGCCTGGCTCGCAGTCGGCGTTCCAATTCATCCCAAAGGTGTTCGATGGGGTTTAGGTTAGGCCAGTGTGCAGGCAAGTCATGTTCTTCCATAAAATCATGTCAAACCATTTTTGTATGGACCTCGCTTTGTGCACGGGGGCATTGTCATGCTGAAACAGGAAAGGGCCTCCCCCAAACTGTTGCCACACATTTGGAAGCTCAGAATCGTCCAGAATTGTATGCTGTAGAGTTCAGATTTCACTGGAACTAAGGGACCTGAACAATGAAAAGCAGCTCCAGACCATTATTCCTCCTCCACCAAACTTTACAGTTGGCACTGTGCATTGAAAGTCACTGCACTCTTCAGTAAGGCTGTTCTACTGCCAATGTCTGTCTATGGAGATTGCAGGGCCGTGTGCTCGATTTTATACACTTGTCAGCAACAGGTGTGGCTGTAATAGCCAAACCCACTAATTTGAAGGGATGTCCACATTTATAATATATATATATATATATATATATATATATATATATATATATATATATATATATATATATATATATATATATTTCACCTTTATTTAACCAGGTAGGCCAGTTGAGAGCAAGTTCTCATTTACAACTTCGACCTGGCAAAGATAAAGCAAAGCAGTTCGACCTAAACAACAACACAGAGTTACACATGGAATAAACAAACATACAGTCAATAACACATAGAAAAAGTATATATACAGTGTGTGCAAATGAGGTAAGACAAAGGAGGTAAGGCAATAAATAGGCCATAGTGGTGAAATTATTACAATTTAGCAATTAGACACTGGAGTGATAGATGTGCAGAAGATGAATGTGCAAGTAGAGATACTGGGGTGCAAAGGAGAAGAAGAAAAAACAATATGGGGATGAGTTAGTTGGGCTATTTACAGATGAGATTACAGATGATGGTGCAATGATCTGTGAGCTGCTCTGACAGGTGAAGCTTAAAGTTAGTGAGGGAGATATGAGTTTCCAGCTTCAGTGATTTTTGCATTTTGTTCCAGTCCCAGGCAGCAGAGAACTGGAAGAAAAGGCGGCCAAAGCAGGTGTTGTTGAAAGGAAGTGTTGGCTTTGGGTGTGAAATATTCATGTTGGAGCGCGTGCTACGGTTGGGTGCTACTAAGGTGACCAGTGACCTGAGATAAGGTGGGGCTAAGGTGGGGCTTTAGATAGCAAAGACTTATAGATGACCTGGAGCCAGTGGGTTTGGAGACAAATTTGAAGCGAGGGCCAGCCGACTAGAGCATTCAGGTCGCAGTGGTGGGTAGTATATGGGGTTTGGTGACAAAACGGATGGCGCTGTGATAGACTGCAACCAATTTGCTGAGTAGAGTGTTAGAGGCTATTTTGTAAATGACATCTCCAAAGTCAAGGATCGATAGGATAGTCAGTTTTACAAGGGTATGTTTGGCAGCATGAGCGACGGATGCTTTGTTGCAAAATAGGAAGCCGATTCTAGATATAATTCTGAATTGGAGATGCTTAATGTGAGTCTGGAAGGAGAGTTTACAGTTTAACTAGACATCTAGATGTTTGTAGGCAGAACCGTACAGAGTAGTGATGCTAGACAGACGGGCAGGTCCGGGCAGCGATCAGTTGAAGAGAATGCATTTAGTTTTACTTGCATTCAAGAGCAGTTGGAGGCCACAGAAGGAGAGTTGTATGGCATTGAAGCTCATCTGGAGGTTAGTTAACACAGTGTCCAAAGCAGCAAGAGCGACATCATTGATGTATACAGAGAAAAGAGTCGGCCCGAGATCTGAACCCTGTGGCACCCCCATAGAGACTGCCAGAGGTCCGGACAAGAGGCCCTCTGATTTGACACACTGAACTCTGTTTGAGAAGTAGTTGGTGAACCAAGCGAGGCAGTCATTTGAGAAACCAAGGCTGTTTAGTCTGCGGTTATTGACAGAGTCGAAAGCCTTGGCCAGGTCGATCAATACGGCTGCACAGTATTGTCTTTTATCGATGGCGGTTATGATATCGTTTAGGACCTAGAGCGTGGCTGAGGTGCACCCATGACCATCTTGTAAACCAGATTGCATAGCTGAGAAGGTAAGGTGGGATTTGAAATGGTTGTGATCTGTTTATTAACTTGGCTTTCGAAGACCTTAGAAAGGCAGGGTAGGATAGTTATAGGTCTGTAACAGTTGGGGTCTAGAGTGTTTCCCCCTTTGAAGAGGGGGATGACCACGGCAGCTTTCCAATCTTTGGGGATCTCAGATTCTCAGCTCGCGGAACCCCTAGCGGTGAGAAGTTTTAAGATGGTGAGGAAAGCACTTTCAAAGAATAACCAGGCATCCTCTACTGATGTAATGAGGTCAATATCCTTCCAGGATACACAAGGAGCATTTGACAGTGATGAGGGGGGGTAATTTGACCATGGACCTATTACGGACGCAGGCTCGAGGCAGTGTGCTGAGATCCTGGTTGAAGACAGCTATAGGTGTATTTAGAGGGACGGTTGGTCAGGATGATATATTTGAGGGTGCCTGTGTTTACGGATTTAGGGTTGTACCTGGTAGGTTCCTTGATAATTTGTGTGAGATTGAGGGCATCTAGCTTAGATTGTAGGACGGCCGGGGTGTTAAGAATATCCCAGTTTAGGTCACCTAAGAGTACAAACTGTGAAGATAAATAGGGGGCAATTAATTCACATATGGTGTCCAGGGTACAGCTGGGGGCTGAGGGGGGTCTGTAACAAGTGACAACAGTGAGAGACTTATTTCTGTAAATGTGGATTTTTAAAAGTAGAAGCTCAAACTGTTTGGGTACAGACCTGGATAGCATGACAGAACTCTTGGTGGAAAATGTTGTAGTTGGGAATGAACATTTCAGAATTTTTGGTGGCCTTCCTAAGCCAGGATTCAGACATGACAAGGGCATCAGGGTTGGCAGAGTGTGCTAAAGCAGTGTAAAAAACAAACGTATGGAGGAGGCTTCTGATGTTAACATGCATGAAACCAAGGCTTTTGCCGTTACAGAAGTCAACAAATGAGAGCACCTGGGGAATGGGAGTGGAGCTAGGCACTGCAGGACCTGGATTCACCTCTACATCACCAGAAGAACAGAGGAGGAGTAGGATAAGGGTACGGCTAAAGTCTATAAGAACTGGTCATCTAGTGTGTTGGGGACAGAGAATAAAAGGAGCATATTTCTGGGTGTGGTAGAATAGATTCAAGGCATAATAATACAAGGGTATGGTAGGATGAGAGTACAGTGGAGGTAAACCTAGGCGTTGAGAGACAATGAGAGAGGTTTCGTCTCTGGAGGCACCAGTTAAGCCAGGTGAGGTCTCCGCATGTGTGTGCGGTGGGACAAAAGAGCTGTCTAAGGCATTTTGAGTGGGACTGAGGGCTCTACAGTGAAATTTAACAATAAGAACTAGCCGAAACCGCAGTAGACAAGGCATATTGACGTTAGAGAGAGGCATAAAGCTATCACAGGTGTTAATCAGGAGAGATTAGACAACAACTGGTAAATGGTGATGAATGGGCAGAGCGGTTCAGTGAGGTACATTCAGGACCTGAGTTCGAGGCTGGGGCTGACAGGTTAACAAAATGAGGTACCGTGTTATTGAAACAGTGCAGGGGGCATCAGCTGTGTAGCTGAGTGATCATAGGGTCAAAAGAGCAGCAATAGGTGAGAAAGGGGGCCGTCCGGTAGTCACTACTACACTGGGTGAGTCAGGGTGCTGTTCGGTAGTCACTACTACGCTAGGCGAGCAGGGGACACGGCGTTCAGAAAAGCTAGCAGGCCGGGGCTAGTAGATGGTTCTGTGGCAATATCGTAACAGATATCACCTGTTGAGACCACATCGGGCGATCACGTTGGCAGTTCAGTCGTGATGGATCAGTGTGGCTCCGAGTCGACAATATAGATTCCTGGCAAAGGAGTTATTGTAGCCCTAGAATTAGCTGGTATATGGGCCTAGCTTGAGGCTAACTCAAGGCTTAAAGTATATTTAGTTAGAAGATAGAAAGTGAGATTAAGATATATACAAAAAAGACTGGCTATTTACACAGGATAAGACACCCGATAAGACAGGGATAAGACACGGGATAAGACAGGGATAAGACACGGGATAAGACATGGGATATGATGGGGATAAGACACAGGATAAGATGGGGATAAGACACGGGATAAGACACAGGATAAGATGGGGATAAGACACGGGATAAGACACGGGATAAGACACGGGATATGACGGGGATAAGTCACAGGATAAGACTGGGATAAGACAGGGATATGACAGTGATAAGACGGGGGATAAGACACGGGATAAGACAGGGATAAGACACGGGATAAGACAAAGATATACACGTCGTCCTACTGCGTTTCCATCTTGGATTTAGAGATACATACTTTTGTACATACAGTGTACCTCTCAGATATAGGACAAACTGCGTTCAGATTTTTTTTGCGGGGGGGAGGGGCGACTATCTGTTGTTCCATATAGTGAATCAATTATGCAGTAATGCCACATTCAATGTTTCACCCCCCCCCCACCAAAAGTCTATTATTCATTTTTGATACCTCAAGGGGTCTTAAAATTCTAAATAAACTAGCAAATTTATCCTTGGTATGACCATCTTAAAGCAACCCCACATGTTAGCTTCGAACCCACCTCACCCAGGCTTAGACAGGGCTTAGACTCTAGAGGTTAAGGGAGATGTTACCATTAAGGGATATCTTACCAGAGGAACACTATTGATTTCTCACTGAACTCAATAGGGAGAGTGGGTGGCTGTGGCGCTCCCAGGCAGCCACTGGAGAGCAACATGAGTTACAACGTATCAAATGTTTATTTTTATTTTTTTATATATATATATATATATATATATATATATATATAGATGATTTTTGTCGCACTGCGTACTTTTCTTGCTCTTTTAACTGATTATGCTCTGACAACAATGGATTGTACAAATGTTTCGCATTTTCTCCAGGCTTACAAACATCATGCACCTCCACTGGCACGGCGTATCTGAGACAAACTTCAGTGCTTTGAGATCATGCAAGAAGCCGCGTGAGAGGGACTACATCTCCGAGCAGACGGAGGAAAATACTGACAATCGAATGCAGCAGAACTAAAATAGATAGAAATCACATGAATGCTGAGTTTGGAAGAAGAAGAAAAATACCCCCAGGACTCTCAGAATGTGCTCGTCTGTAATTAGAGATCATTGTGGATACATTTTAATTGCAACTTCAGTCAATAAATGTAAACATTGGATGTGTCACTGAAACATGCGCTCATGAAAATATCCCAGATTAATCTCTTTTCATACAAGACTATCAACTGTTCCGAAACGACTGGTCCAGAGAGGGGAAGAGAGGAGGGTTGGGGTGGCTGTGAATCACAGTACGCAGGCAGAGAGAAGAACAGACCAAGAGAAAGACGATTTTGACTGAATGTGTCTTCAACGTGGTCCTAAACGACTCCCAAGCTCAGTTTCAACTCTGGTTAGTGGCAGTACTCTACCATCCACCATGGACACATTATAAAACAGTTCAGCAGATCACCCTCCATGTCATCAGGATGTCCGATCCCCAAACAGGTCTCATTCTGTGTGGAGACTTTAATCACCTACACATCAAGATGCTGAAAAAACTCCCATCCAGACATGGAACAAGTGGACAAAGACAAGACCAGAGAGGACTGATCATTACCAATCTGAAGAATCACTACAACACCTCCTTATACTGGAGAAGATCTAGTAGACAGACGCACCGCCCAGTCAACTAGTAGACAGACACACAGCCCAGTCAACTAGAAGACAGACACACAGCCCAGACAACTAGTAGACAGACACACAGCCCAGTCAACTAGTAGACAGACAAACAACCCAGTCAACTAGTAGACAGACAAACAACCCAGTCAACTAGTAGACAGACACACAGCCCAGTCAACTAGTAGACAGACACACAGCCAAGTCAACTAGTAGACAGACACACAGCCCAGTCAACTAGTAGACAGACACACAGCCCAGTCAACTAGTAGACAGACACACAGCCCAGTCAACTAGTAGACAGACACACAGCCCAGTCAACCAGTAGACAGACACACAGCCCAGTCAACCAGTAGACAGACACACAGCCCAGTCGACTAGTATACAGACACATAAACCCTACTAGGGTAGCATCCAAATAAAAATATCTACTACAAAACTGAAAACCCGAAAGAAGAAGGACCCCTAAAGAATGATATTTTGAATGACGTCTTTGCTGAGGTATGGATACGAACCACAGAGACAGAGAGAGAGGTCATGAGCAGATGAGCTCAGACATTGTTCTGCTTGTTTTTAAAAATAGATAGATTTAGAGTTAGACTAACTTAGATATTTTTGTCAGGGACATATATAGGATGATACCCTCTACACCATAACCTTCACTATGTCATCAGGACATATACAGGATACTATCCTCCACAACATAACCTTCACTATGTCACCAGGACATATACGGGATACTACCCTCTACACCATAACCTTCACTATGTCATCAGGACATATACAGGATACTACCCTCTACAACATAACCTTCACTCCAAATCAAAACTCCAAACCTACAACCTGATTTTGGATGGAATTACTCTGAATGCTTCCTACACTCAAGGATTATACAGTAGAGAGGTTATATACAGTAGAGAGACTATATACAGTAGAGGCTTTATACAGTAGAGAGGTTATATACAGTAGAGAGACTATATACAGTAGAGGCTTTATACAGTAGAGAGGTTATATACAGTAGAGAGACTATATACAGTAGAGAGGTTATA
Source organism: Oncorhynchus tshawytscha (assembly GCF_018296145.1). Lineage (NCBI taxonomy): Eukaryota > Metazoa > Chordata > Actinopteri > Salmoniformes > Salmonidae > Oncorhynchus > Oncorhynchus tshawytscha. The sequence continues at coordinate 4,282,852 of NC_056441.1, read as the reverse complement.
TACAGTAGAGAGGTTATATACAGTAGAGAGGCTATATACAGTAGAGAGGCTATATACAGTAGAGAGACTATATACAGTAGAGGGGCTATATACAGTAGAGAGACTATATACAGTAGAGAGGTTATATACAGTAGAGAGATTATATACAGTAGAGAAGCTATATACAGTAGAGGCTTTATACAGTAGAGGGGCTATATATAGTAGAGAGACTATATACAGTAGAGAGGCTTTATACAGTAGAGAAGCTATATACAGTAAAGGCTTTATACAGTAGAGGGGCTATATACAGTAGAGAGACTATATACAGTAGAGAGGTTATATACAGTAGAGAGATTATATACAGTAGAGAGGCTATATACAGTAGAGAGGCTATATACAGTAGAGATGCTATATAGAGTAGAGAGGCTATATACAGTAGAGAGGTTATATACAGTAGAGAGTTTATATACAGTAGAGAGGCAATATACAGTAGAGAAGCTATATACAGTAGAGGGGCTATATACAGTAGAGAGGCTATATACAGTAGAGGGGCTATATACAGTAGAGAGGCTATATACAGTAGAGAGGCTATATACAGTAGAGGGGCTATATACAGGAGAGAGGCTATATACAGTAGAGAAGCTATATACAGTAGAGGGGCTATATACAGGAGAGAGGCTATATACAGTAGAGAGGCTATATACAGTAGAGAGGCTATATACAGTAGAGATGCTATATAGAGTAGAGAGGCTATATACAGTAGAGAGACTATATACAGTAGAGAGGCTATATACAGTAGAGAGGCAATATACAGTAGAGAGGCTATATACAGTAGAGGCTATATACAGTAGAGAGGCTATATACAGTAGAGAGGCTATATACAGTAGAGAGGCTATATACATACAGTAGAGGTTATATACTATAGAGTGGCTATATACAGTAGAGAGGCTATTTACAGTAGAGAGGCTATATACAGTAGAGATTCTATATACAGTAGAGAGGCTATATACAGTAGAGAGGTTATATACAGTAGCTATATACAGTAGTTTGGCTATATACAGTAGATATGTTATATACAGTAGCTATATACAGTAGAGAGGCTATATACAGTAGAGAGGCTATATACAGTAGAGAGGCTATATACAGCAGAGAGGTTATATACAGTAGAGAGGCTATATACAGTAGAGAGGCTATATACAGTAGAGGGGCTATATACAGTAGAGGGGATATATACAGGAGAGAGGCTATATACAGTAGAGAGGCTATATACAGTAGAGAGGCTATATACAGTAGAGATGCTATATAGAGTAGAGAGGCTATATACAGTAGAGAGGTTATATACAGTGGAGAGGTTATATACAGTAGAGAGGCAATATACAGTAGAGAGGCTATATACAGTAGAGGCTATATACAGTAGAGAGGCTATATACAGTAGAGAGGCTATATACAGTAGAGAGACTATATACAGTAGAGAGGCTATATACAGTAGAGAGGCTATATACAGTAGAGAGGTTATATACTATAGAGTGGCTATATACAGTAGAGAGGCTATTTACAGTAGAGAGGCTATATACAGTAGAGATTCTATATACAGTAGAGAGGCTATATACAGTAGAGAGGTTATATACAGTAGCTATATACAGTAGTTTGGCTATATACAGTAGATATGTTATATACAGTAGCTATATACAGTAGAGAGGCTATATACAGTAGAGAGGCTATATACAGTAGAGGGGCTATATACAGTAGAGAGACTATATACAGTAGAGAGGTTATATACAGTAGAGAGACTATATACAGTAGAGAGGCTATATACAGTAGAGAGGCTATATACAGTAGAGATGCTATATAGAGTAGAGAGGCTGTATACAGTAGAGAGGTTATATACAGTAGAGAAGCTATATACAGTAGAGGCTTTATACAGTAGAGGGGCTATATACAGTAGAGAGACTATATACAGTAGAGAGGCTTTATACAGTAGAGAAGCTATATACAGTAGAGGCTTTATACAGTAGAGGGGCTATATACAGTAGAGAGACTATATACAGTAGAGAGGTTATATACAGTAGAGAGATTATATACAGTAGAGAGGCTATATACAGTAGAGAGGCTATATACAGTAGAGATGCTATATAGAGTAGAGAGGCTATATACAGTAGAGAGGTTATATACAGTAGAGAGTTTATATACAGTAGAGAGGCAATATACAGTAGAGAAGCTATATACAGTAGAGGGGCTATATACAGTAGAGAGGCTATATACATTAGAGGGGCTATATACAGTAGAGAGGCTATATACAGTAGAGAGGCTATATACAGTAGAGAGGCTATATACAGTAGAGGGGCTATATACAAGAGAGATGCTATATACAGTAGAGAAGCTATATACAGTAGAGGGGCTATATACAGGAGAGAGGCTATATACAGTAGAGAGGCTATATACAGTAGAGAGGCTATATACAGTAGAGATGCTATATAGAGTAGAGAGGCTATATACAGTAGAGAGGTTATATACAGTAGAGAGACTATATACAGTAGAGAGGTTATATACAGTAGAGAGACTATATACAGTAGAGAGGCTATATACAGTAGAGAGGCTATATACAGTAGAGATGCTATATAGAGTAGAGATGCTATATACAGTAGAGAGGTTATATACAGTAGAGAAGCTATATACAGTAGAGGCTTTATACAGTAGAGGGGCTATATACAGTAGAGAGACTATATACAGTAGAGAGGTTATATACAGTAGAGAGACTATATACAGTAGAGAGGCTATATACAGTAGAGAGGCTATATACAGTAGAGATGCTATATAGAGTAGAGAGGCTATATACAGTAGAGAGGTTATATACAGTAGAGAAGCTATATACAGTAGAGGCTTTATACAGTAGAGGGGCTATATATAGTAGAGAGACTATATACAGTAGAGAGGCTTTATACAGTAGAGAAGCTATATACAGTAAAGGCTTTATACAGTAGAGGGGCTATATACAGTAGAGAGACTATATACAGTAGAGAGGTTATATACAGTAGAGAGATTATATACAGTAGAGAGGCTATATACAGTAGAGAGGCTATATACAGTAGAGATGCTATATACAGTAGAGAGGCTATATACAGTAGAGAGGTTATATACAGTAGAGAGTTTATATACAGTAGAGAGGCAATATACAGTAGAGAAGCTATATACAGTAGAGAGGCTATATACAGTAGAGAGGCTATATACAGTAGAGGCTATATACAGTAGAGAGGCTATATACAGTAGAGAGGCTATATACAGTAGAGAGGCTATATACAGTAGAGAGGCTATATACAGTAGAGAAGCTATATACAGTAGAGGGGCTATATACAGAGAGAGGCTATATACAGTAGAGAGGCTATATACAGTAGAGATGCTATATAGTAGAGAGGCTATATACAGTAGAGAGACTATATACAGTAGAGAGGCTATATACAGTAGGGAGGCAATATACAGTAGAGAGGCTATATACAGTAGAGGCTATATACAGTAGAGAGGCTATATACAGTAGAGAAGCTATATACAGTAGAGAGGCTATATACAGTAGAGAGGTTATATACTATAGAGTGGCTATATACAGTAGAGAGGCTATTTACAGTAGAGAGGCTATATACAGTAGAGATTCTATATACAGTAGAGAGGCTATATACAGTAGAGAGGTTATATACAGTAGCTATATACAGTAGTTTGGCTATATACAGTAGATATGTTATATACAGTAGCTATATACAGTAGAGAGGCTATATACAGTAGAGAGGCTATATACAGTAGAGAGGCTATATACAGCAGAGAGGTTATATACAGTAGAGAGGCTATATACAGTAGAGAGGCTATATACAGTAGAGGGGCTATATACAGTAGAGGGGCTATATACAGGAGAGAGGCTATTTACAGTAGAGAGGCTATATACAGTAGAGAGGCTATATACAGTAGAGATGCTATATAGAGTAGAGAGGCTATATACAGTAGAGAGGTTATATACAGTGGAGAGGTTATATACAGTAGAGAGGCAATATACAGTAGAGAGGCTATATACAGTAGAGGCTATATACAGTAGAGAGGCTATATACAGTAGAGAGGCTATATACAGTAGAGAGACTATATACAGTAGAGAGGCTATATACAGTAGAGAGGCAATATACAGTAGAGAGGCTATATACAGTAGAGGCTATATACAGTAGAGAGGCTATAGACAGTAGAGAGGCTATATACAGTAGAGAGGTTATATACTATAGAGTGGCTATATACAGTAGAGAGGCTATTTACAGTAGAGAGGCTATATACAGTAGAGATTCTATATACAGTAGAGAGGCTATATACAGTAGAGAGGTTATATACAGTAGCTATATACAGTAGTTTGGCTATATCAGTAGATATGTTATATACAGTAGCTATATACAGTAGAGAGGCTATATACAGTAGAGAGGCTATATACAGTAGAGGGGCTATATACAGTAGAGAGACTATATACAGTAGAGAGGTTATATAGAGTAGAGAGACTATATACAGTAGAGAGGCTATATACAGTAGAGAGGCTATATACAGTAGAGATGCTATATAGAGTAGAGAGGCTATATACAGTAGAGAGGTTATATACAGTAGAGAAGCTATATACAGTAGAGGCTTTATACAGTAGAGGGGCTATATACAGTAGAGAGACTATATACAGTAGAGAGGCTTTATACAGTAGAGAAGCTATATACAGTAGAGGCTTTATACAGTAGAGGGGCTATATACAGTAGAGAGACTATATACAGTAGAGAGGTTATATACAGTAGAGAGATTATATACAGTAGAGAGGCTATATACAGTAGAGAGGCTATATACAGTAGAGATGCTATATAGAGTAGAGAGGCTATATACAGTAGAGAGGTTATATACAGTAGAGAGTTTATATACAGTAGAGAGGCAATATACAGTAGAGAAGCTATATACAGTAGAGGGCTATATACAGTAGAGAGGCTATATACAGTAGAGGGGCTATATACAGCAGAGAGGCTATATACAGTAGAGAGGCTATATACAGTAGAGGGCTATATACAGGAGAGATGCTATATACAGTCGAGAGGGTATATACAGTAGAGAGGCTATATACAGTAGAGAGGCTATATACAGTAGAGAGGCTATATACAGTAGAGAGGCTATATACAGTAGAGAGGCTATATACAGTAGAGAGGCTATATACAGTAGAGAGGCTATATACAGTAGAGGCTATATACAGTAGAGAGGCTATATACAGTAGAGAGGCTATATACAGTAGAGAGGTTATATACAGTAGAGTGGCTATATACAGTAGAGAGGCTATATACAGTAGAGAGGCTATATACAGTAGAGAGGCTATATACAGTAGAGAGGCTATATACAGTAGAGAGGTTATATACAGTAGAGAGGCTATATACAGTAGTTTGGCTATATACAGTAGATAGGTTATATACAGTAGCTATATACAGTAGAGAGGCTATATACAGTAGAGAGGCTATATACAGTAGAGAGGCTATATACAGTAGAGAGACTATATACAGTAGAGAGGTTATATACAGTAGAGAGGATTATATACAGTAGAGAGGCTATATACAGTAGAGAGGCTATATACAGTAGAGAGGCTATATACAGTAGAGAGGCTATATACAGTAGAGAGGTTATATACAGTAGAGAGGCTATATACAGTAGAGGCTATATACAGTAGAGAGGGCTATATACAGTAGAGAGACTATATACAGTAGAGAGGCTATATACAGTAGAGAAGGCTATATACAGTAGAGGCTTTATACAGTAGAGAGGGCTATATACAGTAGAGAGACTATATACAGTAGAGAGGTTATATACAGTAGAGAGATTATATACAGTAGAGAGGCTATATACAGTAGAGAGGCTATATACAGTAGAGATGCTATATACAGTAGAGAGGCTATATACAGTAGAGAGGTTATATACAGTAGAGAGGTTTATATACAGTAGAGAGGCTATATACAGTAGAGAGGCTATATACAGTAGAGGGCTATATACAGTAGAGAGGCTATATACAGTAGAGGGGCTATATACAGCAGAGAGGCTATATACAGTAGAGAGGCTATATACAGTAGAGAGGGCTATATACAGGAGAGAGGCTATATACAGTAGAGAAGCTATATACAGTAGAGAGGGCTATATACAGTAGAGAGGCTATATACAGTAGAGAGGCTATATACAGTAGAGAGGCTATATACAGTAGAGATGCTATATACAGTAGAGAGGCTATATACAGTAGAGACTATATACAGTAGAGAGGCTATATACAGTAGAGAGGCTATATACAGTAGAGAGGCTATATACAGTAGAGGCTATATACAGTAGAGAGGCTATATACAGTAGAGAGGCTATATACAGTAGAGAGGCTATATACAGTAGAGAGGTTATATACAGTAGAGTGGCTATATACAGTAGAGAGGCTATTTACAGTAGAGAGGCTATATACAGTACAGAGAGATTCTATATACAGTAGAGAGGCTATATACAGTAGAGAGGCTATATACAGTAGAGAGGCTATATACAGTAGAGAGGCTATATACAGCAGAGAGGTTATATACAGTAGAGAGGCTATATACAGTAGAGAGGCTATATACAGTAGAGGGCTATATACAGTAGAGGGCTATATACAGGAGAGAGGCTATTTACAGTAGAGAGGCTATATACAGTAGAGAGGCTATATACAGTAGAGATGCTATATACAGTAGAGAGGCTATATACAGTAGAGAGGTTATATACAGTAGAGAGGTTATATACAGTAGAGTGGCAATATACAGTAGAGAGGCTATATACAGTAGAGGCTATATACAGTAGAGAGGCTATATACAGTAGAGAGGCTATATACAGTAGAGAGACTATATACAGTAGAGAGGCTATATACAGTAGAGAGGCAATATACAGTAGAGAGGCTATATACAGTAGAGGCTATATACAGTAGAGAGGCTATATACAGTAGAGAGGCTATATACAGTAGAGAGGTTATATACTATAGAGTGGCTATATACAGTAGAGAGGCTATTTCAGTAGAGAGGCTATATACAGTAGAGATTCTATATACAGTAGAGAGGCTATATACAGTAGAGAGGTTATATACAGTAGCTATATACAGTAGTTTGGCTATATACAGTAGATATGTTATATACAGTAGCTATATACAGTAGAGAGGCTATATACAGTAGAGAGGCTATATACAGTAGAGGGGCTATATACAGTAGAGAGACTATATACAGTAGAGAGGTTATATACAGTAGAGAGACTATATACAGTAGAGAGGCTATATACAGTAGAGAGGCTATATACAGTATACAGTAGAGATGCTATATACAGTAGAGAGGCTATATACAGTAGAGAGGTTATATACAGTAGAGAAGCTATATACAGTAGAGGCTTTATACAGTAGAGGGCTATATACAGTAGAGAGACTATATACAGTAGAGAGGTTATATACAGTAGAGAGATTATATACAGTAGAGAGGCTATATACAGTAGAGAGGCTATATACAGTAGAGATGCTATATACAGTAGAGAGGCTATATACAGTAGAGAGGTTATATACAGTAGAGAGTTTATATACAGTAGAGAGGCAATATACAGTAGAGAAGCTATATACAGTAGAGGGCTATATACAGTAGAGAGGCTATATACAGTAGAGGGCTATATACAGCAGAGAGGCTATATACAGTAGAGAGGCTATATACAGTAGAGGGGCTATATACAGGAGAGATGCTATATACAGTAGAGAAGCTATATACAGTAGAGAGGCTATATACAGTAGAGGCTTTATACAGTAGAGGGGCTATATACAGTAGAGAGACTATATACAGTAGAGAGGTTATATACAGTAGAGAGATTATATACAGTAGAGAGGCTATATACAGTAGAGAGGCTATATACAGTAGAGATGCTATATAGAGTAGAGAGGCTATATACAGTAGAGAGGTTATATACAGTAGAGAGTTTATATACAGTAGAGAGGCAATATACAGTAGAGAAGCTATATACAGTAGAGGGCTATATACAGTAGAGAGGCTATATACAGTAGAGGGGCTATATACAGCAGAGAGGCTATATACAGTAGAGAGGCTATATACAGTAGAGAGGGCTATATACAGGAGAGATGCTATATACAGTAGAGAAGCTATATACAGTAGAGGGCTATATACAGAGAGAGGCTATATACAGTAGAGAGGCTATATACAGTAGAGAGGCTATATACAGTAGAGATGCTATATACAGTAGAGAGGCTATATACAGTAGAGAGACTATATACAGTAGAGAGGCTATATACAGTAGAGAGGCAATATACAGTAGAGAGGCTATATACAGTAGAGGCTATATACAGTAGAGAGGCTATATACAGTAGAGAGGCTATATACAGTAGAGAGGCTATATACAGTAGAGAGGTTATATACTAGTAGAGTGGCTATATACAGTAGAGAGGCTATTTACAGTAGAGAGGCTATATACAGTAGAGATTCTATATACAGTAGAGAGGCTATATACAGTAGAGAGGCTATATACAGTAGAGAGGCTATATACAGTAGAGAGGCTATATACAGCAGAGAGGTTATATACAGTAGAGAGGCTATATACAGTAGAGAGGCTATATACAGTAGAGGGGCTATATACAGTAGAGAGGCTATATACAGGAGAGAGGCTATTTACAGTAGAGAGGCTATATACAGTAGAGAGGCTATATACAGTAGAGATGCTATATACAGTAGAGAGGCTATATACAGTAGAGAGGTTATATACAGTAGAGAGGTTATATACAGTAGAGAGGTTATATACAGTAGAGAGGCTATATACAGTAGAGGCTATATACAGTAGAGAGGCTATATACAGTAGAGAGGCTATATACAGTAGAGAGGCTATATACAGTAGAGAGGCTATATACAGTAGAGAGGCTATATACAGTAGAGAGGCAATATACAGTAGAGAGGCTATATACAGTAGAGGCTATATACAGTAGAGAGGCTATAGACAGTAGAGAGGCTATATACAGTAGAGAGGTTATATACTATAGAGTGGCTATATACAGTAGAGAGGCTATTTACAGTAGAGAGGCTATATACAGTAGAGATTCTATATACAGTAGAGAGGCTATATACAGTAGAGAGGTTATATACAGTAGCTATATACAGTAGTTTGGCTATATACAGTAGATATGTTATATACAGTAGCTATATACAGTAGAGAGGCTATATACAGTAGAGAGGCTATATACAGTAGAGGGGCTATATACAGTAGAGAGACTATATACAGTAGAGAGGTTATATAGAGTAGAGAGACTATATACAGTAGAGAGGCTATATACAGTAGAGAGGCTATATACAGTAGAGATGCTATATAGAGTAGAGAGGCTATATACAGTAGAGAGGTTATATACAGTAGAGAAGCTATATACAGTAGAGGCTTTATACAGTAGAGGGGCTATATACAGTAGAGAGACTATATACAGTAGAGAGGTTATATACAGTAGAGAGATTATATACAGTAGAGAGGCTATATACAGTAGAGAGGCTATATACAGTAGAGATGCTATATACAGTAGAGAGGCTATATACAGTAGAGAGGTTATATACAGTAGAGAGTTTATATACAGTAGAGAGGCTATATACAGTAGAGAAGCTATATACAGTAGAGGGCTATATACAGTAGAGAGGCTATATACAGTAGAGAGGGCTATATACAGCAGAGAGGCTATATACAGTAGAGAGGCTATATACAGTAGAGGGGCTATATACAGGAGAGATGCTATATACATACAGAGAGGCTATATACAGTACAGTAGAGGGCTATATACAGTAGAGGCTTATATACAGTAGAGGGCTATATACAGTAGAGAGACTATATACAGTAGAGAGGTTATATACAGTAGAGAGATTATATACAGTAGAGAGGCTATATACAGTAGAGAGGCTATATACAGTAGAGATGCTATATACAGTAGAGAGGCTATATACAGTAGAGAGGTTATATACAGTAGAGAGTTTATATACAGTAGAGAGGCAATATACAGTAGAGAAGCTATATACAGTAGAGGGCTATATACAGTAGAGAGGCTATATACAGTAGAGGGCTATATACAGCAGAGAGGCTATATACAGTAGAGAGGCTATATACAGTAGAGAGGCTATATACAGGAGAGGCTATATACAGTAGAGAGGCTATATACAGTAGAGAGAGGCTATATACAGTAGAGAGGCTATATACAGTAGAGAGGCTATATACAGTAGAGAGGCTATATACAGTAGAGAGGCTATATAGAGTAGAGAGGCTATATACAGTAGAGAGACTATATACAGTAGAGAGGCTATATACAGTAGAGAGCTATATACAGTAGAGAGGCTATATACAGTAGAGGCTATATACAGTAGAGAGGCTATATACAGTAGAGAGGCTATATACAGTAGAGAGGCTATATACAGTAGAGAGGTTATATACTAGTAGAGCTATATACAGGCTATATACAGTAGAGAGGCTATATACAGTAGAGAGGCTATATACAGTAGAGAGGCTATATACAGTAGAGAGGCTATATATAGTAGAGGCTATATAAGTAGAGAGGCTATATACAGTAGAGAGGCTATATACAGTAGAGAGGCTATATATACAGCAGAGAGGTTATATACAGTAGAGAGGCTATATACAGTAGAGAGGCTATATAGAGTAGGCTATATACAGTAGAGGCTATATACAGTAGAGGCTATATACAGTAGAGAGGCTATATACAGTAGAGAGGCTATATACACAGAGAGACTATATACAGTAGAGAGGCTATATACAGTAGAGAGGCTATATACAGTAGAGAGGCTATATACAGTAGAGAGGCTATATACAGTAGAGGCTATATACAGTAGAGAGGCTATATACAGTAGAGAGGCTATATACAGTAGAGAGGTTATATACTATAGAGAGGCTATATACAGTAGAGAGGCTATATACAGTAGAGAGGCTATATACAGTAGAGGATTCTATATACAGTAGAGAGGCTATATACAGTAGAGAGGTTATATACAGTAGCTATATACAGTAGAGAGGCTATATACAGTAGATATGTTATATACAGTAGCTATATACAGTAGAGAGGCTATATACAGTAGAGAGGCTATATATACAGTAGAGAGGCTATATACAGTAGAGAGACTATATACAGTAGAGAGGTTATATACAGTAGAGAGGCTATATACAGTAGAGAGGCTATATACAGTAGAGAGGCTATATACAGTAGAGAGGCTATATACAGTAGAGAGGCTATATACAGTAGAGAGGCTATATACAGTAGAGAGGCTATATACAGTAGAGAGGCTATATACAGTAGAGAGGCTATATACAGTAGAGAGGTTATATACAGTAGAGAGGTTATATACAGTAGAGAGATTATATACAGTAGAGAGGCTATATACAGTAGAGAGGCTATATACAGTAGAGATGCTATATAGAGTAGAGAGGCTATATACAGTAGAGAGGTTATATACAGTAGAGAGTTTATATACAGTAGAGAGGCAATATACAGTAGAGAAGCTATATACAGTAGAGTAGGGCTATATACAGTAGAGAGGCTATATACAGTAGAGGGGCTATATACAGCAGAGAGCTATATACAGTAGAGAGGCTATATACAGTAGAGAGGCTATATACAGTAGAGATGCTATATAGAGTAGAGAGGCTATATACAGTAGAGAGACTATATACAGTAGAGAGGCTATATACAGTAGAGAGGCAATATACAGTAGAGAGGCTATATACAGTAGAGGCTATATACAGTAGAGAGGCTATATACAGTAGAGAGGCTATATACAGTAGAGAGGCTATATACAGTAGAGAGGTTATATACTATAGAGTGGCTATATACAGTAGAGAGGCTATTTACAGTAGAGAGGCTATATACAGTAGAGATTCTATATACAGTAGAGAGGCTATATACAGTAGAGAGGCTATATACAGTAGAGAGGCTATATACAGTAGAGAGGCTATATACAGCAGAGAGGTTATATACAGTAGAGAGGCTATATACAGTAGAGAGGCTATATACAGTAGAGAGGCTATATACAGTAGAGGGCTATATACAGGAGAGAGGCTATTTACAGTAGAGAGGCTATATACAGTAGAGAGGCTATATACAGTAGAGATGCTATATAGAGTAGAGAGGCTATATACAGTAGAGAGGTTATATACAGTGGAGAGGTTATATACAGTAGAGAGGCAATATACAGTAGAGAGGCTATATACAGTAGAGGCTATATACAGTAGAGAGGCTATATACAGTAGAGAGGCTATATACAGTAGAGAGACTATATACAGTAGAGAGGCTATATACAGTAGAGAGGCAATATACAGTAGAGAGGCTATATACAGTAGAGGCTATATACAGTAGAGAGGCTATAGACAGTAGAGAGGCTATATACAGTAGAGAGGTTATATACTATAGAGTGGCTATATACAGTAGAGAGGCTATTTACAGTAGAGAGGCTATATACAGTAGAGCTTCTATATACAGTAGAGAGGCTATATACAGTAGAGAGGTTATATACAGTAGCTATATACAGTAGTTTGGCTATATACAGTAGATATGTTATATACAGTAGCTATATACAGTAGTAGAGAGGCTATATACAGTAGAGAGGCTATATACAGTAGAGGGGCTATATACAGTAGAGAGACTATATACAGTAGAGAGGTTATATACAGTAGAGAGATTATATACAGTAGAGAGGCTATATACAGTAGAGAGGCTATATACAGTAGAGATGCTATATAGAGTAGAGAGGCTATATACAGTAGAGAGGTTATATACAGTAGAGAAGCTATATACAGTAGAGGCTTTATACAGTAGAGGGGCTATATACAGTAGAGAGACTATATACAGTAGAGAGGTTATATACAGTAGAGAGACTATATACAGTAGAGAGGCTATATACAGTAGAGAGGCTATATACAGTAGAGATGCTATATAGAGTAGAGAGGCTATATACAGTAGAGAGGTTATATACAGTAGAGAGTTTATATACAGTAGAGAGGCAATATACAGTAGAGAAGCTATATACAGTAGAGGGGCTATATACAGTAGAGAGGCTATATACAGTAGAGGGGCTATATACAGCAGAGAGGCTATATACAGTAGAGAGGCTATATACAGTAGAGGGGCTATATACAGGAGAGATGCTATATACAGTAGAGAAGCTATATACAGTAGAGGGGCTATATACAGGAGAGAGGCTATATACAGTAGAGAGGCTATATACAGTAGAGAGGCTATATACAGTAGAGATGCTATATAGAGTAGAGAGGCTATATACAGTAGAGAGACTATATACAGTAGAGAGGCTATATACAGTAGAGAGGCAATATACAGTAGAGAGGCTATATACAGTAGAGGCTATATACAGTAGAGAGGCTATATACAGTAGAGAGGCTATATACAGTAGAGAGGCTATATACAGTAGAGAGGTTATATACTATAGAGTGGCTATATACAGTAGAGAGGCTATTTACAGTAGAGAGGCTATATACAGTAGAGATGCTATACACAGTAGAGAGGTTATATACAGTAGAGAGGCTATTTACAGTAGAGAGGTTATATACAGTAGAGAGGCTATATACAGTAGAGAGGCTATATACAGTAGAGAGGCTATATACAGTAGAGAGGCTATATACAGTAGAGAGGCTATATACAGTAGAGAGGTTATATACAGTAGAGAGGCTATATACAGTAGAGAGGCTATATACAGTAGAGAGGCTATTTACAGTAGAGAGGCTATATACAGTAGAGAGGCTATATACAGTAGAGAGGTTATATACAGTAGCTATATACAGTAGTTTGGCTATATACAGTAGATATGTTATATACAGTAGCTATATACAGTAGAGAGGCTATATACAGTAGAGAGGCTATATACAGTAGAGAGGCTATATACAGCAGAGAGGTTATATACAGTAGAGAGGCTATATACAGTAGAGAGGCTATATACAGTAGAGGGCTATATACAGTAGAGGGGCTATATACAGGAGAGAGGCTATATACAGTAGAGAGGCTATATACAGTAGAGAGGCTATATACAGTAGAGATGCTATATAGAGTAGAGAGGCTATATACAGTAGAGAGGTTATATACAGTGGAGAGGTTATATACAGTAGAGAGGCAATATACAGTAGAGAGGCTATATACAGTAGAGGCTATATACAGTAGAGAGGCTATATACAGTAGAGAGGCTATATACAGTAGAGAGACTATATACAGTAGAGAGGCTATATACAGTAGAGAGGCAATATACAGTAGAGAGGCTATATACAGTAGAGGCTATATACAGTAGAGAGGCTATAGACAGTAGAGAGGCTATATACAGTAGAGAGGTTATATACTATAGAGTGGCTATATACAGTAGAGAGGCTATTTACAGTAGAGAGGCTATATACAGTAGAGATTCTATATACAGTAGAGAGGTTATATACAGTAGCTATATACAGTAGTTTGGCTATATACAGTAGATATGTTATATACAGTAGCTATATACAGTAGAGAGGCTATATACAGTAGAGAGGCTATATACAGTAGAGAGGCTATATACAGTAGAGAGGTTATATACAGTAGCTATATACAGTAGAGAGGCTATATACAGTAGAGAGGTTATATACAGTAGAGAGGTTATATACATTAGAGAGGCTATATACAGTAGCGAGTCTATATACAGTAGAGAGGTTATATACAGTAGCTATATACAGTAGAGAGGCTATGTACAGTAGTGTGGCTATATACAGTAGAGGCTATATACAGTAGAGAGGTTATATACAGTAGAGAGTGTATACAGTAGAGGTTATATACAGTAGAGAGGCTATATACAGTAGAGGCTATATACAGTAGCGAGGCTATATACAGTAGAGAGGCTATATACAGTAACCAGTCTATATACAGTAACCAGGCTATATACAGTAGTGAGGTTATATACAGTAGAGAGGCTTTATACAGGAGAGAGGTTATATACAGTAGAGGCTATATACAGTAGCGAGGCTATATACAGTAGAGAGGCTATATACAGTAGAGGCTATATACAGTAGCGAGGCTACATACAGTAGTGAGTTTATATACAGTAGAGAGTGTATACAGTAGAGAGGCTATATACAGTAGAGAGGCTATATACAGTAGCGAGGCTATATACAGTGGCGAGGCTATATACGAGGCTATAAAAGTAGCAAGGCTACATACAGACACCGGTTAGTCAGGCTGATTGAGGTAGTATGTACATGTAGATATGGTTACTGATTATGCATATATGATGAACAGAGAGTAGTAGTAGCGTAAAGGAGGGGTTGGCGGGTGGTGGGACACAATGCAGATAGCCCGGTTAGCCAATGTGCGGAAGCACTGGTTGGTCGGGCCAATTGAGGTAGTATGTACATGAATGTATAGTTAAAGTGACTATGCATATATGATAAACAGAGAGTAGCAGCAGCTTAAAAAGAGGGGTTAGGGGGTTGGGGGGACACACACAATGCAAATAGTTTGGGTAGCCATTTGGTTACTTGTTCCATACCTAAAGTGTCAAACTATTTACAACGAGTGACTGGAGACCCATCTCTGTATCTTTCATACCTTGTAAAAATCCAGGAGAGCTTTATCATGAAAACACTCAAGCCAACAGCTTCTATCTGAGTGCACAACTCAGTACGCCGACCTACCAATGTCCAGCAGTACTCCCGCCCTTGTGAAAGCCACACACTCCTGGCTGACATCTACAGACCTCAGAAAACCAACACTGGTTAGATTGTTACTTGCTGACATGTCCAAAAGCCTTTGATCGAGCAGATGATGCAACGCTCCTGCAACATCTGTCTGACATTGAACTGTGTCCCAGGTTACTAGCCTGGCTCCACAGCCACACCGCCGGAAGAAGGCAGAGGGTGATGATGAATAGCACATTTAGCCCCGGGTCAGAGCTGACCTCTGGTGTGCAACAAGAGGATGTAGAGGATGTCCTGAGCCAAACCACTAACCAACATCAAAAAAACACAATTCCAAAAAACACACTTCCATGCGTTTGGAGGCGTAGCAGCTGGAAGAGTTGGCCACATCCAACAACATGAACATCCTGAATGGGGACAGAGTCTGTGGAAATTCATACATGTTTTTGTTTTCAAGAGAAACTCCACAACCTGCACCACTCGTTCTAAGGGGACAGGAAGTACCAGGTGATAACGTCTAAGTGTCTTGGTTTTTATCTAGACTCTACCCTCAGCGGTGACACACATGTGAGGAATGCCTCAAAACAACTGTCCTTGCCAGAAATGACCTACCCACTGGGGATCTGGTACCACAGTCAACACTACGCTGGTCGGGCCTTGTCTGGAATACGGTGGAGTGCTGTTAGTTGGATGCAGTAAAAAACAACAGGCCCAACTGGACAGGGTGCGGAGGAGGGACCTGAGGAATCATCTCCTCAGGTGGAGCAGTTCAACCACAGCTGCTGTCACTGCAGAGCAGGCAACAGCAGGCAACAGCAGGCAACATCAGGCAACAGCAGTCAACATCGGGCTACGGTGCACCAGGTGAAGGACATGAACACTGTTTAACACTCACAGCATGACCTGCTCCCTCCTAAAGAGCTGACTGCTCCACCAGGCTCCTGAGAATCAAACTGTCCTGTATCACTGCACATAGGAACCATCTGAGAATCAAACTGTCCTGTATCACTGCTCATAGGAACCATCTGAGAATCAAACTGCCCTGTATCACTGCTCATAGGAACCATCTGAGAATCAAACTGTCCTGTATCACTGCACGTAGGAACCATCTGAGAATCAAACTGCCCTGTATCACTGCCCATAGGAACCATCTGAGAATCAAACTGTCCTGTATCACTGCTCATAGGAACCATCTGAGAATCAAACTGTCCTGTATCACTGCTCATAGGAACCATCTGAGAATCAAACTGTCCTGTATCACTGCCCATAGGAACCATCTGAGAATCAAACTGTCCTGTATCACTGCCCATAGGAACCATCTGAGAATCAAACTGCCCTGTATCACTGCCCATAGGAACCATCTGAGAATCAAACTGCCCTGTATCACTGCCCATAGGAACCATCTGAGAATCAAACTGTCCCCACTGCCCATAGGAACCATCTGAGAATCAAACTGTCCCCACTGCTGTCAGACTGTACAATAAAAATAACTCTAGCTCTTAAATGGTTTTCAATTACCATCATGGAAAAAATGTTGTGTACCGTTTTTGAATCATCCTGTATTCTGTGTTGACGTGTGTTATGTGTTCTGGTTTTAAATTAGTTTTTTTGCAATTCTGCATTTCTTTATTTGTGAGGAAGAATAAATAAACTCAAACTAACTGAGATGTTACCATTAACTGAGATGTTACCATTAACTGAGATGTTACCATTAACTGAGATGTTACCATTAACTGAGATGTTACCATTAACTGAGATGTTACCATTAACTGAGATGTTACCATTAAGTGTGATGTTACCATTAACTGAGATGTTACCATTAACTGAGATGTTACCATTGTGTGATGTTACCATTAACTGAGATGTTACCATTAACTGAGATGTTACCATTAACTGAGATGTTACCATTAACTGAGATGTTACCATTAACTGAGATGTTACCATTGTGTGATGTTACCATTAACTGAGATGTTACCATTAACTGAGATGTTACCATTAACTGAGATGTTACCATTAACTGAGATGTTACCATTGTGTGATGTTACCATTAACTGAGATGTTACCATTGTGTGATGTTACCATTAACGGAGATGTTACCATTAACTGAGATGTTACCATTAACTGAGATGTTACCCTTAAGTGTGATGTTACCATTAACTGAGATGTTACCATTAACTGAGATGTTACCATTAACTGAGATGTTACCATTAACTGAGATGTTACCATTGTGTGATGTTACCATTAACTGAGATGTTACCATTAACTGAGATGTTACCATTGTGTGATGTTACCATTAACTGAGATGTTACCATTAACTGAGATGTTACCATTAACTGAGATGTTACCATTAACTGAGATGTTACCATTGTGTGATGTTACCATTAACTGAGATGTTACCATTAACTGAGATGTTACCATTAACTGAGATGTTACCATTAACTGAGATGTTACCATTGTGTGATGTTACCATTAACTGAGATGTTACCATTAACTGAGATGTTACCATTAACTGAGATGTTACCATTAATTTAAGTGAGATTCTACCATTAAGTGAAATTAACTGAATCACTTTATAGCTAGCCTGATCAGTTTGGGGTATATAGACCATCTCTGGCTGCCTTAGTGAGCTACCGTGGGCCTAATCATAATGAGAGGAGTTTGTTCAACACACCGTGAAATGACTTTATAGCCTTTTTCACATTAAAATAACTGATACGATGCATTTCTAATAAAGCCAGCACAGTGCTCAACGGAAACGCATTGGGGCCTCCAGTCATGGGTGGTAAGGTGTGTGTGTGTGTGTGTTTCTCTCTGTGTGTTTGTCTCTGTGTGTGTGTGTGTGTGTGTGTGTGTCTCTCTCTCTCTGTGTGTGTGTGTGTGTCTCTCTCTCTCTGTGTGTGTGTGTGTGTGTGTCTCTCTCTCTGTGTGTGTGTGTGTGTGTGTGTGTGTGTGTGTGTGTGTGTGTGTGTGTGTGTGTGTGTGTGTGTGTGTGTGTGTGTGTGTGTGTGTGAATGAGAAAGACAGGGTAATAAAAGTGGCATGGAAAGCAAATGGAACATGTCAAATTTGCAGCGTGACACACACACAGGTCGCATTTGCAGTTGTAAATCAGAACTTGGTGTCAACTGTTCTACCTGGTTAAATAAAGGGGAAATAAAATAATACATATATATATATATATAGTTGAAGTCTGAAGTTTACATACACCGTAGCCAAATACATTTAAACTCCGTTTTTTTTTTTTTTACAATAAATGACATTTAATCCCAGTAAAATGTCCCGGTTTTAGGTCAGTTAGCATCACCACTTTATTTTAAGAATGTGAAAAGTCAGAGAGAATGATTAATTTCAGCTTTTTATTTCTTTCATCACATTCCCAGTGGGTCAGAAGTTTACATGCACTCAATTAGTATTTGTTAGCATTGCCTTTTAACTGTTTAACTTGGGTCAAACTTTTCGCGTAGCCTACCACAAGCTTCCCACAATAATTGTGGTCCATTCCTTCTGACAGAGCTGGTGTAATGGAGTCAGGTTTGTAGGCCTCCTTGCTCGCACACGCTTTTTCAGTTCTGCCCACAAATTTTCTATGGGATTGAGGTCAGGGCTTTGTGATGGCCACTCCAATACCTTGACGTTGTTGTCCTTAAGCCATTTTGTGATAACTTGGGAGTATGCTTGGGGTCATTGCATTTGGAAGACCCATTTGCGACCAAACTTTAAATTCCTGACTGATGTCTTGAGATGTTGCTTTCATATATCCACAATATATCCACATAATTTCCTGCCTCATGATGCCATCCATTTTGTAAAGTGCACCAGTCCCTCCTGCAGCAAAGCACCCCCACAACATGATGCTGCCACCCCCGTGCTTCATGGTTGGGATGGTGTTCTTCAGCTTGCAAGCCTCCCCCTTTTTCCTCCAAACATAACGATGGTTATTATGGCCAAACAGTTCTATTTTTGTTTAATCAGACCAGAGGACATTTCTCCAAAAAGTATGATCTTTGTCCCAATGTGCAGTTGCAAACAGTAGTTTGGCTTTTTAATGACGGTTTTGGAAGAGTGGCTTCTTCCTTGCTGAGTGACCTTTCAGGTTATGTTGATATAGGACTAGTTTTACTGTGGATATAGATACTTTTGTACCCCTTTCCTCCAGGATCTTCACAAGGTCCTTTGCTGTTGTTCTGAGATTGATTTGCACTTTTCTCACCAAAGTACGTTCCCTAGGAGACAGAGCGCGTCTCCTTCCTGAGCGGTATGACGGCTGCATGATCCCATGGTGTTTATACTTGAATATTATTGTTTGTACAGATGAACCTTCAGGCGTTTGGAAATTGCTCCCAAGGATGAACCAGACTTGGGAGCAAGGTCTTGACTGATTTGTTTTTATTTTCCCATGATGTCAAGCAAAGAGACACTGAGTTTGATGGTAGGCCTTGAAATACATCCACGTGTACACCTCCAATTGACTCAAATAGTGTCAAATAGCCTATCAGAAGCTTCTAAAGCCATGACATCATTTTCTGGAATTGTCCAAGCTGTTTAAAGGCACAGTAAACTTCGTGAATTGTTAATGTAATTTCATAATTCCAATATGTTTTCATTAATTGAATTCTCTTAGTCTATTCTATGAGAATTTGTAAGATACTTATTTGCATAAAATAGACAGAGACCAGTCTAATCA
Source organism: Oncorhynchus tshawytscha (assembly GCF_018296145.1). Classification (NCBI taxonomy): domain Eukaryota; kingdom Metazoa; phylum Chordata; class Actinopteri; order Salmoniformes; family Salmonidae; genus Oncorhynchus; species Oncorhynchus tshawytscha. Next base: position 4,262,481 of record NC_056441.1, on the reverse strand, counting down.
AAATTAGATAATAATATTTATTCTAGGAGCGTAACCACGTACAACAGTTTATATACAAAATAAAACATCTCCCAGTTCAAAAGTTTATTTCCACCCCTTCTCTGTCACACAGTTAAATCGAGATTAAACTTCTGACGTCTTCATCCATCACTATTCAGAAGACAGTTCCAGCTAATGGAAAACCTAAGAAAACACACTCTGCCTTATCTAAACATCCCAGAGCTAAGTTAAGTCGGTTCAACCATAGGTTAACAATGCTTTCTGCTTACTTAAAACCCACAATCTAGTCCTCCCCAACCTGGCTGGAATGGTATTTATTTTATTTAATTACCCGGTTTCATACTCCGCAATCCCTTCCTTATGAATTAATATTATTAATCAGATATAATAAAACAGAGCATAAGTTTCAGTAGTTATAGTTCTATTTAAAATGTAGATATTGTTGTCATTATTCATAATATTCCTAACATGAATGTAAACTACTGCCCCACTGGAATTGTGATACAGTGAATTATAAGTAAAATAATCTGTCTGTAAACAATTGTTGGAAAAATGACTTGTGTCATGTACAAAGTAGATGTCCTAACCGACTTGCCAAACTATAGTTTGTTAACAAGAACATTTGTGGAGTGGTTGAAAAACGAGTTTTAATGACTCCAACCTAAGTGTATGTAAACTAGTTGTAATGACTCCAACCTAAGTGTATGTAAACTAGTTGTAATGACTCCAATCTAAGTGTATGTTAACTAGTTGTAATGACTCCAATCTAAGTGTATGTAAACTAGTTGTAATGACTCCAATCTAAGTGTATGTAAACTAGTTGTAATGACTCCAATCTAAGTGTATGTAAACTAGTTGTAATGACTCCAACCTAAGTGTATGTAAACTAGTTGTAATGACTCCAATCTAAGTGTATGTTAACTAGTTGTAATGACTCCAATCTAAGTGTATGTAAACTAGTTGTAATGACTCCAATCTAAGTGTATGTAAACTAGTTGTAATGACTCCAATCTAAGTGTATGTTAACTAGTTGTAATGACTCCAATCTAAGTGTATGTAAACTAGTTGTAATGACTCCAATCTAAGTGTATGTTAACTAGTTGTAATGACTCCAACCTAAGTGTATGTAAACTAGTTGTAATGACTCCAACCTAAGTGTATGTAAACTAGTTGTAATGACTCCAACCTAAGTGTATGTTAACTAGTTGTAATGACTCCAACCTAAGTGTATGTAAACTAGTTGTAATGACTCCAACCTAAGTGTATGTTAACTAGTTGTAATGACTCCAACCTAAGTGTATGTAAACTAGTTTTAATGACTCCAACCTAAGTGTATGTACACTAGTTTTAATGACTCCAACCTAAGTGTATGTACACTAGTTTTAATGACTCCAACCTAAGTGTATGTACACTAGTTTTAATGACTCCAACCTAAGTGTATGTACACTAGTTTTAATGACTCCAACCTAAGTGGATGTAAACTAGTTTTAATGACTCCAACCTAAGTGTATGTACACTAGTTTTAATGACTCCAACCTAAGTGTATGTAAACTTCCGACTTGCCAAAACTATAGTTTGTTAACAAGAACATTTGTGGAGTGGTTGAAAAACGAGTTGTAATGACTCCAACCTAAGTGTATGTAAACTTCCGACTTCAACTGTATACACACAGTATGTACTCTGTCTATTCACACTAGGTAAGACCTGGGCGGACCACCCCCTGTATGTTGGTTAGCCAAGTGGCCAGGTGGCCAGTGGGTGCACCCCCTGTATGTTGGTTAGCGCGCCAGGTGGCCAGTGGGTACACCCCCTGTATGTTGGTTAGCGCGCCAGGTGGCCAGTGGGTACACTCCCAGTATCTTGGTTAGCGCGCCAGGTGGCCAGTGGGTACACCCCCTGTATCTTGGTTAGCGAGCCAGGTGGCCAGTGGGTACAGGTGGCCAGTGGGTACCCCTGTATGTTGGTTAGCGCGCCAGGTGGCCAGTGGGTAGCGCCCCACCCCTGTATGTTGGTTAGCGCGCCAGGAGGCCAGTGGGTACACCCCTGTATGTTGGTTAGCGCGTACACCCCCAGGAGGCCAGTGGGTACACCCCCTGTATGTTGGTTAGCGCGCCAGGTGGCCAGTGGGTACACCCCCTGTATCTTGGTTAGCGCGCCAGGTGGCCAGTGGGTACACCCCCTGTATGTTGGTTAGCGCGCAAGGTGGCCAGTGGGTACACCCCCTGTATGTTGGTTAGCGCGTGTGGGAGTCATGATTATGTAACTACAGTATATATATGTCTGAATAACTAACATTACACATGTGGGAGTCATGATTATGTAACTACAGTATATATATATACACACGTCTGAATAACTAACATTACACATGTTGGAGTCATGATTATGTAACTACAGTATATATATATACACACGTCTGAATAACTAACATTACACATGTTGGAGTCATGATTATGTAACTACAGTAAATATATGTCTGAATAACTAACATTACACATGTTGGAGTCATGATTATGTAACTACAGTATATATATATATATATATATATATATATATATATATATATATATATATATATATATATATATACACACGTCTGAATAACTAACATTACACATGTTGGAGTCATGATTATGTAACTACAGTAAATATATGTCTGAATAACTAACATTACACATGTTGGAGTCATGATTATGTAACTACAGTAAATATATGTCTGAATAACTAACATTACACATGTGGGAGTCATGATTATGTAACTGCAGTATATATATGTCTGAATAACTAACATTACACATGTGGGAGTCATGATTATGTAACTACAGTATATATATATACACACGTCTGAATAACTAACATTACACATGTGGGAGTCATGATTATGTAACTACAGTATATACAGTGCCTTGCGAAAGTATTCGCCCCCCTTGAACTTTGCGACCTTTTGCCACATTTCAGGCTTCAAACATAAAGATATAAAACTGTATTTTTTTGTGAAGAATCAACAACAAGTGGGACACAATCATGAAGTGGAACGACATTTATTGGATATTTCAAACTTTTTTAACAAATCAAAAACTGAAAAATTGGGCGTGCAAAATTATTCAGCCCCTTTCAGTGCAGCAAACTCTCTCCAGAAGTTCAGTGAGGATCTCTGAATGATCCAATGTTGACCTAAATGACTAATGATGATAAATACATTCCACCTGTGTGTAATCAAGTCTCCGTATAAATGCACCTGCACTGTGATAGTCTCATAGGTCCGTTAAAAGCGCAGAGAGCATCATGAAGAACAAGGAACACACCAGGCAGGTCCGAGATACTGTGGTGAAGAAGTTTAAAGCCGGATTTGGATACAAAAAGATTTCCCAAGCTTTAAACATCCCAAGGAGCACTGTGCAAGCGATAATATTGAAATGGAAGGAGTATCAGACCACTGCAAATCTACCAAGACCTGGCCGTCCCTCTAAACTTTCAGCTCATACAAGGAGAAGACTGATCAGAGATGCAGCCAAGAGGCCCATGATCACTCTGGATGAACTGCAGAGATCTACAGCTGAGGTGGGAGACTCTGTCCATAGGACAACAATCAGTCGTATATTGCACAAATCTGGCCTTTATGGAAGAGTGGCAAGAAGAAAACCATTTCTTAAAAATATCCATAAAAAGTGTTGTTTAAAGTTTGCCACAAGCCACCTGGGAGACACACCAAACATGTGGAAGAAGGTGCTCTGGCCAGATGAAACCAAAATTGAACTTTTTGGCAACAATGCAAAATGTTATGTTTGGCGTAAAAGCAACACAGCGCATCACCCTGAACACACCATCCCCACTGTCAAACATGGTGGTGGCAGCATCATGGTTTGGGCCTGCTTTTCTTCAGCAGGGACAGGGAAGATGGTTAAAATTGATGGGAAGATGGATGGAGCCAAATACAGGACCATTCTGGAAGAAAACCTGATGGAGTCTGCAAAAGACCTGAGACTGGGACGGAGATTTGTCTTCCAACAAGACAATGATCCAAAACATAAAGCAAAATCTACAATGGAATGGTTCAAAAATAAACATATCCAGGTGTTAGAATGGCCAAGTCAAAGTCCAGACCTGAATCCAATCGAGAATCTGTGGAAAGAACTGAAAACTGCTGTTCACAAATGCTCTCCATCCAACCTCACTGAGCTCGAGCTGTTTTGCAAGGAGGAATGGGAAAAAATGTCAGTCTCTCGATGTGCAAAACTGATAGAGACATACCCCAAGCGACTTACAGCTGTAATCGCAGCAAAAGGTGGCGCTACAAAGTATTAACTTAAGGGGGCTGAATAATTTTGCACGCCCAATTTTTCAGTTTTTGATTTGTTAAAAAAGTTTGAAATATCCAATAAATGTCGTTCCACTTCATGATTGTGTCCCACTTGTTGTTGATTCTTCACAAAAAAATACAGTTTTATATCTTTATGTTTGAAGCCTGAAATGTGGCAAAAGGTCGCAAAGTTCAAGGGGGGCGAATATTTTCGCAAGGCACTGTATATGTCTGAATAACTAACATTACACATGTGGGAGTCATGATTAATACATAGTGAGCAAATGGTTTATAAATTATTTGTTACCTACCCTTAAAATAAAGTGTTACCTATTTTTTTTTTTGACAGATTATTTTCCAAGTGTGGATGCATGCTACTTAACATAACATTACCATGCCCTGGTTGACTTACAACTTATAAGGCACACATATCAAAACCTTCTTCGAGACTAAAATATTGACACATCTGAGTTCGCTAACATTGTAAAGGAGATACAAAGGTTTCAAGGAGGAGAGACACCTTTGGCAGCCAGATGGCTGTGAGGAGGAGAGACACCTTTGGCAGCCAGATGGCTGTGAGGTGGAGAGACACCTTTGGCAGCCAGATGGTTGTGAGGTGGAGAGACACCTTTGGCAGCCAGATGGCTGTGAGGTGGAGAGAAGGAGACAATTCCTCACCGTCCCCGAAAAGAGTGATAAAAAAAAAAAAAATGTTGTGGTGTTACAGCCTGAATGTATGTCGTCGGGAGAAAGAGAGGACCAAGGTGCAGCGTGGGTAAGTATTCATTGTAATTTAATAAAGAATGAATACTGAAACAAAAACAATACACGACAAACGAACAGTCCTGAATGGTGCAACAAAACACAGAACACAAAATAAACACCTACGAAACACAGGTGGAAAAAGGCTACCTAAGTATGATTCTCAATCAGAGACAACTAACGACACCTGCCTCTGATTGAGAATCATACCAGGCCAAACTCAAAAACCAACATAGAAAAACGATGTGACAACCCACCCAACTCACGCCCTGACCATACTAAAACAAAGACCTAAATAAAAGAACTAAGGTCAGAATGTGACACCGAATTTAAAATGGATTACATTAAGATGTTGTTTTACTGGCCTAAACATATAACCAATAATGTCAAAGTGGAATGATGTTTTTAGAAATGTTTACTAAAGTTGAAATGTCGTAAGTCAATAAGCATTCAACACGTTTGTTATGACAAGAAATAAGTTCAGAAGTACACATTTTCTAAACAAGTCGCTTGGACTCACTCTGTGTTCAATAATAGTGTTTAAGAACAAATTCTTATTTACAATGATGGCCTGCCCCAGCCAAACCCAGACGACGCTGGGCCAATTGCGCGCCACCTTATGGGACGGCCAGTTGTGATACAGCCTGGAATCGAACCAGAGTCTGTAGTGACGCCTCTAGCACTGATGCAGTGAGCAAATGAGAATTGAAATATGAGACTCTCATGTTTTGCCCAAGAGCCTCACAAGACTCTTCTGAAAGTCCTTGGTAACAGTTAAACAAATTTATGGAAATATAAATGGAGATAGTTTAGTGCCCAAAATAAGGGGATAAATACATGTTTAAAAAATGTTTTTAAAAAAAAGTTAAAATCACCTACTCATTCAATGGTTTTTCTTTATTTTCTACATTGTAGAATAATAGTGAAGACATCAAAATGATAAAATACCACATATGGAATCAAGTAGTAACCCAAAAAATAAATGTAATATGTGAAATTCTTCAAAGTAGCCACCTTTTGCCTTGATGACAGCTTTGCACACTCTTGGCATAGGGGTTGGTAATGTTCTCTAGTTGTACTGTGATTGGCTCAGTGTTCTGTCTCTCATGGGGACACTACGTCACCGCAAAATCCACGGGGAGAGGTTCGAAAAGTTAAGACCCTCGGGTGCAGCCATAGATTTACATTAGATGTGCCCATCCCAATAAGGCTCAAGATCATTGCCCACAGTGAGTGGTTTGGAATTAACAAGTAGCAAACTGCAGGCATTGCAAAGCAATCACTATCCTGCTATTCAGTGAAATGGGAGTGTGGTCCAAGTCTGAGTTAAAGGGTTTCCAATCTTTTTAAGCTTGGAAAAGAAACACTAACATTCACATGCAACACCATGGGCCAGAAAAGGTTGCATACAATGGCCATGCTGTTCTGCTGCGTTCAAAACAACAGGGAACTCGGGAACTGGGAAATCTAGAAAGAATTTAAGTTCTGACTGTGAAAATATGTTTTCATTGAACTCGGAATTCCAAGTCGGGAACCGTTTCTAGAGGCTCCGACCTGAAGATCACTGAAGTCATGATTTTACATTGGTTTTTACATATCAATACTACACTATTGCCACCATACATATCAATACCACACTATTACCACTATTACCACCATACATATCAATACTACACTATTACCACCATACATATCAACACTACACTATTACCACCATACATATCAATACTACACTATTACCACTATTACCACCATACATATCAATACTACACTATTACCACCATACATATCAATACCACACTATTACCACTATTACCACCATACATATCACCATACACTATACTATAACCACTATTACCACCATACATATCAATACTACACTATTACCACCATACATATCAATACTACACTATTACCACCATATATATCAATACTACACTATTACCACTATAACATATCAATACTACACTATTACCACCATACATATCAATACTACACTATTACCACTATTACCACCATACATATCAATACTACACTATTACCACTATTACCACCATACATATCAATACTACACTATTACCACTATAACTATAACATATCAATACTACACTATTACCACTATAACATATCAATACTACACTATTACCACCATACATATCAATACTACACTATTACCACTATTACCACCTTACATATCAATACTACACTATTACCACCATACATATCAATACTCCACTATTACCACCATACATATCAATACTACGCTATTACCACTATTACCACCATACATATCAATACTACACTATTACCACCATACATATCAATACTACACTATTATCACTATTACCACCATACATATCAAACTACTACCACTATTACCACCATACATATCAATACTACACTATTACCACTATACATATCAACACTACACTATTACCACTATTACCACCATACATATCAATACTACACTATTACCACCATACGTATCAATACTACACTATTACCACCATACATATCAACACTACACTATTACCACTATTACCACCATACATATCAATACTACACTATTACCACTATTACCACCATACATATCAATACTACACTATTACCACTATTACCACCATACATATCAATACTACACTATTACCACCATACATATCAATACTACACTATTACCACCATACATATCAATACTACACTATTACCACCATACATATCAATACTACACTATTACCACTATTACATATCAATACCACACTATTACCACCATACATATCAACACTACACTATTACCACCATACATATCAATACTACCACTATTACCACCATACATATCAATACTACACTATTACCACTATTACCACCATACATATCAATACTACACTATTACCACTATTACCACCATACATATCAATACTACACTATTACCACTATTACCACCATACATATCAATACTCCACTATTACCACTATACATATCAATACTACACTATTACCACCATATATATCAATACTACACTATTACCACCTAACATATCAATACTACACTATTACCACTATAACATATCAATACTACACTATTACCACCATACATATCAATACTACACCATTACCACCATACATATCAATACTACACTATTACCACTATTACCACCATACATATCAATACTACACTATTACCACTATTACCACCATACATATCAATACAACACTATTACCACTATTACCACCATACATATCAACACTACACTATTACCACCATACATATCAATACTACACTATTACCACCATACATATCAATACTACACTATTACCACCATACATACATATCAATACTACACTATTACCACCATACATATCAATACTACCACTATTACCACCATACATATCAATACTACACTATTACCACTATTACCACCATACATATCAATACTACACTATTACCACCATACATATCAATACTACACTATTACCACTATTACCACCATACATATCAATACTACACTATTACCACCATACATATCAATACTACACTATTACCACATACATATCAATACTACACTATTACCACCATACATATCAATACTACACTATTACCACTATAACATATCAATACTACACTATTACCACCATACATATCAATACTACACTATTACCACCATACATATCAATACTACACTATTACCACCATACATATCAATACTACACTATTACCACCATACATATCAATACTACACTATTACCACTATTACCACCATACATATCAATACTACACTATTACCACTATTACCACCATACATATCAATACTACACTATTACCACTATTACCACCATACATATCAATACTACACTATTACAACTATTACCACCATACATATCAATACTACACTATTACCACTATAACTATAACATATCAATACTACACTATTACCACCATACATATCAATACCACACTATTACCACTATTACCACCATACATATCAATACTACACTATTACCACTATTACCACCATACATATCAATACTACACTATTACCACCATACATATCAATACTACACTATTACCACTATTACCACCATACATATCAATACTACACTATTACCACTATTACCACCATACATATCAATACTACACTATTACCACTATTACCACCATACATATCAATACTACACTATTACCACCATACATATCAATACTACACTATTACCACTATTACCACCATACATATCAATACTACACTATTACCACTATTACCACCATACATATCAATACTACACTATTACCACTATTACCACCATACATATCAATACTACACTATTACCACTATTACCGCCATACATATCAATACTACACTATTACCACTATTACCACCATACATATCAATATTACCACTATTACCACCATACATATCAATACACTATTACACTATTACCACCATACATATCAATACTACACTATTACCACTATTACCACCATACATATCAATACCACACTATTACCACTATTACCACCATACATATCTACACTATTATACTATCAACCACTATTACCACCATACATATCAATACTACACTATTACCACCATACATATCAATACTACACTATTACCACTATTACCACATATCATACATATCAACACTACACTATTACCACTATTACCACTATAACATATCAATACTACACTATTACCACCATACATATCAATACACACTATTACACTATTACCACCTAACATATCAATACTACTACCACTATTACCACTATAACATATCAATACTACACTATTACCACCATACACATCAATACTACACCATTACCACCATACATATCAATACCACACTATTAACACTATTACCACTATTACATATCATACATATCAATACTACACTATTACCACCATACATATCAATACTACACTATTACCACTATTACCACCATACATATCAATACTACACTATTACCACTATTACCACCATACATATCAATACTACACTATTACCACTATTACCACCATACATATCAATACTACACTATTACCACCATACATATCAATACTACACTATTACCACTATTACCACCATACATATCAATACTACACTATTACCACCATACATATCAATACTACACTATTACCACTATTACCACCATACATATCAATACTACACTATTACCACCATACATATCAATACTACACTATTACCACCATACATATCAATACTACACTATTACCACTATTACCACCATACATATCAATACTACACTATTACCACTATTACCACCATACATATCAATACTACACTATTACCACTATTACCACCATACATATCAATACTACACTATTACCACTATTACCACCATACATATCAATACCACACTATTACCACTATTACCACCATACATATCAATACTACACTATTACCACCATACATATCAATACTACACTATTACCACTATTACCACCATACATATCAACACTGCACTATTACCACTATTACCTGTCTCATTGTACACAAGCAACTCCTGTCCTGGTGTACAGTGTTTCCTCTGACACATTGGCTTCTGGGTTGGATGTGTGTTGTGTCAAAAAGCAGTGCGGTTGTTATTCGGAGGATGGAGGCCCTTGACCTTTGCCCCCGAGTCTCTACGGGAGTTACAGTTCCTCTTTACTCCCAATTGGAATCGCTCGCTCAATAACATCGTAATCAAAACTACAGATGGCCTCTTGTTGTCCCCTTATGCCATAGTTTGTACATCTCAATTGTCAGTAGAAACCACATTTGTTTAAGCAAGTCACCCATATCAGCTTTATTTTTTTAAAGGCAGTATGTGAGCCTGAATGAACTGTTTTCCGCTGGTGGAGCGGTGTTAACGATGTACTCCATGGTGCTGAAAATAAAGCTCTGCTGTTGGGACAGCTTTATGTAGCCCCTAAACATTTGTGGGCATCGTTTGTCACTGTTATAGTGCAATTAATATAATGTTTAGTGTTGTGTAGTGGCTTTGCTGGCACACATCTAAAAACATTATTTTTTTTAGTTTGCCCCATCAAGATTGACATGCTAAAATCATTTCAAGACAAACTTCCTTGACATTTTTTGGGGGGACAATCGTTTGTTCCATATAGTGAATCTATTATTTAATGTGTTTAATGTGTTTCTATTTGCTAATAGCAGTGATGCCAAATGCAATGTTTCATCCAATAATAATATATTGTTGGGAAACCATAACACTAGACCAATAGCATAGGCATCAGATGCATATCAACATGCAAAGTGTGCAAACATGCATGAAAAATAGAGGCCTGGTAAATAAAGGCCTGGTAAATAAAGGCCTGGTAAATAAAGGCCTGGTAAATAGAGGCCTGGTAAATAAAGGCCTGGTAAATAGAGGCCTGATAAATAAAGGCCTGGTAAATAAAATAAATAGAGGCCTGGTAAATAAAGGCCTGGTAAGTAAAGGCCTGGTAAATAAAGGCCTGATAAATAAAAGGCCTGATAAATAAAAAGGCCTGATAAATAAAATAAAAAGGCCTGATAAATAAAGGCCTGGTATATAAATAAAGGCCTGGTAAATAAAGGCCTGGTAAATAAAGTCCTGATAAATAAAGGCCTGGTAAATAAAGGCCTGATAAATAAAGGCCTGGTAAATAAAGTCCTGATAAATAAAGTCCTGATAAATAAAGGCCTGGTAAATAAAGGCCTGATAAATAAAGGCATGATAAATAAAGGCCTGGTAAATAGAGGCATGATAAATAGAGGCATGATAAATAAAGGCCTGGTAAATAGAGGCCTGGTAAATAGAGGCCTGGTAAATAGAGGCATGATAAATAAAGGCCTGGTAAATAGAGGCATGATAAATAAAGGCCTGGTAAATAAAGGCCTGGTAAATAAAGTCCTGATAAATAAAGGCCTGGTAAGTAAAGGCCTGGTAAATAGAGGCCTGGTAAATAGTGCATAAAGTATTGTAAAGCATTAATTGCATGATGAAATATTCATGAAATATATCAATAAGAAAATAACAACAATAGTTATATGTTTAGATAGAGTCAAGGATATGTTTCGTATAATTCTACAAACTCCTAGAAAATACGTAGGCCTATAGCCTATTTTTTTGTTTGCCTTACAATAAAACATTACAGTGTAATCAATTTGATCAACTTTATTTGTACATTTGATTATTAATTAATAAAGCCCAGTTACAGCTTATTTTCACAAAGTAGAAACGAAAACAATGATAATATAAATGATGTCACTGGTCAGGAAAAAATATGATATAATAAATATAAATATATTTATAAATTCATCATTTTTTCTAAACAAAAAGCACCAGCACATACACATTTGTAAAGGATTAATTGAGTAAATAAATATTAGTGGAAATATAATCACGACAATATTTTAAAAGATTAATTTGTTGATTGTAACAGACAAATGATTTTGCCCTTTTACCTGTGCTGTTACACATGAATCATCTTCCCACAGTCAGCAGCTTTTGGGCTTTGTGTGAGCAAGCCCCACAAAGAAATCGCTGTGCACCTGCCCACTAGCCATTGTGACTTAATTTTCCAGAGTAGGAGCTGGGGTACATGGGAAAGAGGGAGAGCAGGACCTGCTGCCTCAACTTGTCTGCCAGGGAATCTGATGTGAAGAAGTTGTCTTAGCCTTTGCCTTTGTAAGGTTCCATGAGTCTTACAACCTCAGACAGTCACTCATCTACTGGCCTGGTTTCATCAGCTTATTTTAATAAAGTAAAATATAAAAGAGAAATCAACCCTCAAGGCATGAGGTCAAATGATGTGTTAGGCATAACTCAAACTCATCAATACAACATTGTCTTTCTAAATTAACATCAACTTCTTCACCCTGCTTATCGTTCAGTTAGGCCTAATTTACATTACATTGTGAAGTAAGGTGTACCATTCATCCCTTCTGACTATATTTTTTAACAGTTTTGACTCTGGTTGTGTCACCTTCTTATCTCTCTGTTTTCCTGTTGGCACCTCTATCACTTACAGACAGAGTGCATCTCTTTACTTTCCTGTTGGCACCTCTATCACTTACAGACAGAATACTCTCTCTGTTTTCCTGTTGGCACCTCTATCACTAACAGACAGAGTGCATCTCTCTACTTTCCTGTTGGCATCTCTATCACTAACAGACAGAGCGCATCTCTCTACTTTCCTGTTGGCATCTCTATCACTTACAGACAGAATAATCTCTCTGTTTTCCTGTTGGCACCTCTATCACTAACAGACAGAGTACATCTCTTTACTTTCCTGTTGGCATCTCTGTCGCTAACAGACAAAAAACTCTGTTTTCCTGTTGGCACCTCAATCACTAACAGACAAAATACTCTCTCTACTTTCCTGTTGGCATCTCTGTCGCTAACAGAAAAAACATCCATATAACTTCCCATTGTCATCCTTATATGTGGCCAGGGCAATACATTGCAATGTCTGTACTGTGAGACGCCTAAGACAGCACTACAGGGAGACAGGACGGACAGCTGATCGTCCTCGCAGTGGCAGACCACGTGTAACAACACCTGTACAGGATCAGTACATCCGAACATAACCCCTGCGGGACAACAACAACTGCCCGAGTTACACCAGGAACGCACAATTCCTCCAACAGTGCTCAGACTGTCCGCAATAGGCTGAGAGAGGCTGGACTGAGGGCTTGCAGGCCTGTTGTAAGGTAGGTCCTCACCAGACATCACCGGCAACAATGTCGCCTTTGGGCACAAACCCACTGTCGCAGGATCAGACAGGACTGGCAAAAAGTGCTCTTCACTGATGAGTCACGGTTTTGTCTCACCAGGGGTGATGGTCAGATTTGTGTTTATCGTTAAAGGAATGAGCATTACACCGAGGCCTGTACTCTGGAGCGGGATCGATTTGGAGGTGGAGGGTCCGTCATGGTCTGGGGCAGCGTGTCACAGCATCATCGGACTGAGCTTGTTGTCATTGCAGGGATTCTCAACTCTGTGCATTACTGGGAAGACATCCTCCTCCCTCATGTGTTACCCTTCCTGCAGGCTCATCCTGACATGACCCTCCAGCATGACAATGCCACCAGCCATACTGCTCGTTCTGTGTGTGATTTCCTGCAAGACAGGAATGTCAGTGTTCTGCCATGGCCAGCGAAGAGCCTGGATCTCAATCCCATTGAGCACCTCTGGGACCTGTTGGATCGAAGGGCTAGGGCCATTCCCCCCAGAAATGTCTGGGAACTTGCAGTCGCCTTGGTGGAAGAGTGGGGTAACATCTCACAGCAAGAACTGGGAAATCTGGCGCAGTCCATGAGGAGGAGATATACTGCAGTACTTAATGCAGCTGGTGGCCACACCAGATACTGACTGTTACTTTTGATTTTGACCCCCCCCCCACCCCCGCCTTTGTTCAGGGACACATTATTCAATTTCTGTTAGTCACATGTATGTGAAACTTGTTCAGCTCATGTGTCAGTTGTTGAATCTTGTTATGTTCATACAAATATTTACACATGTTAAGTTTGCTGAAAATAAACCCAGTTGACAGTTTTTTAATTATGCAGTAAAGTGCATTGTATATTTTATTTGAAGCATTTCGCAACGGCTAACAGTTGTTCTTAATTTCATTTGAATCAACAGGATGTCCCATTGAGATACAGACGTCTATTTGACAAGGCAGAACAAGAACCACGGTCTCCTGCACTGTTTTTTAGACTGCATAGCGAAAGGTTATAATGTGCTATAATGCTATAATGTCTTCTCAAAGGATTCATCATACTTTCAGAATATTTGTATAATCTATATATCTATCTATCTATCACTATGATTCCCATTAGACTTTCAATGGGAGGTCTTCTTATTGAAGCACAGTAGAGTTTGAATGTTCCCTGCTTGCTTTGTATTCCAACTTGAAAAACCCTGATAAACAGACAATTACAAGTAGCGGCTGTTGGTGGAAGAAGGTGAGGGCCAGCGTGGTACGCGTTCATCTTTTATTCGTTGAACTGAACACTGATTAACAAAACAACAAAGAGAACAACTGAAACAGTTCTGTCTGGTGCAGAAAGACACAAAAACAGAAAAGCACCAACCCACAAAACTCAGGCGGGAAAAGACTACATAAGTATGGTTCTCAATCAGAGACAACGATAGACAGCTGCCTCTGATTGAGAACCACACCAGGCCAAACAACAAAGAAATACAAAAAAAACATAGAAAATGAACATAGAATGCCCATCCTAGTCACACCCTGGCCAAACCAAAATAGAGAATAAAAGCCTCTATATGGCCAGGGCGTGACAGTAGGCTGCTTATTTTATTGTCATCAGAGCGTGTATTGTGTTGCGTTTAATTGAAACCTTGAACCTCCAGAACGTTTCCGTTTGTTGACAAGCGTTGAGTAAAGATCTATTCATCTTTTTTAAGATTTATGATTTATCTTCTTTAATGCCTCAGAAATGTTTATTCAGGACCTGTTATGATGCTGTATCAGTCAGTTACAATTTCCCCTTTGACTACTATTGGAAATGAGTTAGTGAACACATCTTATTGGCTGGTCTTTCTGAAACCACACACTGTGATCTGTCACAGTACTATTGGAAATTAGTGTCACGTTCTGACCTTTATTTCTTTTGTTTTGTATTTATTTAGTATGGTCAGGGGCGTGAGTTGGGGTGGGTAGTCTATGTTTGATTTTCTATGATTTGGGGATTTCTATGTTTCGGCCTAGTATGGTTCTCAATCAGAGGCAGGTGTCATTAGTTGTCTCTGATTGAGAATCATACTTAGGTAGCCTGGGTTTCACTGTTTGTTTGTGGGTGATTGTCTATGTTAGTGGCTTGTGTCAGCACAGGTCTCATTTATAGCTTCACGGTCGTATTTGGTTTTTTGTTACTCTTTTGTATAGTGTTCAGTGTTCTCTTTATTAAAATTCACTCTGAACACATACCACGCCGCATATTGGTCCTCTGATCCTTCTCGCCTCTCCTCTTCAGATGAAGAGGAGGAAGACCGTGACAATGAGTTAATGAACATATCTTATTGGCTGGTCTTTCTGAAACCACACACTGTGATCTGTCACAGTACGGCAGTGGTTCCCAAACCTTGTTATAACCGCTATCAGATATAAAATACATCGGCAACATGTCCTTATTACGTAATCTAATCCATACCGCAAATCATCTATTTTCTGTGACAAATTATATACATATTTTTTTTTTAAATCGATTTAAATAGGGTTCATTTGAACAATGCTCATAGTCTCAATAGTTCCTTATGATGGTTAAGTCCAATTTCATTAAGTCGTAAATTTAATGCCTTTTACACATTTGACTGGAAGGTTTGTGCAATTTGTTGACTATAGCAGGAAACATATCTGGGGACTTTATCACAACGTGTAATGCCATTTCCTGTTCAAAGAAAGGTGAAATGATCACTTCCTGTAACTGCTGAGTAACTGTTCATCTGCATGCTTGTGTGTGGAGATTTGGCACGAGGTGGGCTATGCTGGCAGTAGTTGTAATTCCAGCATACTGTAGGTTGACATTTCCTGGGATTTCAGCACAGTGTCTCAAGAGATTTCCTGGAAACGTAAAGGTTACCTATGAAATAACGATATTTACTCCGCATTCATATTGGGCATCATGACAAAAGTATGTTAACTACATATAGCTTCCAAATTGTCCTTCATATAGCTTCCCATTGTCCTTCATATAGCTTCCCATTGTCCTTCATATAGCTTCCCATTGTCCTTCATATAGCTTCCCATCGTCCTTCATATAACTTCCCATTGTCCTTCATTTAGCTTCCCATTGTCCTTCATATAGCTTCCCATTGTCCTTCATATAGCTTCCCATTGTCCTTCATATAGCTTCCCATTGTCCTTCATATAGCTTCCCATTGTCCTTCATATAACTTCCCATTGTCCTTCATATAGCTTCCCATCGTCCTTCATATAACTTCCCATTGTCCTTCATATAACTTCCCATTGTCCTTCATATAGCTTCCCATTGTCCTTCATATAACTTCCCATCGTCCTTCATATAGCTTCCCATTGTCCTTCATATAGCTTCCCATTGTCCTTCATATCGCTTCCCATTGTCCTTCATATAACTTCCCATTGTCTTTCATATAGCTTCCCATTGTCCTTCATATAACTTCCCATTGTCCTTCATATAGCTTCCCATTGTCCTTCATCTAGCTTCCCATTGTCCTTCATCTAGCTTCCCATTGTCCTTCATATAGCTTCCCATTGTCCTTCATATAGCTTCCCATTGTCCTTCATATAACTTCCCACCGTCCTTCATATAGCTTCCCATTGTCCTTCATATAACTTCCCATTGTCCTTCATATAACTTCCCATTGTCCTTCATATAGCTTCCCATTGTCCTTCATATAACTTCCCATTGTCCTTCATATAACTTCCCATTGTCCTTCATATAGCTTCCCATTGTCCTTCATATAACTTCCCATCGTCCTTCATATAGCTTCCCATTGTCCTTCATATAGCTTCCCATTGTCCTTCATATAGCTTCCCATCGTCCTTCATATAACTTCCCATTGTCCTTCATATAGCTTCCCATTTTCCTTCATATAACTTCCCATCGTCCTTCATATAACTTCCCATTGTCCTTCATATAGCTTCCCATTGTCCTTCATATACTTCCCATTGTCCTTCATATAGCTTCCCATTGTCCTTCATATAACTTCCCATTGTCCTTCATATAGCTTCCCATTGTCCTTCATATAACTTCCCATTGTCCTTCATATGGCTTCCCATTGTCCTTCATATAGCTTCCCATTATCCTTCATATAGCTTCCCATTGTTCTTCATATAGCTTCCCATTGTCCTTCATATAGCTTCCCATTGTCCTTCGTATAACTTCCCATTGTCATCTTCTCTGCAGTAACTTGTATGTGTGTGTGTGTGTGTGTGTGTGTGTGTGTGTGTGTGTGTGTGTGTGTGTGTGTGTGTGTGTGTGTGTGTGTGTTTGTTTGGGATAGATTGGGTTCAGTCAGTTCAGTCAGCTGTCCTGATGAACCCTTCCCAGCTAGCACAGACACACAGCTAGAAGAGACACACAGACACACAGACACACACAGAGAGACAGAAGAGACACACATACACACAGACACACACAGACGCACCCAGACACACACAGACACAGAGACACACAGACACACACAGAGACATACAGAGAGACAGAACAGACACAGAGACACACAGAGACACACAGACACAGAGACACACAGAGACACAGAGACACAGAGACAAACAGACACACAGACACAGAGACACAGAGACACACAGACACAGAGACACACAGAGACACACAGAGACACACAGACACACAGACACAGAGACACAGAGACACACAGACACAGACACACACAGACACAGAGACACAGACACAGAGACACAGAGACACAGAGACACAGAGACACAGAGACACACAGAGACACAGAGACACAGAGACACAGAGACACACAGACACAGATACACACAGACACAGAGACACAGGCACAGAGACACAGAGACACAGACAAAGAGACACAGAGACACACAGACACAGAGACACAGAGACACACAGATACGGATTCAATCGTGGCAACTCCCGCTAGTCAAAGATTATGATAAAAGATAAAAGATTACACCAATCTATTGCTTTAAAATCCACGACTGAAAATGATCAAAGATTACACCAATCTATTGCTTTAAAATCCACGACTGAAAATGATCAAAGATTACACCAATCTATTGCTTTAAAATCCACGACTGAAAATGATCAAAGATTACACCAATCTATTGCTTTAAAATCCACGACTGAAAATGATCAAAGATTACACCAATCTATTGCTTTAAAATCCACGACTGAAAATGATCAAAGATTACACCAATCTATTGCTTTAAAATCCACGACTGAAAATGATAAAAGATTACACCAATCTATTGCTTTAAAATCCACGACTGAAAATGATAAAAGCCAAAATCATTTTTTTTTTACCTCCTTACCATGTCGCCAGAGAAGGAAAACAACTCCAAAACAACAGTGCAACTAAAATCCCTGAAGCTATTAGATCTGGCTCGTCCAAAACCTCTGCTGTGTGTTGCTGTGCCTCCAACTATCTAATGGCAATGTCCAATTAGGCAGTGATTCTGAGCTCTGTTGTCAAAGAGGGGAAACCCAATATATTCCCTATGGTCACGGACAACGGTAGACCTTCCAGTACCTTCCGTATGGTCACGGATCACAGTAGACCTTCCAGTACCTTCCCTATGGTCACGGATCACATTAGACCTTCCAGTACCTTCCCTATGGTCACAGACCACAGTAGACCTTCCAGTACCTTCCCTATGGTCACGGATCACAGTAGACCTTCCAGTACCTTCCCTAAGGTCATGGATCACAGTAGACCTTCCAGTACCTTCCGTATGGTCACGGACCACAGTAGACCTTCCAGTACCTTCCCTAAGGTCACGGACCACAACTGATCTCCCAGTACCTTCCCTAAGGTCACGGACCACAGTGGAGCTTCCGGTACATTCCCTAAGGTCACGGACCACAGTCCCAGTACTTTCCCTAAGGTCACGGACCATGGTAGACCTGCCAGTACATTCCCTAAGGTCACAGACCACAGTAGACTTTCCAGTACCTTCCCTAAGGTCACGGACCACAGTGAAGCTTCCGGTACATTCCCTAAGGTCACGGACCACAGTGTCGCTCCCAGTACCTTCCCTAAGGTCACGGACCACAGTAGACCTGCCAGTACATTCCCTAAGGTCACAGACCACAGTAGACTTTCCAGTACCTTCCCTAAGGTCACGGACCACAGTAGTACTTCCAGTACCTTCCCTAAGGTCACGGACCACAGTAGACCTTCCAGTACATTCCCTAAGGTCACAGACCACAGTCCCAGTACCTTCCCTAAGGTCACGGACCACAGTGTCGCTCCCAGTACCTTCCGTATGGTCAAGGACCACAGTCCCAGTACCTTCCCTAAGGTCACGGACCACAGTCCCAGTACCTTCCCTAAGGTCACGGACCACAGTAGACCTTCCAGTACCTTCCCTAAGGTCACAGACCACAGTGTCGCTCCCAGTACCTTCCGTATGGTCACGGACCACAGTCCCAGTACCTTCCCTATGGTCACGGACCACAGTCCCAGTACCTTCCCTAAGGTCACGGACCACATTCCCAGTACCTTCCCTATGGTCACGGACCACAGTCCCAGTACCTTCCCTATGGTCACGGACCACGGTAGACCTTCCAGTACCTTCCCTAAGGTCATGGACCACAGTGTCGCTCCCAGTACCTTCCCTATGGTCACGGACCACAGTAGACGTTCCAGTACCTTCCCTATGGTCACGGACCACAGTGTCGCTCCCAGTACCTTCCGTATGGTCACGGACCACAGTCCCAGTACCTTCCCTATGGTCACGGACCACAGTCCCAGTACCTTCCCTAAGGTCACGGACCACAGTCCCAGTACCTTCCATAAGGTCACGGACCACAGTCCCAGTACCTTCCCTATGGTCATGGACCACGGTAGACCTTCCAGTACCTTCCCTAAGGTCACGGACCACAGTAGACCTTCCAGTACCTTCCCTAAGGTCACGGACCACAGTGTCGCTCCCAGTACCTTCCATATGGTCACGGACCACAGTCCTAGTACCTTCTCTATGGTCACGGACCACAGTCCCAGTACCTTCCCTATGGTCACGGACCACAGTCCCAGTACCTTCCCTATGGTCACGGACCACAGTCCCAGTACCTTCCCTATGGTCACGGACAACAGTAGACCTTCCAGTACCTCCTCTAAGGTCACGGACAACAGTGGAGCTCCCAATGGTTATGTCAATGTCAGATTTGTATTTACATTTCACAGGGGTTATACTGAGGATTGAACTGTGTGTGTGTGTGTGTGTGTGTGTGTGTGTGTGTGTGTGTGTGTGTGTGTGTGTGTGTGTGTGTGTGTGTGTGTGTGTGTGTGTGTGTGTGTGTGTGTGTGTGTGTGTGTATGTGTGTGTGTGATTGTGTGATCTCTATTGACTGTGAACGAAGCCATGGCAAATGTAGAATTTAGGCCTGAAGTTGTTGACTTCTCTCCCTCCAGCCTGCTGTACGCTTGTATTCTCATCCACACCAACCTGACCATTAATACTACACACTGCCTCAGAGGAGATAGTGGGGGAGGGAGGTGGGTGGGAGAGAGAGAGACGGGAGGAGAGAGAGATGGAGGAGGGGGAGATAGAGAGACAGAGACAGGGGAGATAGAGATGGAGGAGGGGAGAGAGAGATGGAGGAGGGGGGAGATAGAGATGGAGGAAGGGGAGAGAGAGATGGAGGAGGGGGAGATAGAGATGAAGGAGGGGGAGATGGAGATGGAGGAGGGGGAGATGGAGATGGAGGGGGGGGGAGAGAGAGATGGAGGAGGGGGAGAGAGAGATGATGGAGATGGGAGGAGGGGGGAGAGAGAGATGGAGAGGGGGAGATAGAGATGGAGGAGGGGGAGATAGAGATGGAGGAGAGGGGGAGAGAGAGATGGAGGAGGGGGAGATAGAGATGGAGGAGGGGGAGATAGAGATGGAGGAGTGGGAGATAGCGATGGAGGAGGGGGAGGAGATGGAGGAGAGATGAGATGGAGGGGGAGATAGAGATGGAGGAGGGGGAGATAGAGATGGAGGAGGGGGAGGGGGAGGAGGGGAGATAGAGATGGAGGGGGGGGGGAGATAGAGATGGAGGAGGGGGGGAGAGAGATGGAGGAGGGGGGAGAATTGATTAAGACACTAGGAAGGTTTATGAGGGACTGGTTTCTGAAAGAGACAGCATGGTCTGTGTAACATCCTGTGATAGCCTCTGTATCCTCTTTATTCCCCCGCTAATAAACATCTTTGCATCCCAGCGACACTAGCAGCCTAATGCCACTGACGCATACACCACACAACACAGCACTTCACCTTCCACCACTGCAAACCACCGCTCAAAGAAAATCTGAAATCTGACTTGTGTTGCTAATGGCAACAGGTCATTAACCAGTCTACATTGCTGTGAGAGGATCTGTGTAGGATCAGAAGGACTGGTGGCTCAGATGATCATTTCCACAGCATATAACAATAAGGCCTAGCTACAGGACGGCAGAAGGAAGGGAGGAAGAGAGGGAGAGAAAGAGAGATTGTGATGAAGAGAGGGGGAGAGCGAGAAGGAGAGAGTTAGAGGGAAGGGAGCGAGCGGATAGAGATATGTAGAGGGAGAGAGGTGGCGAGAGAGGGGAGAGATGGAGAGGGGAGAGATGGATAAGGGAGAGATGGAAAGGGGAGAGAGCCTTAACTAGATTTTGCTAGATAGATGGTATGCAATTATTTTGT